>NC_044996.1:81368102-81693305 GCF_008728515.1 Papio anubis | reverse complement strand
CCAAGGGATCTCATTGTTCAGTTCCCACCTATGAGTGAGAACATGCGGTGTTTGGTTTTCTGTTCTTGTGATAGTTTGCTAAGAATGATGGATTCCAGCTGCATCCATGTCCCTACAAAGGACACAAACTCATCCTTTTTTATGGCTGCATAGTATTCCATGGTGTATATGTGCCACATTTTCTTAATCCAATCTGTCACTGATGGACATTTGGGTTGATTCCAAGTCTTTGCTATTGTGAATAGTGCTGCAATAAACATACGTGTGCATGTGTCTTTATAGCAGCATAATTTATAATCCTTTGGGTATATCCCCAGTAATGGGATGGCTGGGTCATATGGTACTCCTAGTTCTAGATCCTTGAGGAATCGCCATACTGTTTTCCATAATGGTTGAACTAGTTTACAATCCCACCAACAGTGTAAAAGTGTTCCTATTTCTCCACATCCTCTCCAGCACCTGTTGTTTCCTGACTTTTTAATGATTGCCATTCTAACTGGTGTGAGATGGTATCTCATTGTGGTTTTGATTTGGAGCCCTCCTTCCTTCCATTCAGACTAAATGTTCCTTAGGCCTACTGTACAGCTGGGACTTACTTTTATTAGTCTTTGCGATCTTAAAATGTCTTTCTTTTGTTATCAGACTCAATTGATAGTTGATTAGGACAAAATTATAGGTTCGAAATAATTTTCTCTCAGAATTTTGAAGGCATTCCTCCATTGTTCTCTCTAAGAGCCAGCGTTGCTGATCAGGTGATCAAACCATTCCAATTCTTGTTCCCGTAACTATTAATGTTTTTCCTCTCTGGAAGCTTTTAGGATCTTTTCTACATCTTTGCTGTTCTGAAATGTCATAATGTGTGTAGGGGTTGAGCAAACTGGTTTAGTACCCCAGATATAAGGCCTGCAACTCAATAAGCCTCACCTATGTAAATAGAGCCATTATACTGGGGGACCTCTAAATTCCAGATAGTAGAGATCTTTGTTTTAGAACATGAATGCCCACATTAGTTACCTCAATTAGACAATTTATTCAATCTCTTTAGAGAATAACCTTCTGATTTTTTTCTTTGCCTTGGGAATCAATGCCTGAATACTAGCAGTTCTATATGCAGTGGAGGAAAATGATTAATATACAGATTTTCAATGAATTTATCATATTTCATTGTCACCCTCTGCCTTACTTGGCATTTCCAATTTTCAAACTTTTCTGTGATCCTACAAGCTGTAAGCCCCCTCTGTCATTTTATCTGCCAATCTTTATCAGCCAGCATCCTATTGAATTTCTGTCTATCAGAAATGTATTGGGATCTCTTTTCCACTGACTCCCTCTACTATTGTCTTCATTATATCTTTTTTATTGTTTAATGTCATTTTTAAAATTTTTTTATTTTTAATTTTTGTGAGTACATAGTAGGTATATATTTATGGGGTACACGAGATACTTTGATACAGGCACACAATGCGTAATAATCACATCAAGGTAAATGCAGTAACCATCACTTCAAGCACTTATCCTTTCTTTGTATTGCAAACAATCCAGTTATACTCTTAGTTTTTTTAAATGTATAATATTTTAAAATGTACAATATTAAAATGTACAATAAATGATTGTTGACTATAGTCACCTTGTTTTGCTATCAAATACGAGATCTTATTCATTCTAACTATATTTTGTACCCTTTAATAATCCCCACTCCCCCACCCATTACTACCCTTGCCAGCCTCTGATAACCATCATTCTACTCTACATCCCCATGAGTTCAATTGTCTTAATTGTTTAGCTCCCACAAATATGTGAGAATATATGAAGTTTGTCTTTCTCTGGCGTCTTTCACTTAACATAATGACCTCCATTTCCCTCCATGTTGTTGCAAATGACAGTATCTCATTCTTTTTATGGATAAATAGTACTGCATTGTGTATGTGTACCATATCTTCTTTATCCATTCATCTGTTGATAGAAACTTAGGTTGCTTCCAAATCTTGGCTATTGTGAATACTGCCACAATAATCATGGGAGTGCAGATATCTCTTTTGATATACTGATGTCCTTTCTTTTGAGTATTTACCTAGCTGATATCCTTTCTTTTGGGTATATACCTAGCAGTAGGATTGCGGGGTCATATGGTAGTTCTATTTTTAGTTTTTTGAGGAACCTCCAAACTGTTCTCCACAGTGATTATTATAATTTACATTCCCACCAACAGTGTACAAGGGTTCCCTGTTCTCCACATCCTCATAAGCATTTGTTATTGCCCATCTTTTTTTTTTAATAAGAAAACATTTTTAAAGCCTTTATTTACAAAAGCTTTAAAAACAAATAATACCCTCTGTTTTGCAAATAATATTTGTTTAAAAAGGACCACCCAGTTACAGCACTGTAATATCATGAATAAAGAATGTACAAGGGAGACAAATCAATGTGACTAACATTTGGAGATTTGCTAATATTATTGATTGAAGTATAGGTAATACACATTCTAACTTGTAGTCCATCATTTCAGGGTAGAGTTAATGGTTACCGAAAAGTCTTCCTACATCCTACACATGCTCTGGTCTGGTCACGTGTTCTGCATGGTGAAATATTTCACAGTCTCTTTTGTCAATATATATAAAATAGATTGCAAAGATATACACAAAAAAATAAACAAGCATTACACTCCTCAGGTAATTTTATTAGCTCTCTATATATATTCTCAAGCATCAAAATGTTATACTTGATTGAAGATTTGTTTCAGAAAATATTTTATCCTTTATGTACTCATATATATATGAGTACATAAAATATATGTTATATATATACATATATATGGATTTTGTTGTTTTGTACCACATCTCTTCATTACTTACCTTTGTAGCAACTATGAAAGCTCAATTTTTAACTTCTAATTTAATTTGGTACAAAATATACCTAAAGACTTGTTATCTTTGGATTTTAAAAAAATCAATTTGTATAACCAACAAATCAAGAGCATCGTAAGTATGGCTACAAAATGAAAAAAAAAAAAAAAACAAGAGTAAACAGTGATAGAATAAAAATAAGCAGATCAAGGGAAGTGTGCTATCATAAAGTAACTGTAGCTTCAACATCTTGAGTACCAGTTTCCTGGCAGATAGTAAATATCCAATCACAAGGGATTTTTCCTGAAGGATGTAAGACTGGTTTGAAAATTCTTCAGTCTGTAGGTTGCCTGTTCACTCTGATGGTAGTTTCTTTTGCTGTGCAGAAGCTCTTTAGTTTAATGAGATCCCATTTGTCAATTTTGGCTTTTACGCCGTTTCTTTGGTGTACTCTTTAGATACGAAGTCTTTGCCCATGCCTCTATGTCCTGAAATGGTAATTACCTAGGTTTTCCTGTAGGATTTTTATGGTATTAGGTCTTAAGTATTCTAAGTCTCTAATCCATCTTGAATTAATTTTCGTATAAGGAATAAGGAAAGGATCCAGTTTCAGCTTCTACTTATGGCTAGCCAATTTTCCAGCACCATTTTATTACTAAATAGGGAATCCTTTCCATTTCTGTTTCCTCCCCAGGCTCACAAAGACTGGGATGGTTTAGATGTGTGGTATTATTTCTGAGGGACTCTGTTCTGTTCCATTGTCTATATCTCTGTTTTGGTACCAAAGTACTACGCTGTTGGTTTCACTGTAGCCTGTAGTATAGTTTGAAGTCAGGCATGATGCCTCCAGCTTTGTTCTTTTGACTCAGGGATTGTCTTGAGATGCGGGCTCTTTTTTGGTTCCATATGAATTTTAAAGCAGTTTTTTCCAATTCTGTGGTTAAACTCATTGGTAGCTTGATGGGGCCATTGAATCTATAATTACTCCTGGGCAGTATGGCCATTTTCACGATATTGATTCTCTTCCTATCCAGTGAGCATGGTATGTTTTCCCATTTGTTTCAGGGTTCCTTTGCATTTCAGTGAGAGGTGGTTTTTGTAGTTCTCCTCTTGAAGAGGTCCTTACATCCCCTTTTGAAGCTGGATTCCTAGGTATTTGACTTCTTTGAAGCAAATTGTGAACAGTTCATTCATGATTCCAAATTTCTTGTTTTGGTCTGGTTACTAGTGTATAAGAATGTTTGTGATTTTTGCACATTAATTTGTATCCTGAGATTCCTTTGCTGCTGCTTATCAGCTTACATGAGATTTTGGGCCGAGACAATGGGGAGAAAAATTTTTGGTAATCTACTTCATCTGACAAAGGCTAATATCCAGAACTCATGTAAGAACTCAAACAAATTCATAAGAAAAACAAACAACCTATCAAAAGTGGGCAAAGGATATGAATAGGACATTTCTCAAAAGAAGACATTCATACAGCCAATAAGAGACATACATGAAAAATGCTCATCATCACTGGCCATCAGAGAAATGCAAATCAAAACTACAATGAGATACCATCTCACACCCAGTTAGGAATGGCTATCATTAAAAGTCAGGGAAACAAAGAAAGCTTGGAGAGGATGTGGAGAAATAGAACACTTTACAATTGTTGGTGGGATTGTAAACTAGTTCAACCATTATGGAAAACAGTATGGCGATTCCTCAAGGATCTAGGAACTAGATGTACCATATGACCAGCCATCCATTACTGGGGATATACCCAAAGGATTCAGATAAAATTATGCTGCTATAAAGACACATGCACACGCATGTTTATTGGGTGGTGCACTATTCACAATAGCAAAGACTTGGGAATCAACTCCAAATGTCCATTGAAGTGACAGATTGATTAAGAAAATGTGGCACATACACCATGAATACTATGCAGCCATAAAAAGGATGAGCTCTGTGTCCTTTGTAGGACATGGATGCAGCCAAACCATCATTCTTAGCAAACTATCAAAGAACAGAAAACCAAACAATCTCCGACGTTCCTACCAAGTAGGTGGGAATCCGGAACAATGAGACTACCTTGACCCGGAAGGAACACTACACAATCGGGCCACAGTGGGGAGGGAGGGGAGGGATTGCACTGGGAGCTATACCTGATGTAAAATGACGAGCTGATGGCAGCACACCAACAAGGCACAAGCATACATATGTAACAAACCTGCACGCTATGCACATGTAATCTCTCTTACAACCTACAGTATAATAATGATTAAATAAATTTTAAAAACAATTAAAATAAAAAAGTATTGTATAGTAAATACAAAAAAAAAATAAATAAAAATAAAGATATTCATAAAATAGCAACAAAAAAAAAAAGAAAATCTCTTCAGTCACAGGAGCAGCTTACGCTAATTAGAAACCGACAGACACTCAGGATGTGTGCTCTGGAAGATTAAATACCACGGCCAGAAACAGGCAGCTCTTTCGGGTCTCAGTAGTTTCTTGTCTTTCGGCTCACACTGAATTGACAGTTTGCACAATGAATGTGCTATATTCTGTGGGTCAAAACCGAGTAAATGCTGTGTAAAGTTGGCAGATGGTCATTTTTCCAGCTAAGATCAAGTAAAACCAAAATTTCTGATAAAACAGAGGTTTCGAGTCAGAATCACTCTCCAAAGTACAAAATTGATGGTCCACATTCTCAAATAGCTAAAACTCCTGTAGAATGGAAGGGAGAGACACGAAACAGAGAAATAAATTACAGTCAGTGCTAGTTAATTTAGGAAAAGGGAAAAATAAACCAAACTCCCAAGTAGGTAAAGTTTATCAAAATATTCAGTGATGTAGCTTTCTCCACTCTCTGTCGCACACACTTGCTAACAAGTATATTAAATTAAGGCCAAATTTAACCTGAATGTGTTTTTTGTTTGTTTGTTTGTTTGTTTGTTTTTTGATCTGAGATAGGAACAATCATACTTAGTACTGAAAGGCAGACAATAAAATGGGCCATGAAAGGGTGGGGGGAGGTACTGTCTATTTTTCAAGGGATTCAACCAGAGATAAAACCTATATACAAGCATGTGTGTAGCTCGAAATAAAATAAAAATAAAAGGACTATTTCACGTCATGACTGCTTGTTGGCTTCTTCTTCATATGCATTCCCTGTGCCATTCTGTACATAGGGTGATGAATCAGAACCAAGGCCATACATACATGACCACAATATTTGTCATCATCAATATGACCTTCAAAGAACATTTCTCTCATTTTGAAAAAGGCCATTCCTGTGAGCAATGAATTAGATCCTGCCTGATGTTGTGGTCCTATCTATTCCAGTTTTAACTGTTCTGCCACCTCCTGTAATCCATCTTTGAGATTTTTGCAGCTCTTCATGAGGTACTTCACATCATAAATGGCAGGTAAAAACAATGGAAGGATCTCAAAGAAGTCAAGTTCTTCTTCAGGCAAGTTAGAGTTGGTCAGGATTTTGATTAAATAGCCAAAGTTGTAACTGCTATGAAATGACAACCATTTGACCCCTTCACAGAGGACCACTCCTGAAGTCATAAGAAGTTCTACAAAGTACTGGGTCTCAATTCCTTCCTCATCATGTTTTTTAAACCGGATACCACGTGTTGTTAGTAGCTCTATAGAGTCCTGGGCATACATGTCCTCCGTCAAATTAAATTTAAAATTAAACTGCCAAGTTGAAGTTCCTGGAGGGTATTCTCCTTGCTCATTCATAAATGTCAGTCCTAGCTGAATTATCTTTAGCAAGTCTACATTACACCGCAATAGTTGGTATTGATAGTCAGCATTGCTCCTGAATTCCCCAATGGGTCTTGCAACCACACCTGGAAACTCAAGTGTCCATAGCAATGTAATTATATTTTTGGATAACTTGACAAATTTTCTTCATCTCTTCATCCACGTTGCAAGCCCAAACTTCACAAATTCTTTGGCTATAATCCACAGTTGCTGCTGGCATAGTGAGGGCACAAGGGAGTATAGATGCCAAGCATCAAAATGTTATACTTGATTGAAGATTCGTTTCAGAAAATATTTTATCCTTTATTTATGTACTTGTGTCACTGAGCTTGCGCTCCTCCTCTTCCCCTCGCCATAGAGACAGTACCCAGCGGCAGTGGCAGTGGTGGGTACCCCATAGACACCTCTCGCCCAGCAAGGGGGAAAGGTGAGCAGGAGCTGCGCCGCACCATGCTGCGCCGTCGCTTTTCACACTGTCCATCTTTTGAATAAAAGTTAAAATGGATAAAGGCCATTTTCGCTGGGGTGAGATGATATCTCATTGTAGTTTCAATTTGCATTTCTCTGATGATCGATGATGTTGAGTACCTTTTAATATGCTTCTCTGCCATTTGTATGTCTTCTTTTGAGAAATGTCTATTCAGATCTTTTGCTCATTTTAAAATCAAATTATTAGATTTTTTTTCCTATAGAGTGGTTTGAGCTCCTTATATATTCTGGTTATTAATCTCTGTCAGATGAGAACTTTGCAAATACTTTTTCCCATTCTGTGGGTTATCTCTTAATTTTGTGGATTGTTTCCTTTGCTATGTAGAAACTTTTTAATTTGATATGCTCCCATTTGTCCATTTTTGCTTTGGTTGCCTGTGCTTGTGGGATATTAAATTTTTGCCCAGTCCAATTTCCTGGAGTTCCCTCAATTTTTTTCTATTAGTGTCATAGTTTGAGGTCCTAGATTTAAGTCTTTAATCCATTTTAATTTTATCTTTGTGTACAGTGAGAGATAGGGGTCTAGTTTCATTCTTTTGCAAATGGATATCTAGTTTTCCCAGCACCATTTACTGAAGAGATTGTCTTTTCCAAATGTATGTTCCTGGAACCTTTGTCAAACATGAGTTCACTGTAGATGTATGGATTTATTCCAGGGTTCTGTATTCTGTTCCATTAGTCTGTGTCTCTTTTAATGCCAGTACCATGCTGTTTGGGTTGCTATAGCTCTGTATTACAATTTGAAATCAGGTAATGTGATTCCTACAGTTTTGTTCTTTTTGCTCAGGATAGCTTTGGCTATTCTGGGTCTTTTGTGGTTCCATATACATTTTAGAATTTTTTTTATTTCCATGAAGAATGTCATTGATATTTTGATAGGGATTGCATTGAATCAGTAGATAGAGGTACTATGAATATTTAACAGTATTGGTTTTTCTAATCCATGAACATAGAATATCTTTTCCACTTTTTGTGTGTCCTCTTCAATTTCTTACATCAGCGTTTTATAGTTTTCATTGTAGAGATCTTTCACTTCTTTAGTTAAGTTTATTCCTAGGTATTTTATTGTATTTGTGGCTGTTGTAAATGGAATTACTTTCTTAATTTCTTTTTCAGATTGTTTGCTGTTGAAATATAGAAATGCTATGTTGATTTTTTTTATCCTGCAATGTTACTGAACTTGTTTATCAGTTCTAATCGTTTTTTTGGTGGAGTCTTTAGTTTTTTCCATATATAAGATCATTTTATCTACAAATAAAGATAATTCAACTTTATCCTTTCCAATTTGCGTGCCCTTTATATCTTTCTGTCATCCAATTGCACTAGCCAGGACTTCCAGTACTGTCTTGAATAACAGTGGTGAAAATGGGCATCTTTGTCTTATTCTAGATCTTGGAGGAAAGGCTTTCAGTTTTTCCCTATTGAGTATGATACTAACTGTGGGTCTGTTATATGTGACTTTTATTGTATTGAGGTATGTTCCTTCTAAACCCAGTTTGTTGAGAGTTTTTATGATGAACAGATGTTGAATTTTATCAAACTCTTTTTTCAGCATCAGTTGAAATGATCATATCATTTTTGTCCTTCGTTCTGTTGATATGATGTATCACATTGATTGACTTGCATATGTTGAGCCATCCTTGCATTCCTGGGATAAATGCCACCTGGTCACAGTGAGTGATCTTTTCAATGTGTTGTTGAATTCAGTTTGCTAGTATTTTGTTGAGGGTTTTTGTATCAATGTTTATCAGGGATATTGGCTTGTAGTTTTCTTTTTTTTTTTTTTTTTTTTGATGTTTTTGTCTGGTTTCGGTATCAGGGTAATACTGGCCTTATAGAATGAGTTTGGAAGTACTCCCTCATTCTCTGTTTTTTGGATAGTTTGAGAAGGATTGATATTAGTTCTTTTTTAAATGTTTGATAAAATTGAGCACTGAAGCAATTGGGTCCCAGGCTTTTCTTTGCTGGGAGATGTTTTATTACAACTTAAATCTCATTATTTGTTATTAGTCTGTTCAGGTGATGGATTTCATCATGGTTCAATCTTGGTAAGTTGTATGTGTCTAGGAATTTACTCATTTCTTCTAGATTTTTCAATGTATTGGCATACAGTTGCTCATAATAGCCTATAATGATCTTTTGTATTTCTTCAGTGTCAGTTATAATGTCTCCTTTTTCATCTCTAATTTTATTACTTTAGGTTTTCTCTCTTTTTGTAGTTAGTTGGGCTAAAGGTTTGTTGATTTTGTTTTGTTTATCTTTTGACAAAAAACTTTTCATTTTATTGATCTTTTGTATTTTTATTTCAAATTTCTACTCTGGCCATCTTTTCTTCTACTAATTTTGAGTTTGCTTTGCTCTTGCATTTCTGGTTCTTTTTTAACTTTTGTGAGTACATAGTAGGTGTATATATTTGTGAGTTACATGAGGTTTTTTGATACAGGCATGCAGTACATATTAATCACATCATGGTAAATGGGGTATCCATTTCCTCAAACATTTATCCTTTATGTTACAAACAATACCATTATGCTATTTTAGTTAGTTTTCAATGTGCAATTAAGTGCAATTCTAGTTCTTTAAGATACACCATTAGGTTGTTCATTTGAAATTTTTCTAGTTTTTTATTGTAGGCGCTTATTGTTATAAACTTTCCTCTTAGTACTGCTTTCACTGTATTCCATAGGTTTTTGTATGTTGTATTTCCATTTTCATTTGCTTCAAGAAATTTTTTAATTTCCTTCTTAATTTCTTCATCGGCCCACTGGTCATTCAGGAGTATATTGTTTAATTTCCATGTGTTTGTATAGTTTCCAAAATTCCTCGTTATTGGTTTCTAGTTTTATTCCATCGTGGTCAGGGAAGATACTTGATATTATTTCAAGTTTTTGAATATTTTAAGACTTCTCTTGTGTCCTAACATATGGTCTATCCTTGAGAATGATCCATGTGCTGAGAAGAAGAGTATATACTTTGCAACCATTGGATGAAATGTTCTGTGAATATCTATTAGGTCCATTTGGTCTATAGTGCAGATTAAGTCTGATGTTTCTTTGTTGATTTTCTGTCTGGATGATCTATCCAATGCTGAAAGAGAAGTGTTGAAGTCTCCAGCTATTACTGTCTTGGGGTCCATCTCTCTCTTTAGCTCTAATAATATTTGTTTTATATATCTGGGTCCTCCAGAGTTGGGTGCATATATATATTTAAAATTGTTATATCTTCTTGTTGAATTGACCCCTTTATCATTATATAATGACCTTCTTTGTCTCTTTTTATAGCTTTTGTCTTGAAATATATTTTGTCTGCTATAAGTATAGCTATTCCTGCTAATTTTTTTGTTTCCATTGGCATGGAATGTCTTTTTCCATCCCTTTATTTTCAGTCTATGTGTGTCTTTATACATGAAGTGTGTTTCTTGTAGGCAACAGATTATTGGGTCTTGATTTTTTATCTACTCAGCCACTCTATGTTTTTTTATGTTATTATTGATAAGTAAAGACTTACTCCTGCCATTTTATTACTTGTTTTATATTTTTGTGGTCTTCTCTTCCTTCTTTCCTTTCTTCCTGTCGTCCTTCTAGTGAAGGTGATTTTCTCTGATGGTATGATTTAATTTCTTGATTTTGATTTTTTGTGTATCTGTTGTATTTTTTTACTTAAGATTACCATTTATGCTTGCAAATAATATCTTATAACCATTTATTTTAAACTGATGACAACAATGATTACATATACAAACAAACTAACAAGCAAAGAGAAAACTAATAGAAACTCTACACTTTAACTTCATCCCCCCACTTTAAAACCTTCTTTTCTATTTATATCTTATTTTATTGTCTATGTCTTGAAAAGTTGCTGTACTTATTATTTTTTATTGGTTCTTCATTTAGTCTTTATACTTAGGATAAGAGTCATTCGCACACCAGAGTTACAATGTTATAATATTCTGTGTTTTCCTGTGTACTTACTATTACCAGTGAGTTTCGTATGTGCAGGTGGTTATTTATTACTTATTAATGTTCTTTTCTTTCTGATCGAAGTACTCCCTTTAGCATTTTTTGTAGGACAGGCCTTGTGTTGAAATCCCTCACTTTTGTTTGTCTGGGAAAGTCTTTATTTCTCCTTCACGTTTGAAGGAGATCTTCACTGAATATAGTATTCTAGGGTAAAAGGTGTTTTTTTTTCCTTCAGCACTTTGAATATGTCATGCCACTCTCTTCTAGTCTGTAGGGTTTCCACTGAGAAGTCTGTTGCCAGATGTATAGAGCTCCATTGTTATGTTATTCGTTTTTTTTCTCTTGCTGCTTTCAGGATCCTTTCTTTATCCTTCACCTTTGGGAGTTTGATAATTAAATGCTATGAGGTAGTCTTTTTTGGGTTAAATCTGCTTGGTATTCTATAACCTTCTTATACTTGAATATGGATATCTTTCTCCAGGTTTGGGACATTCTCTGTTATCCCTTTGAAGAAAGTTTCTACCCTGATCTCTCTCTATCTCTTCTTTAAGGCAAATAACTCTTGTATTTGCCCTTTTGAGGCTATTTTCTAGATCCTGTAGGCATGCTTCATTTTTTGTATTCTTTTTTCTTTTGTCTCCTCTGACTGTGTATTTTCAAGTAGCCTGTCTTCAGGCTTACTAATTTTTGCTTCTGCTTGATCAATTCTGCTAGTAAGAGACTCTGATGCATTCTTCAGTATGCCAATTGCATTTTTCAGCTCCAGAATTTCTTCTTTATTCTTTTTGTTTCAATCTCTTTGTTAAATTTATCTGATAGGATTCTAAATTTCTTCTCTGTGTTAGCTTGGATTTCATTGAGCTTCCTCAAAACAGCTATGTTGAATTCTCTGAGAAGTCACATATCTCTTTTTCTCCAGGATTGGTCACCAATGCCTTATTTAGTTCATTTGGTAAGGTCTTGATGCTTGTGGATATTCATCAATGTCTGGGCATCGAACAGTTAGGTATTGACTAGTCTCCGCAGTCTAGGTTTATTTGTACCCATCCTTCTTGGGAGAGCTTTCCAGGTATTTGAAGGGACTTGAGTGTTGTGATCTAAGTCTTTGGTCACTGCAGCTTTAGGGCCACCCCAAGCCCAATAATGCTGTGGCTCTTGCAGACTCATAGAGGTACCACCTAGATGGTCATGGGTAAGATCTGGGAGAATTCCCTAAATCACCATACAGAGACTCTTGCTCTCTTCCCTTACTTTCCCCCAAACAGAGTCTCTGTCTCTATGCTGAGCTGTCTGAGGCTAGGAGAGGGGTGACACAAGCACCACTGTGGTCACCACCACCTGGACTGTGCTGGATCAGACCCAAAGCCAGGATAGCACTGAGT
The DNA here is from genome assembly GCF_008728515.1 of Papio anubis. NCBI lineage: Eukaryota > Metazoa > Chordata > Mammalia > Primates > Cercopithecidae > Papio > Papio anubis. Next base: position 81,680,867 of record NC_044996.1, on the reverse strand, counting down.
CTCACCCCAGGCTGTGGTGACCACTGCCTGGCTACTGCCTATGTTCACTCAAGGCCCAAGGGCTCTACAATCAGCAGGTGGCAAATCTAGCCAAGCTTATGATATTCCCTTCAGGGTGGCAAGTCTCCCTGGCCCCAGACAGGTCCAAGGATGCCATCCAGGAGCCAGGACATGGAGTCAGGAAGCATAGGAACCTACTTGGTGCTCTATTCTACTGTGGCTGAGCTGACACCCAAAGTGCAAGACAAAGCCCTTCACACTCTTCCTTCCCCTTTCCTCAAGCAGAAGAGTCTCTCCCTGTGGCTACCACTGCCTCAGGCCCATGGCGAGTACTGCCTGGCTATTGCCAGTGTTCACTCAAGGCCCAAGGGTCTTTAGTCAGCTTGTGGTGAATGCTGCCAGGCCTGGGACTCTTCCTTCAGGGCAGTGGGCTCCCCTCTGGCCCAGGACAGGTCCAGAAATGCCATCCAAGAGCCAAGGCCTAGAATTTGGGACCCCAAGAGCCCACTTGGTGCTCTACCCCACTGTGGCTGAGCTAGGACCTAAGCTGTAAAACAAAGTCCCTTTTACTCTTCCCTCTCCTTTTGTCAAGCAAGAGGATTCTCTCATAGCCACCACAGTTGGGAATGTACTGGGCCACACCTGAAGCCAGCACAGCTGAATCTCACACAAGGCCTGTGGTGAGTACTGCCTGGCTACCACTGCTGGTTTTTCAGGGGCCAAAGGCTCTTCAGTCAGCAGGTGATGGATTCTGTCAGGACTGGATCCTTCCCTTCATTGCAGCAGGTTCCCTTCTGACCCAGGGTGTGTTTAGAAATGTCATCCAGGAGCCAGGGCCTGGAACAGGAGCCTTAGGACTCTGCCTGGTACCCTATTCTACTGTGTCTGAGCTGGCATCCAACTTTCAAGACAAAGTCCTCTTTATTCTCCCCTCGCCTCTCCTCAAGAAAAGGGAAGGAATCTCTCCTGGAGTTCTGAGCTGCACTGCTTTTGGTTGAGGGAGGGGTGATGCAAGCACTCCCTTGGCCACCCCAGCTGATACATCACTAGATTGCATGCATTCCAAGCCACTGTCTCCAAACCCAGCACAGCACTAGGACTTGCCAAGGAATTGTTGTCCTTGCAGCCTAGACTGCCTTTCAAGTTTATTTAGAACCCCAAAGCACTTTAGCCTGCAGTGTTAGGGCTTGCCAGAACTTGGGTTCCAACCACTGGGATGGACAGTTCTCCTCTGGCTAGCACTGGTCTAATGTTCCTTCGGTGGTTGCCAGCTGAGTTCTGCCCCAGGTTGCTTTTCGCTGTGACAGGGCAGCACTGAGTTTCAATGCAAAGTCACAGTCACTGTGCTCTCCCTCCCCAAAGTGCAGATTCTCTCTGTGCTTCATGGCCACTGTCGGGGGATGGGTGAGAGGTAGCATAGGTGGCTTAAGACTGTCTTTCCTACCCTTTTCAGTGCCTCTTTCCTTAATATGATATTAAAACTAGGTACCATGATCACTCATCTGATTTTTGGTTCTTATTTAGATGCTTTTTTATATGGATATTTGTTCAGTTTGGTGTTCCTGCAAGGGGGGATGATCACTGAAGGCTTTCATTTGGCCATCTTGCTCCACCTCCTCCACCTCTGTTTGTTTAATGTCATTTTAATGGGATCTTGGGAGAGAGAGGGGCTAAAACTGTTTGGTTAGTCAGTTACCTTGATGCAGATGACTATATACTTGTTAAATTTTAAAGTTTATGGAGTTTCTGTGGATTTTTTGGAAAATATTTGTAATTAGGAGCAATCAGGTATGAACTGGACAAACCTACATTGTTTATCCATTTATAGAAATCAGGGGATTCATTAGAGTTAAAGCTCTGTGAAAGAGATTAGTACAAAGCATTGAAATCTAATTCTCCATTGCTCCATGGAAAGATATCGTTAGTCCCTAATACTAACAATCAATGAATATGCATAAAATTGACTCTAATGAATAGGGTATTTTGCTATACTTCATTTCATTTGTTTATATTTTATCCTAATTTCTTTTTGAGTGGGTTGCTCCATTGAGATACTATACAAAATATTCATGAGACAACACTTAACATACTTTCTTCACTCACTTTCATGGTCACAAGCAAGAGTCAGGAATTTTCCTCTAAGAAAATGACATTTCCATAGACACCCTAATGCTGGATTCCAGTCAGTAGCCATATTGAAAAAAATTGTCTCTCAAGACATTTGTCTCTCAGTTTTACAGCCACTGAAATACTATTGGCCTGCCATGATGTCACATAATGAATTATTTTGTATTTATCCGAAGGGAGGCCCTGGAACACACTTGGACACGTGAGGCACTAAAATGCCAAGCTAACAGAGAACAGCATCGCAGCTTTGGATTTGTCTAATCTCACAGTGGTCTTGCTGGTCTCGTAGTTTTCTTACCAGTCCTTTTATGCCCTTGGTGATTCTAGTGTTATAGTCTTTAAAATCCTGAATTTGTGTCCCAGGCCCTTTACTGTTTTTCCCAATTCTCAGGTTTGTTTCAGGCATTTATTACAGACTAAATCCTTGCTGATTAACCTGCCTGCCCCTAAGATACCTGTATCTTAAACTTTTCTTTGAATTCAATCTGCTGTGCTTATAGCCTATCCTTCTTGACCTTTTCCTCTGAAGTTACTTACTGATCTCTGAGATTCACTTTCTATACTCACATTCCTGTGAGCCAGTCCTGGATTAATGATCCACTGGCCACATATCTGCGTTCATATCCTTGTTATCTACCCAAGCCCATGAGTCTATTTGGACCATTGTTTCTAGTCTTTCTTTCATTATCTTAGCCCTAGTTATAACAGTTGAACTCTAGTCTACAATGTATTTCAATATCAATGTAAACTGAATATCACTCATCATTCCTTAAAATTTTTCCCACTACTTAATTTTTTTATAATATTTGGAACATTTTTGCCTTCTCAGAATCAATAGTCATCTGTTTCTTAATTTGCTTCTTACTTGTATCCTATTCCCCTCCCCCAAGTTCTGACTGTTGCAACTCTCTTTTCACTAACTACCTCACTTTTATCCTTCCTTCATATTTATCTTGAATGTTGTAGTCAGATGTGGCTTAGGGGTAGTTTATGTGGTTTAAGTCTCCATTGGCAGCAGAATGGATTTCGTAGAATGCTATTAATAGTGAAATTTTGGACAAGGAGAAAAAAAAATCCTAGTTTAAATGTATTTCTCAGGCAATGTCATTTTAGTCATAAACGCTACTCTAACTTGTGCTAATCCAACTTCATAAAGGTAAACTACAACATCATTATCAAATGTTTAAGAGCCATTTAACAATTCACAATTAAGAGGTTGTGTTTGAGCTAATGTTTTCTGAATCCAGAGCTCATTTAATTTATAAACTCACAACTGATTGCCTTTAGTGATTTCCAGGTACTGCAAGTGAAAGAGTATGGTTTTCTCTTTATATGCCAAAGCACCTTTCACTTTAGAAGTACGAGGAATTACAAAATAAATAAGCACACACTTCCAAGGGAAGGCAGTGTCATCCAGTATATATAGTTGCCCTTCCTTTTATTCAAAGATGTCACTACTGATCTCATCCACTCTCATGTGGAGCAAAGACTAAATCTTCAACCAAAAGTCCTTTCTATATGACATACATACAAACCATTTTTTAATTTGTGTCTGCAGCTGCTACTTGTAGAGCCTGTCACTGTATGTATTTCTGTGTTTGACTTGTGGTCAGCTGAAAGCCTTTGCTCAAAAAGTTCAAAGAATCCATATTGTTGCATTCTAAGCTGGTCTCTGCTGCTGTTTTCCCCAGCAGCCCACAGCTATGTTAATGTTATTTGGAGCTATTCTTGAATTCATCCTTTAGAGTATTTCTTATGCCACGCCTGCTTGTGGTTATGCCATAAAGCTCACCATGCCAAAGATGCTTGGGTTTCCTTCTGCCATTGTATCTCTACACATGTCAGCAAGGAACAGTGATTTAATGCTGATAGACCAGCTGACTTCCAGAATCTCAGTAGTAGTCATCCCCTCTTACCATTTTACATTAAGCATGACTCTGACTCTGACAATAAAACAGTTCACCAAGTAGATGTGATATCTGTGGTGGGTGTACATTTCAAAGTCATACAAAAGCTGGACCCAACTTATATTTTCCATTGATGAGGATCAATTCAGTAAGCTTTTAGTTTTTCAACTTGTTCTGGATGTTAGAAATCAAGCTAAACCTAGGAAACAAAAAGTCAGGGCAGGGGTACATTTTCCCCCTTTGCATTAATAGTTATATGTTTCTAATAACTCATCTTTCTCCTTGATGTACATCTTAAATAGATTTCACCCTGTCCAGAGGACAAGTACACACTGGTTCTGGGCCCACAAATATACCTGCCATTGAGGAGCTTACTACCTATGGGGGAAGAAAAATTACAATTAAGATATATAAGGCATTATTTGATAAATGTGAGGCGATCTGTTCTGCCCCAAATGGGATCTAAGAAAAGCCAGAGATTGAACTGGTCTGTAGTACAATTTCACAGTGGTGCCATTCCATGGTAATCTTCCCAAGTAAAAATAGTTTTTTATTTTCCTTTCTACTTTGTAGTTACTTGCATTGTTGGGCAGTGATTTTTAAGTCAAACTGCCTAGGAAGCAAAATTCAGTGACTGCTTTTAGCTCTATGTGATGAAAAAATGTTGGTTGTGTTTTGATTCCACATTTAGCCTTACTCCATAATTTCAGTCATCCTCTGACATATCTACAAGACATGCCAATCCCTGGCACTCACATCAGAGATGTCCAAGATGCCAGTTTCATTTGGCATTTGGCCTGATTGCTGCCACCTCCACCCCCACCCCACTGGTGACAGCTCCCATGGGATGCTGTGATCAATGTTGAATGTCCTTGTTTGCTTACTCCCAGGAGTTGGCACACTCTGTTCAGCAACTAGCACATACTGTGCTTCTGTTGTTGTCACACTGTTTTTGAATCCTTACTACCTCCTATTGTGTAGTGCTATCACTGCTACAAAAAACCAAAAAATTATTTGTATGTTGTTTGTCTATATATATTAAAAATAGTTTCTAGTTCAGTGCCTTCCATATGGTAAGTACTCAATGTTTATTCAGACACCACCACCCTGAATGACCTTCTCTAGACCTTTTGTTGATAATCAAAGCATGTCGAGTTAAGGGTTCTTATGATTAAAAGTGCGTTCAATGCCATCTTTTGTAATCATTTTATATCTATGACATATCCATCATGGATATGTACCAATGAGGCAACCCTATTTCACTCATTGGTGCCAGGATGCTCATATCTTGCAATAGTGAAATCAGAGGTTTTGTTGAATGTTTCAGGGCATAAATCGTTTAATTTATTTGAAGGTCCCAGCTGATTGCTCATGGCTGATGATAGCGATAGCAGTGCTTGCAATAAGAAACATAGATTTTATATTCAACAACATTGAAAGAGAAATCTGATTCACTGATTTTACAGAGCCTGGTATGTACCTGCCTTCTCTTGAGGCACATGAAGTACCAATTTCATAAATACATTAACTCTGGGAATGATAGAAGAAAAGGTGAAAAACACTAGCTGTGCAATACCCCTATTTTACCCAGAAGAAAACAAAGGACTTTGTTTTTTCAGCCTAAAGGTAATGAACTGATAAATGAACAAGACAGCTGTTTCTCCAAGTTTAGTTAAAAGACTGGGTGCATCAGAATCCCCTAGTGAGCAAGTTGAAAAGTCAGATTCTAGGGTTCCACCTCAGACTGACTCTAAATTTGGGAAGGGAAAGGCCTAGGATTCTGCATTTGACACTCATGCCTAGTGATTCTGATGTACACTGAAGTTTGAGAACCACTGACCTATAGGATTCTCAGTCTTAGGATCCCTTTGATTTGATTCCTGCCAGTAGTGTATTGAATCCTTAGTGTACCTCTTCATGATGGATCTCAAAAACTAGGCTCAATTAGAGTAAAATATATATATATATTGGCTTTAGGGAATGAATTGGTGATAGTCTGCTCTCTGGTTTAAGTATGTCCCCTCCGAAATGTAGGTGTTGCCAATGTGGTGGTATTAAGAGGTGAGGCCTTTAAGAGCCAATTAGGTCATTATGGCTCCTACCTTGAGAATGGGATTAAGGTCGTTTTAAAAGAGGCTTTATGCAGTATTCAGCTCTCTCGCCCTTCTGCCTTCCATCATGTTCCTCCCCTCTGGAGGATGCAGCAACAGGATGCCATCTTGGAAGCAGAGAGTAGCCCCCACTTCATAATCAAACCTGTTGGCACCTTGATCTTGGAATTTCTAGCTCCTAGAACTGTGAGAAAATAAATTTCTCTTCTTTATAAGATACCGAATCTCAGGTATTTTGTTATAACAACATGAACAAAGACAATCTAATTATTCTTTCAACAGAGTGAGATTTATTAGGCCCTATTATGTGCCAGGCCCAAGGCTAGGCACTAGCTATACAAAAATGTCTGTGTGATCCCTTCCCTAAAGAGGCTTATGAGTAATTTTCTGTGAATTATCTAGTAAAATCAAGGACATTAGCCATGAAATAGAAAATGAATTAAATTTATTCTATGTCATGGTACCAAAAAAGTACCACATAATTTTGCGGGTTTACATATATATAAAAAATATGTTTGTAGAAGTGTCTGGGAGTCACTAGCAATAATGGATGTATCTCTCATGTCTCACTGTTAATGAATTGTTTCCAGCTGAGATCCCTGTAATCTGCAGGTGCTGTTTACAATGTAATTTTACCATAGGAAACAAGGGTGTAATCACTTAATAAAGTGTAAAGAATTAGATTTTTTTTTCGCCTTGAGCAAAATGCCTGGCTGTGGCCAACATTCCTGATGCTTCCTCCCTTGTGCAATAGGAAAGCAATATTCTAAAAGTGAAGACTGTTTTGTTCATATCCTGCAACTTGCCTCTGGAGGCTATGCTGATGAATGCAAAACTCAAACTAGAATTTCAGACATTTTGTGTGAGCAGCCACTGATTTTCGTCTTTACCATTATACAGAGGATAGTTTTCCCTTCTACCTCTGAGATGCAAAAAAGGGCCCTGCGAATAGGGACTCTCTCATTTTAAGCAGTGTTTTTGTGTTGTTTTCTTCTGGTTTTTATTGAAAAAATAGAAACTACGTGTATTAGTCTGTTTCATTCTGCTGATAAAGACATACCTAAGACTGGGCAATTTAAAAAAGAAAGAAGTTTAATTGGACTTACAGTTCCACGTGGCTGGGGAAGCCTCACAATCATGGGGGAACGCAAGGAAGAGCAAGTTATGTCCTACGTGGATGGCAGCAGGCAAAGAGAGAGAGCTTGTGCAGGGGAAGTCCTCTTTTTAAAGCCATCAGATCTCACGAAACTTATTCACTAATTACAAGAACGGCAGGGAAAGACTTGCTACCATGATTCAGTTCCCTCCCACCAGGTCCCTCCCATAACACATGGGAATTAATAATGAGATCTTAGTGGGGACACAGCCAAACCATGTAACTATGTTCAAAGCATTTTCGTATACAGGCAGGCAGTTCTCTTCTAATGAACACTTGATTTATGAATGTCCCATATTCATCAACAACCTCTCTTGAGGGACTTTGAACTACTCTTCCTACTCATGGAAGGTGGAGTTGTTTCTGCTGTCTGCAGAAGTTTGTTTCTCCCTCAGCCCTCCTCTTCTGGGGGCTTGAGTTCTCACAAGCTCCTATTAGAACCTTAGAACAGTTAATACAAGAGTATCTTTTCCTACTGCCACCACTAGGACATAGGAAGGTGCTAGGGCCCCTGCCAGAACTCCCATAGGAGCTGAGCCCATGAGGGAGCACAACAAGTATGAGGGAATCTCTGGACTTATAGTTGGTAATGGCGGGGAGGTTCTTCATTTGCATTTCAAAAATCTCTTTTCCTAGAAATAGCATTATGCTTAATAACCTACTCTTATAGAACTTGTGTATGATAGATTCACCTATCTAGACCAGAGCCAGAAATCAAGTAGTAAACAAATGGCTTCTAAGCCACTAGAAAATATGCATCTTACTTATTGGAAAAGCCATTGAAAACCACACTCATTGCCTGTTTATTCTGTTTGTACATGAGTCTAATTAGTTTTAACTAAATGTCAAGCCTATAGCAAGTTATAAGTAGCAAATCTGAAGGGACTGGACAAGATGTTACAGGTAGGTAAAGTGAAATCTGATAGTTGAAGGCAAGGTAAAGGATAAAATAACATTAAAAATAAGTTTAAGCACTCAAAAACCAAGCACAATGAAACAGTACTTCACATCCACCAGAATGGGGGATATACTGACAGTACCAATTGTTGGTGAAGATGCAGAGCACTGGGACCCTTATATGTTGTTGGTGAGCATTTAAAATGGTACAGTCACTCTGGAAAATAGTTTGGCAGTTTCTTACAATACCATGTAACCCAGAGGTTCTACTCCTAGGTGTTTACCCAAGAAACATGAAAACATAGGTCTACACAAAGACTTGTACATCAATGTTCATATGAGCTTTATTTATAATAGCCCCAAACTAGAAACAACCCAAATGTCTATCAATGGGAGAATTCATAGAAAAAAATGTGATAGAGCCATACAGTGAAATACTGCTACTCAGCACTAAAAAGGAATGAACTAGTGATACACGCAACAACATGAATGAATCTCACTAACAGTATGTTGAATGAAAATTCATATTCATACATATGAAAAGTTATAATGGATGATTCTAATCTAGAACAGGAAAGATTAAGCTATTGTGATAGAAATCAGAACAGTAGTTGTCTCAGGGTCGGAGGCACTGGAGAATGACCAAAGGGCACAAGGAAAAATTTTAGGGGGTGATGGAAATCTTGATTTATCTTGATTTGGGTGGTAGTTACAAAAGCGTGTCCATTTGTCAAATCTCTTCAACCTGTATGCTTAAAATTTGTGCATTTTATTGGATGTAAATTATATATCAAATTTTTATAAGGCACAAAAATTTCAGAAGGGAAAAAATCCTTCAGAAGATCCCCCTGCTGCAGGATCTAAGTCTAAATTCCTCAACATGATAATCTGGCTCTTACTTAATACTCCTTGACTTATTTCTCACCATTCCCTCTCCTTATTCCACTTATTCTAAGCTACTTATAGTTCCAAAAATTGTTATTCTTTCTTTTTCCTCTGAACCTTTAAGCACAGTGCTCCTTTTTCCTGGAATTCCTTTTCCATTTTCCATTTATCACTAAATCCTTGACATCCTTTAGGACTCACAGAGGTAGCACACCTCCTCCAAGACGACTTGTTCACTTTCAGTTTGTGTTAGATACTTCCCCTCTTGCTCCCATAGAAGTTAAAGCTCCTCTCCATGAAAGCATGTATTGCTCTATCATGTAATTGTAATATTAAAAAACCCTCAAAACCATAGTGGACTGAGGTCATTTAACATACAGGCAAATAGTCCTCCACATATTCAGTCAGCCCTGAATTAAATCACATATTATAAACTTATTTCTTTTTTATTGCATTATACTAGGCCCTATCATATACTTTAATATTCACAAACACTGAAGTAAATATTATTATTACTGGGGTCTTTGGGGGGGTTTATTAGTTTTTATTTTAAGTTCAGGGGTACATGTGCAAGATGTACAAGTTTGTTACATAGGTAAATGTGTATCCTGGGCATTTATTATACAAATTATTTCATCACCCAGGTATTAAGCCTAGTATCCATTTGTTATTTTTCCTGATCCTCTCCATCCTCCCACTTTCCACCCTCCAATAGGCTCCAGTGCGTGTTGTCCCCACCATGTGTCCATGTGTTCCCATCATTTAGCTCCCACTTATAAGTGAAAACATGCCATATTTGGTTTTCTGTTCCTGCATTAGTTTGCTAAGGATAATGGCCTCCAGCTCCATCCATGTCCCTGCAAAGGACATGATCTTGTTCTTTTTTAATGGCTGCATAGCTGAAGTAAGTTTCAGCACTCAAAATTATTAAGAAAACTCTTCTATCCAGGATGACTTGTAGAGTTGCAAATGATTGAGATTTTATTATAAACAGCAATAAAATCTGTTGGTTTTATACTATTATTAGTACATTAGCTTATTTATATTGTGAGTTAAGTAACTTTCTGTGGGCTTATCGGGAAAACTAGCCAAACTTTATTATGTTGATTTTATGAGAAAATGCATTTTTACATTCCACTTAAGTGGCTCAAAAATACTACTCAGTTGAACCATGTGAAATTGTTGATTGATGTTCAACCATTTTTGAGAAAAATGGCAGTTTATTTTGAAATGCAATCCTGTTGACAAGATGGAAATTACCTACACATTGATTTATTAATTTTATATTTAATACATTCATGTATCCTTCAAGATGCTAATCCTACACCTTAAGGATATTGGGTAAATCACAGAATTTTGAAGAAAGTTTGTGTAGAATATTAGGACTTTCTTGGGTCCAACCCATTTTTTTCCACTTAATCAGAGATGGAGCAGACATGAGGACTCTGGAATTGTTTATTTTTTGAACTGATAATAGAATGCAAATGCAGATTCATTTGTTCTTTTTCAGGCCCCAAATTAACCATTCTATTTTGAAGATTAAGTTTAACAATAATAGTAGTAGCAAACATTTATTAAGTGCATACTACATGCTAAGTACTGTTCTAACTCTACAACTGTTTTATCTGCAAAGTACTATTATTATCCCTATTTACCGATGAGGAAACTAAAGCTTCAGTAATTTGTTCAAGGTTATACAGCTAGTAAGTGGCAGAGTTGGCATTAGAATCACTCAATCCTACTACCGTGTTTACTGTTTACCTGAAGCACATGGTTTTACCACAATAAAGCACCCATGCTAAAAGATTATGATTCAATTCAGCAAGTATATATTTAAGCTATGATCATTAGTGAAACCAGACTCATTCACATATGAAACATATTATATTATTATAAGAGACCATTATAAGACAGTAGAGGACCAGGTACCAAAATTAGTTTTATAGACCACAAGTGCTGTAGGAATCTCAGAAGAGGAGAAAATAATTGTGTGCTTTGTCATGACTTAACTCCCAGAGCATTGACATGGTACCTCAGTATTGGATGCACAGCATTTTGGGAACAAACCAAAATTACATCATAAATAGGAATGCGGCAAAATCATGAATGTGTAATAATGAAGTCCAATGGGGAGTAGCAAACTCAAGGTTTTCTTTCTTTCTTTCTCTTTCTTTCTCTTTCTCTTTCTTTCTCTCTTTCTCTCTTTCTTTCTCTCTTTCTCTCTTTCTCTCTCTCTCTCTCTTTCTTTTCTTTCTTTTTTTTGACAGAGTTTTGCTCTTGTTGCCCAGGCTGGAGTGCAGTGGTGCGACCTCAGCTCACTGCAACCTCCGCCTCCCGGGTTCAGGTGATTCTCCTGCCTCAGCCTCCCCAATAACTGGGATTACAGGCACCCCCCACCACACCCAGCTAATTTTGTATTTTTAGTAGAGATGGGGTTTCACCATGTTGGTCAGGCTGGTTTCAAACTCCTGACCTCAGGTGATCCGACCACCTTGGCCTTCAAAAGTGCTGGGATTACAGGCATGAGCCACTGCTCCTAGCCAAATTCAAGGTTTGCTGTTCAATTTTCTGTTCAACTCAAATTCTGAGCAGGCATCCTCAGTATGTGTGGGAAGTTAGAAGTTTGTGGCTGGGCTCTCTGAATCCCAGAAATATATGAAGAAATGGGACCTGATGGATTACTTATTAGATATTCAGGGTGGAAGAAACAGGATTCAGAAATTAACCAAAATTTCATGCCTACATGATTAGAATAATAATGGTATCAAAAATAAAATGGTTTGTACAGTGGAGGGGAAGATGGGCTCAGGCTTTAGATACATCAAACTTAAGGTACAGGTAGACTGTCTATGGAAAGCTGGTTTTTTATGTTGGCTATGACTGAGTGGGGTCAACCTTTGACTAATGTACTTGTAATTTTTACAGATGGCCCTATTGAATTTCTTCTTCCCTGATGAAAGGCCATACTCTGAAGAAGAAAGTAGGCGTGTTCGCCGCAATAAAAGAAGCAAAAGCAATGAAGGAGCAGATGGTAAGTCTATTCAGCTGATCCTTTATCATTTCTGAATTATCTGTTAGTAAAAGTATCCTTTTAAGAACTACCTTCTCCGTAGGGCACAGTGACTCTTGCCTGTAATCCTAGCACTTTGGGAGGCCAGGGGGGCGAATCACTTGAGGTGAGGAATTCAAAACCAGCCTGACCAACATGGTGAACCCTGTATCTACTAAAAATACAAGAAAAAAATTAGCTGGGCCTGGCTCCAGCTACTTGGGAGGCTGAGGAAGGAGAATCGCTTGACACTGGGAGGTAGAGGTTGCAGTGAGCTGAGATTGCGCCACTGCACTCCAACCTGGGTGGCAGAGTGAGACTCCATCTCAAAAAAAAAAAAAAAAAAAAAAAACCTACCTTTTCAAGTGTGCTTTATGATCTTATATACTCTCCATAGACCCAAGATCATAGACTATTTCTGAAGCCTAACCTAACAATCAGTTCTTTAACATAGAACTAAGTATACAAGGATCCTCCCTCCTCCAACTCCAGATACCTTCAGTCCTTTCTCAGTATGTCTGAGAGCCAATGGTAGCATTTGTATCTCTCAAGATCACCCTCTAAGGACCTCATCTCTCCCGGAGATGTCCTACACCTATTACGGTCACCAGGAGGATTTGGTCCTATTCTTGGAATTGACAGTGTTGTACCCTGCTAGCACTTACATGATGTGCTAATTCCAATGATAATTTTATCAATGTTGGTATCCACTACCATGCCCAAATCTGAACTAGACCTTCTAGAACTAGTTTATAAGTTTCTTGTGGGCAGAGATTTCATTTCTCTTTGTATAATCCTAGAATCTAGCCTACTATCTGGAACATTGTTGGTGTTTGTTATGTAAGTTGATGATGTTGACTGCCCCTTCAGCTAGGCAGTGATGTATCAATGGAAACCATCCCTGTTCTGGGTGTAATAGCTTTGAATTAACTAGCAATGAATTCTGTGGGGCATAAGAAAATGTTGAACTAGCTCCTGGGCAGGGTCTTTGAATTGCTCTGATATTTCAGCATCACTCTGTCAGTTGACATAATGCTACCCCTTTGGGCACAGGGGTTTGTAGAATACATAGCTCTGGGCTGCTGCAAAGGCATCTGGATTCAAAGACAGTATGTGTCTGGCTACATCTGCCAATAATATGTGTCTGGAGGGTTACAAAGCAATATGACTTTATACAGATGAAAATGAAATTTTTAAACTGACATTTGTTGATGTGAGTAAGGGCCAATGACGGAATCAGTTTTAGAAGGTAGGAGCTATTAAAGAGATGGAGCCAGGACTTTGTCAGTAGGGGCAAGAAGAAGTATAAATGGCTGAAATCTGAGAAAGAGCTCAGAACAAGGACCCCATAATAATACAAAAAGAAAAAAAGAGTCAGAGCAGTAAGATAGGGTTTTCTAGTCAGTGGAGATGGCAACAGCATTGAGCCTTTGAATGGAGAACTGGACCACTGGGACCATTCTCTAGAGCAGTCATTTTACATACAATTGATGACCAATTCAAGCCTAAGAAATGCAGTCCATGAAGTAAAAGTTACCCATTATTCACCTACTACTTGTAGCCAGTTTCCTAGAAGTCTTCTGGCTATGTGGAAGCAGGGAGCTGAGAAGCATGGTCTCTTTCCTCTCCTAATCATCTCACCCTCTGATACATGTAAGTCTCTCCACCTTTGGCTTTTCCCTTGAGGCTGCTCCCACAGCCATCAAACTTTTCATAATCCCTGGTTGCGAAGGAAGAGAGGAGACAGGTGGTAAGAGCAATATCACCTTCTATAGTGAGCGTGGTCTTCCCTCCCTGTCTGAGTGGAAAGTCTTATGGCTTCTAAGGTTTACCTCTTCATCTAACCTCCCAAGTTTTCTCTTAAAGAAGGTAATTTCCTCCTTTCCCCAAAACTGCTTTATCCAAATCCGGCTACCAACATCTCCGATACTGGTCTTCCTTAGAGTGTTTATTCTTTCCTGATACAAAACAGTTTTCTCTCTGGTCAAGGTCAAAGCCTCTCTTATTAATTTTTAGCACTTCTTATCTACTTCCCTCCTGATCTGATACTCTAGTCAGTCACTAGACTCTAGTCTATTGATGCCAATGCCAAGTTTCTCATGCAATCCAGGCATTTTTCTTTAATCAGTATAGCTTGAAGGAATCTAAGAGTCCCTTAAAGTTAGGAGTAGAAAATGCCTGGGGGTCCTTGAATTTTATTAGATTTCCAACTTTTCACCTAGTGGTCTGGAGAACCATTTCTTTAGATGTGGCAGGTGCGCCAATGAGTTAAAGAGTGATAAGTCAATCCAAATCTCCTTTTCCTTTGAACCATTCTTGTTACTCTGCTGAGTGTATACTATATTTATTCAATACACTCATCAAATATTTACTAAGTAAATACAGCAGCTTATATAATACTTGAATAAACATTCAGTAAGGATATGTTTTTAATATCCCCACTGCCTAGAAACAAACTTGGCACCTAGTAGACCCTCAATAAATATTTCCTGTTGCCCTCAAAGTGATTTACTTCCAGCATAAAGAGACAATAAAGTTGGTTAAATTTGACAAGTGGTATGAAGAAAAATATAGCCAAGCAACAGGGAGAGACAGTGATGGGGTATGCTGTAAGGTGATCAAGGAAGGTGTCTCTGATAAGGGAACAGTTGGGAAGAAACCTGAATGAAATGAAGTAAGAGCTATGCAAATGTCTGGGGAAAAAAGAAACAAAATTCAAAGGCTCTGAAGCAGAAGAATGTTTGGTATGTTCCAGAAAGATCAGTGTGGCTGGGAGCAGAGTAAGAAGAGGAAGAGGGAAGGAGATGAGGTCAGAAAGCAAAATCCAATCTAGAGCCTTGTTGGCCAAGGTGAGGACTCTGGCTTTTATTCTGCATGAGATGGAGGACCATTGGAGGATTTTGAGCAGAGGAATGACAGGATCTGATGTATGTTTTAACAGCATTCCTCTGGCTGCTGTATTGAAAATAGGTGCAGGAAGAAAGGATACAAGCAGGAAGAATCTTTAGGAGAGTATTACCATAATCCAGGCAAGAGATGATGGTGGCTTAGACCAGGATAGAAGCAGTGTGGGTAGGGAGAAGTGGTCAGATTCTAGAGAGATTTTGAAGGAATGGCTGAAGGATTTTCAGATTGATTAGATAAGAGATATGACAGACAGAGAAGAGGCATCAGTGACCCCAAGGTTTTGGACTTAAGGAACTAAACAAGTAGAGTTGTCATTTCTGAGATGGGGAAGAAAAGGGGAGACATGTGTAAGGGAATATGGGGAGAGTTTAGTTAGGCTTGTTAAATTTGAAGTAGCTATTAGACAGCCAAGTGGATATATAAGTCTACACTATACATCACTGTGTATCATGACAATGAGATATCTCTCTTTTGTACAAATAAAGGACTTCTCATTGAAGAAGCAAGTCAGTCTGGAAACTGCTCTGAACAGATAAGAGGTAGGATGGGATAGGTAAGTCATATTGGGGTGAGTTAAGGCCAAAAAAAATCTATGCCAAGAGATTTTTTTAAAAATCTTATCAGGTGTTGATTCTAAATTCACAAATTACTTGATATATTATAATAAAAATTTAGCTATCTAAGCTCAGGTTTGCCTCACAAGTGTCAAAGAACAAGTCATTTACCTTGAAGAGTTAAGAACATGGCAGAAGTTCATGACCAGCCTGGGCAACATGGTGAAACCCCGTCTCTACCAAAAATACATAAAAATAAATAAGTAATGGGTCACTGTGGCACACACCTGTAGTCCCAGCTACTCCAGAGGCTGAGATGGGAGAATTGCTTGAGCCCAAGAGGCAGAGGTTGCAGTGAGCCAAGATCGTGCCACTGCACTTCAGCCTAGGCAACAGAGTGAGACTCCGTCAAAAAGGAAGAAGAAAGTCTAGACCCAACTTCATTTGTTTGGTCATTCATCATTTAACAAATGCTTTTTACAGGTGCCCGCCACGACACCCAGCTAATTTTTGTATTTTTAGTAGAGACTGGGTTTCACTATGTTGGCCAGGCTGGTCTCGAATTTCTGACGTTGAGTGATCCGCCTACCTCAGCCTCCCAAAGTGCTGGGATTACAGGCGTAAACCACTGCACCCAGTCTAGACTTTCTTTCTAGGAACTATAGATATTAAGCTTCATGATCTCCACAAATCGCTGTGGGAGAAAAAAATTTTAATAAATGGTTCATTAACTCTTGGAAAAGGAAGGGATGTAGTGATCCTTAGGAGCCTGCATAGGTTTACCAAGAATAAATCAGGCTGCAGAAGCCTATTCTCCTCTTTTCATCAGACTATTAAACTAGTTGATTAGAGGCATAGCATATGCATAGTCTATCTTGCCTTTTAAAAAGAAAGCCAGTGGCAATATCCAGGGTATATACAATCTTTCTGACTCACCATTCAAGAATGACTAGGCTCATCTCAGTTTCTCCATTCAAATTACTTTATAAATGAAGGCATTGGCTAGCTAAGCAGGAGTCCCAAACACACGGTTAGTTTCAACTCTTAGAAAAGAAGTGAATTTCGTTTTCTTTACTACATTTCTTCCTTGAATTCACTGACTTGAGTTGGCCGGAAGTATTTCAGATCATTTAAGTTTATTTGTACTAATTATTTGAGGCCTTTGGTGGTGGTTGTTCTTCAAAGAAAGTATGATACTTTCATTGTGGGTATTGAGTCACAACAGTTTAGAAATCTGTGCCAGGATTTCCTGCTGTGTCTTATCTTTGTGATGTGTTTCTGAAGTAATAATAGCTCCAGGTGGCTTGTTTGGTCATCTCTTGCACAGCACTCCAGAAATCCACAGAACTTTATTTTCTAGTTAGAATGAAATGTAGAATGTATTTGGGAGGTCATGAGGCCTTAGAATCAGGTAAAATGGATCCAGAATTCCCAAGGAGGTAGTTTCCATATTTCACAAATATTATTGTAAAAACATCTGTTCTCTTCCAAAAGGAGAGTTTTCAGGAGTTAATAAAAATCTTAATATCTCTCCACACCCGCCTGCCTTCCATGTTTCTGTCCTGGTAAGAGAATGAAAGTGCAGCATGGTGTAATAGAAAAGGTACTAGACTGAGCTGCAGTTTCTTGATCCCAATCTTGATGTCACTGCCACCTTACCAACCATGTGATCTTGGAGAAGTCACATACCTCTAAGCTTCAATGTTCTTGTCCTTAAAATGGGGATAATTAGCCCCGCTTACCTCATAGAGTTGTTATATTTGTCAAAAGTGTTAATATCTACAAAAGTACCTCCTTTTTATTTTATTTTATTTTTGAGAGGGAATCTCGCTCTGTCACCCAGGCTGGAGTGCAGTGGCACGATCTCAGCTCACTGCAGTCTCCGCCTCCTGGGTTCAAGCAATTCTCCTGCCTCAGCCTCCCAAGTAGCTGGGATTACAGGCACCAGCCACCACACCTGGCTTTTATATTTTAGTAGAGACAGGGTTTCACCTTGTTGGCCAGGCTGATCTCGAACTCCTGACTTCAAGTGATCCACACTCCTCAGCCTCCCAAAGTGCTGGGATTACAGGCATGAGCCACTGCACCTGGCCTGCAAAGATACTTCGAAAATTATTAAGTGCTATTACTATGCTCTCTCTGGAAAATGAACATACTAGTATGGTCTGCCAGGCATTTGGGGCATTCACCTTCCCTAATTTATGGACAACAATTATAATTTCTTCAAAAATGCTCTCTATCAGCCAAATTGCCCATTTTTGTTCTCACTCATGCTATCCAGGCCCATAGGAAGAAGACTCCAAGCCTCACACTATGGCCTACCTCATCACAGCAAATGATCACATCTGTACATTGCTCTGTGGCACTATCTCACTCTGGCTGGCTGGCTGTATATATGTAACCCTTTTTGTTAGTATCCCTTAGAAATTTCTCTTCCTTGTAGTTTACTTTTGGACATATCAAAAAACTTAATATTCTTTTCTACTATTATCAAAGAGCAGAGGGAAAAACAAGATTGAAATATATCCTCTGTACTTCAATTTTTAAAAATAATAATGGAATGGGGCATAGCTACTATTAAATTGATACAGATGAACATGAGAGTCTATGATGTCAAAGAAAACAGACTTTCCGCCTGTACAAATGTTAGCTAGAATTAAGAATTGCCCTCATTTTAGTATTGCTCTTGTATTTATTGCTTTCAGAGAGCCATTACTGTGGATTATCAAATGAGAGAGTAAAATCATTTTGAGAGCTGATGGAGTTTCAGGGGCTTGTTCACAAGACAAAAGTAAAGCTTTTGAAGGCTTACCATGTATGTGGACTCAAAGAGGATCGTTGATTTCAGATGTAGAATCCCCAAGGTTGCCTGCTGGTAGTGGATGCCAACAGCTTAAGTGCCCACAGCAGAACACTCTGGAGAGTGGCTTTATATCAAATAAGACATTAAGTAAGCTAAAATATCTTAGCTTGCTCATACTCCAGAATATCCTTTAAAGCTGTATTTTCACTGATGGAACTAGCCCTGCAGTAAATGTTCTCAACAGGCCATCACCACTAACACTTGGTTAACAAGCATTTTTAGAAAACCAACTACTTGTAGGACATTGTACCAGGTTCTGTAATTGGTATAGCTGCCAAACTCCTGTACTTAGTATGTAAGGCCTAAATTGAACTGGGTATAGAGGTTAAAGATTAAGATGCTTAAAATGTTTATGGGATTTTTTAAATTACAAAAATAATACATATATTATAACAAATATGAGCAATACAGAATGAGGAAAGGTATAATGTGAACATGCCCTCCCTACTCCCCGCCCTGCTACAATAGTACTTATAAAGTTAAGACATCTTTGAGGAATATCTCACTTGCCTAAAGGAGGTGACAGGCCCACCTGACCTGATGTTCTCTAAAGGTCCTTCCTGTCTACTCAGTCTCTCTAAAGTTCCTTCTAGTTATTTTTTTCTCAATATTAGGGAAATTGGTGAACTCTAAGCCAGGAGATCTAGATTCTAATTCCAGCTCTGCCATTAGTAGTTATAGTGGCAGGATGACCTTAGGAAAGTCTTACTTCACTTCTCTGATCTTAGTTTATTCTAAACGGTTAAACTAGAATCAGTGATTCTCAACTGGAGTGTAAGAGATCCAAAAGCATATAAGGAGTTTTTTCGAAGCATGCATACTCCTGGGAATTTTGACCACTCTACACCCCATTAAGAAAACTATACTGAGGAAGGTACTATTACTGATGAGAGCATATCCTTCAGATATATTAGAATAAGAAAAGATGTTGAACTACTAGAATAGATGGTTGAATTGTTTCCTGCCAACTCTAATATAACTTGTTACTAACTATTCCTGACTTCTATAATATAATGATAATAGCTAGGCTAGTTTTAGCCAATCAGATGATGTCTAGATGATTAAATACTAAGGGTTTCAATTTGGATGGTCAATGAGCCTTTTCATTAGCATCACTGAGAATGCTCAATAAGGATTAAGTGCAAGCAAATGGTTTCATGAAGTGAAGGCTAAGAAGGTTAATCTGTTGGCTGAGTGGTGAACTGCTAGCTCACTTCTGTATGGCTCCTCAAAATATCACAGGCAGATATAGATGTGTGGTCAGAAGGCACCTGTTGGCTCTATAGTGCATTACTTACACAACCCTGCCTTACTCTAGATTCTACTCCTTGACCTGTAGGGCCTCTTCAGTCTCAAAGATAAGGAACTACTACAGCTTCCTTTAAAAAAAAAAAAAAAAAAAAAACAACTCATTCATTCAGCAAATGTTTAAGTACCAAACTAGTTGTTAAATCAATGTTTCTTGATCATCCTTCCAGACACTAGGGGCACAGTAGTGAACAAGATAAGACCCTACCCTAATCAAACTCACAGTGGATGATTTCAGTACAGTGTAGTGAGTCATATAATGGGGTAAGCAGAGGGTGCTATGGGACACATTGGCACCTGATCTAGACTTGGGAGGACAGGGAATGTCTCCTAATAAGTGTAACATCTGAGCTGCAAACTGATGGATGCTATAGTTAGCCAAATGAAGATTTGAGGGAAGTGTGCACCAGGCAGAGAGAATATACATGTTGGAAGGCTTAAAGAGGGAGCATGGCTCATTTAAGGAACTGAAAGAAGTTTGTAAGGTTGTAGTGTAAAGATCTAAAGGGAAAGTGATAATAAATGAGCTGGCCAAGAGGGGTCAAATCACGCAGGGCTTTGGAATCCATTTTATGGAATTTAGAAACTATCCTAAAGACAATGGGGAAGTACAGGATCAATGTCAAGAATAGATTATATGGCAAATATCTTCAAATGCTAAACACACATACTGTAATCCAGCAATTCCGCTTCTATTTATAGATATACTGACACACTGGAAGTCATTTATCAATGAAGATATTCTTTGCTGTACTATTTATAATAGCAGAGAATTGGAAATACATATCCATTATTTAGGAACTCATTAAATATGATAAATCTGTAACTGGTCATCATGGTTGCTCTCAGGAAGAAAACTGAGTGTTTGGGGCTGAGGTGGGGAGGGAGTTGACTAGTTGAACATGTGCATGTTTTACAAATTTAAAATAAACAGATAAAATTTAATTTTAAAAATAGTCTGGACACGGTGGCTTATACCTGTAATCCCAGCACTTTGGGAGGCCAAGGTGGGAGGATGGCTTGAGGCCAGGAATTTGAAACCAGTCTGGACAACATAGTGAGACTGCATCTCTACAAAATTTTTTTTTTAATTAGCGAATTGTGGTGGCATGAACCTGTAGTCCCAGCTACATGGGAGGCTACGGTGGGAGGATTGCTTGAGCCCAGGAGTTCAAGGCTGCAGTGAGCTGTGATTGAGCCACTGCACTCTAGCCTGGGTGACAGTACAAGACTGTGTCTCAAACAAAATAACAATTAAAAAATAAAAATAAATAAAAGAGGCATGATATGCCATTTTCTACTCATTACCTAAATACATTAGCAACAATTTTATAATACATTAACATCCTATTATAATTAGGAGGTGGAAAAACTCATATATTGCTGGAAAGAATGTAAATTGTTACAACCATTTTGGATCTTAATCTCTCTAGTAAAGTTGAACATTAGGATACCTGTGATCCAGCATTCGCTGTCTTGGGAATCTATCCTACAAAAATGAGAATTCAGCTGGGTGCAGTGGCTCATGCCTGTAATCCCAACACTTTGGGAGGCCGAGGCAGGTGGATCACCTGAGGTCAGGAGTTCAAGACCAGCCTGGCTAACATGGTGAAACCCTGCCTCTACTAAAATGTAAAAATTAGCCGGGTATGGTGGCGTGGCCTGTAATCCCAGCTACTAGGGAGGCTGAGGCAGGAGAATTGCTTGTACCCGGGAGGTGGAGGTTGCAGTGAGCCGAGATTGCACCACTGCAGCCTGGGTGAAAGAGCGAGACTCAATCTCAAAAAAAAAAAAAATTGAGAATTCTAGTATATAGATCATACATAAAAGGATATTTATTATATCAGTGTTTTGTTGCCAAAAGGAGGGATAACTCTAATATCTATGAATAAGAAAATGGTCAAATAAACTATGACATAGACATACTATTGAATATTATGTATATTATCATTCAATGTAATAATAATAGTAATATTACTATTAAAGGGAATGAGTTCTATGTAGTTCTATGTAGGGATCTGAAGTAGCCATGTTCTATTGCTAGGGTTAAAAATGCGAGTTTGAGTAATGTGTATCATATGACTGCATTTTCATAGAGAAAGTTTTTAACATATTTTTTTATTTTATATGTAAACATATAAAATATTTTATAAATATGTACAGGTGTATATATGTGTGTGTGTGTATATATATATATGTATACACAATAGGAACAGATGTGGGAAGGGGAAGCATCAAACAGTGAATATCGATTACCTTGGGTGGAAGAGGGTTGGATGGGAAGGGAATAATTATTAAGTGGTTCTTTATGTAGTTCTATATGTTTGATTTGTTACAATAACGTGTAACTGTAATTTATAAGAATATAATTTAAAAAGTGGTTAAAGTGGATAGAAAATAATGGACTGGAGAGGGCATAATGAAGACAAAGAAGGGAGGAGATTGCTGTAATGATACACAAAAGGAACGACAGTGGCTGAATTAGAGTAACAGCAATCAAGACAGAAGTAGATAGATTGAGTTCATAGGTAGAAAAAACAGGACTTGGTGTTTTGATTGAAAGGAGAAAAAAAAGAGTCAAGGAAGCCACCCAGGTTTCTGACAAGGTACTATACTAGTCACTGAGATAATGATCAAGGGAAGAAGATGTGTGGTTTTGGACAGGTTGAGTTTCAGGTACCAGTGGGAAATTCAAGGAGGAGAAACCTGCAAGCAGTCTGAGATATGCATCTGAAGCTTAAGAGAGATAGCTGGGCTGAAAATATAGATATGGAGATAATTAGCTACATTAGGACTCTCTCAGTTACAAGTGACAGATAGCTGGCCTAAATTGGCTTAAGATTTTAAAAAAGAAGGAGGGGGAGGATTTATTGGCTCATTTAACTGCAAAGTCCTTGATGAAGCTGGCTTAAAACATGGCTTAACCTTGGGGCTTAAATGATATCATCAGGACTTTCTCAGCTCTGCTTTCCTTTGTATTGGCCTCATTCTTCATGTAGGTTCTCGCTATGAGGTGACAAAAATAGCTACTAGAAGCTCTAGACTTACATCTTACCAATTCAACATGCCCAGTGGAAAGAGGATGCCTTATTCAGTATGAAATATGTTGTTGGCAATGCTGGCGAGAGCAGTTTTAGTACAGTAGTTGGGGCAGAAGGGTTCATGATGAAACCAGATGAGGAATTAGAAAATAGCAAATATAAACAAAAGAGAGGAGGAGAATAGAGTAATAACTAGAGATTCATTAAGCATCTATTATGTGGAAGGCACTGTGTTATATTACACATAGGGACACAACGATGCATAAAATATGGGGGTTTTTAAGCTCTGGAAGCCCACAGCCTTCAGAAAAGAGAAAATCTTATAAGTAATTCACAAAGGTGATAGGTAAGTACTTATATAGAGGTATGATAAGACTGCAATGGGAGCATAGACGAGGGAACCACAGAATGGTCAACCAAATACATTAAATACATCTCTGAGGAGAAGTGCATAATGGCTGGCACATACTAGGCATGCATATATGAGAAATTGGGTGACAATTATGTTTTGGAAGGTGAATGGGACTTTGATGAAGAAAGGTAGACAACCCATTTCTAACAAAGGGAAAAGCAAGTCCCCTAGGTTTGCTGGCTTTCGTCTTGGCATGAGGCTGGGAATAAGGGCTGAGAGAAAGCCAAAACCGTTGGGCAGAGAAAATGTGAAAAGAGGTCAAAACAGCCTAAGGGGGCCTTCAAATGCCCATTCAGGTACTTAATAAGTGGCCTTTCAATCCCAAATTATCTTAGCATCTTCCCTACCTCACTATTTCTCTCCGCTAGCCTCCATACACAGAAATAAATGTTAGCAAGGCAAGCACAATTCTTCCTTGTTAATAAATATAAAATGTAAGCCATGTATAATGGTTCTTAACACTGGTAGCCGTTTTAATTTCTCTCATCTTCTACTCTACCAATATCTGGTGCAAGGTAGCAAAATACACTTAGTACCTTGATGTAATTTAGAAGCAATGATTGATCCTACCTTCTTCCTTGTGTAAGACTCTTAGCTGACTTAGAGAACATAGGTCCTATGTAATTAACATGTTTACAAATGCTAATTTGTAATGGTGAAGTACCAAGGATGCTTTGCTGTAGGCTTATGAATCTTGGCTGCATTTTACCACTGCTTCCAGTATGTAGCTCCTTTAATGAACCTAGTACTCTGGTGTATTAAGTCACTTGTTTAGGATCTAGTCATGCTGAATTCTATATACTGCAAACCAGAGGTCTAATCAACCTATGCTCTTTGTCACATGGTATACTGGAAAGAAGAAGTCTTTGTGCAGATCTATTCTCCCTATAGCAAAACAAGTCGTGAGCCTGGCCTGCTGCCAGAAAGTTAGTAGTGTCATCTGTGTAGATGAAATTCAGCACCTCATTATCTTACATTGTGCCAGAAGAGTGGGAAGAAGATTGACTTGGTAATTTGCTATGTTTCGATCCTAATCTGTTTAGAAATATGATTTCTTTAAAAGGAAATGGAAAAAGAATGTGTTTCTCATGATAGCTTCACAGTATCTCCTGAGAGGATGTTCAGTTATTGTAAATACAGCAATTTAATTCTCTTCTTGAATTTCAGATGTATTTCATCTCTTTAAAAAATAAACTGCGTTGAAATGATCAGATTATAAAGTATGAATTGTATACTTCCAAAAGTGGAATTTTATATTTCAGATTACACAAAAAAACATTTTTCATGAGTCACAAAGTTATTGGTTTGTATACTATGTTATTTTTATACATCATCTCCCAAACTCTTTAAAAACGTAAGTTTACGTTGTAACCTATTTAAAGGAGAAAGGCATATTTGTGGTGCACATATTTTGCCTCGGAGGTTACTTTCAAGTTTCATTTCAGCATTTTGAGTCTAATTCATTCTTCCCACCCTGTAGCATAGTATGCAAAATTCAGAAGCTATCAGAAGCAAGGCCCATATTTAAAAGTTCCTAGTACATGGATGAAATACACACATAAGAAAGAAAAAAGCACAAGGCCAGGTGTGGTGGCTCACACCCATATTCCCAGTACTTTGGGAGACCAAGGCAGGAGGATCTCTTGAGACCAGGAACTTGAGACCAGCCTGGGAACATAGCAAGACCCCTATCTCAAAAATTTTTTTTAAAAAATTAGCCAGGCTGGGTGGTGCACGCGTGTAGTCCCAGCTACTTGAGAGGTTGAGGCAGGAGGATCACTTGAGCCCAGGAGTTTGAGGCTGCAGTGAGCTATGACTGCACCACTGCACTCGAACTTGGGCAACAAAGTGAGGACCTGTCTCAAAATGGAAAAGAAAGAAAGAAAAAATTCAGTTAATACCAAGTTTCTGACTCTTAGTTTCTCTCTGAGACAGCTTGGGGTAAGGAAAGAGCATAGGAATTAAAATCACACAAATCCTAGCTCTACTACTTTTAGCTTTGTGGCCTTGGCCAAGTCATGTAACCTCTCTCAGGCTAACTTTTCTCATTATATGATGATAGTAATGATACTTCCTTTGATAAGATTTTATAAGGACTAGAGATAAAGTAAAATGCCTAAACCATTGCAGGCACATGACATGTGCTCAATAATTGGTAATTATTAGTATTTACTATAAAATGAGAATAGTACCAATCCATTTATTTCTCAGGTTATAAGTCGAATGAATGTGAATGCTTTTTTTTTTTCAAGCACCTCAATCTCTTAGCTATTTCATAGTTGAAAAGAAGTTATCCTGCTTATCTCACAGGATTGTGATGATCAAAAAGGATAATAAATGCTAAAACACCTAGAAAACATAAAGTGCTGCTCAACATTGGAACCATTAACGTAGGTGTTCAAACTTCCCTATATACTGAACATCTCAATATATGGTCCAGAATGGGATCTTCATGGTGATTCTTAGTCCTCAATAGACAGCTGTATCTAGCATGAGAAGACAGGGAAATCTCAAAACACTTTACAAAGATTTCTATCAAGTTTCAAAGTTTGCTGTTAATGAAGTAGACCTTAATTACCCAGAAAACTCATTTCTGTGGAACTCGTTATATGGAGCCAAGGAAACAAGGTGTTAAACTGTGCATAATTCTATTAGGTGAGGACTATATAGCATTGTAATTAGAAAGAAATCTGAGGTATAGTGTTCAAGCCAACTCTATAAATGCCATCTTAAAGATTATGCAATGTATTCTAAAATATTTCATATGGATTTTTAAAGAATTGAATAACAATCAAATATGCTAAACATAAAAATGACTCAGGACACAGTTTAATAATTCCTGATGCCAGATATATATATATCAGAATCTATAGGACCTTAACAATATTATTTATGAATATAAATTATTGATCAAAACTGTACAAGTAAATGTTGAAGATTGGACCAAACCTGATCTGGGTTGAAGTCCTGAGCTCCCTCACTCACTCGTCCTCTAATTTGGAGCTAGTCAGCCTCCATGTCATTTCACTGATTGCTGTAAAGATAAAATGAATTGATGTCTGTGCAAATGCTATGCAAACTGTAAAGTGATGTACAAATGTAAAGTATTATTTATCATAAAAGTTGAATACAGAAAAATGGTTTGTAATGGTTTATTGGTTTGGGAATGTCAAAGAAATAAGAGATTATAAGAAAACCAAAAGCCTGGTTATGTTTAGTATATCATGCAACATTGCCATGGGGTGGCAACCATAGCAACAAAGTAAGTAATCTTTTCCACCAGACATTTCTGGTTACAGCCTCTTGTTTGACTCAAGCCAGTCCCCCTCCTTGACTGCCTTTTTACCTCCTCACTTTTGATCCTTATTCATCCTTCCAAGATCCAGCTGTAGGCTTCATAGCCTTTAAGAGGCCTTGATAAACCTCTATCCAGATAGCTCATCTTCTTAGTTTACATTCTTCCACATGCATGCTTAAGATATTTATATTTTCTAGGCCTTTTTCATGTGCTTCTTGCATCTTCACAGCTATGTAACAAGCCAAAAGAGGTTAGAGATTCCTTCTATCTCACTGTGGCAACTAGCATAATGCAAACAAACAGTTAAGTAGTTAATGAATATTTGTAGATTGAAAGAAAACATGCTGCAGGCCTAAAGCTAAAGCATACCCTTCTTCCAAAAAAGAAAACTATATTTGAAAGAGCTTAAGAGATGGTAGTAGACAATGCAGTTATCTTTGAAGCCACAAGGAGTTATATATAATGGCAAATAATTGGTAACTTATTGAGAGATCAAGGGAAGAAATTGTTCAAAATATTTGTTCATGAGGGAGCAGCCTTCGGGCCCTTTCCAGTTCTATCCTTGTACCACAGTAATGATACTGTGCACAAATGACTTCTTCAAAGGGCTATACTGTGTAATATACATAATGTTCCATTTTCACATTTAAACATAAGAAACAAAATTACATTGTAATTTATCATCATATATTTCTTATCTCCCCTTCATCTCCCAATTTTTATGATTTTTCTGATTGCTAAGGTATAGTGTGGCACTCTTCGCCATTTATTGGCATAATACAGAGCTTAGATACATTCACATGCAGAACACCCTCCCTGGGGCCCCTAGGGTTCTGTAGATTTTTCTAGCACAATGGCTATAACTAGGCCCCCTTTTCTTCTTGCTCAAGAAAACTTATCAGAATGTGAATAAGAGTGACACTATTATAGAAATAACATTTGTTCCAGTTTTTATTTAAGTAAATTATTAGTGACCTTCAGGGCTTTGTTAGAAACGAAATGTTTGCAATACACTTCAATACCATAGTTGCAGTCACTGGGGCAGTAAAATTGACTTTGGTTTCGCATTTAAGGACCTAGGTTCAAGTTGTAAGTCTGCCATTTATTTTCTGTGAAACTTTGAACATGCTTCTTGATCTCTCAGCCTCAGTTCCTATAAAATGGCAATAACAGTAATACATCACTGGGATGACATGGGGATTAAATGCAATGTTATTTGAAAAAACAATTTTTAAAATGTAAAACCCTGGGCAAATCTGAGTTCCATATCCCCTTATGCACCCATGTAATTCTCCTTTCTCTCATTGCCATGCCCTTGGTTTAGGCCTTCCAACTACCTATTGCTTCGTCTCCTTCCTTACCTTATATGAATTCCTCATCCCCTTTTCCTTCAAAATCATCCTCTTGTAGTTGATCCAACTAACAGTCACAGATTCATGTTCTTTTCCATTAGAATTAGCTATGCTAAGCCCTAACTCCTAGAGGTTGTTCTTAATTATGAACTTGCATGCAGTCTGGGATAGAAAAACAGAAAACTCCTTACTTATTTTAGAGTTTTCAATCTTTTCCCCCACCCCCAGAGAATGTTTTTATATACACCAAAAGTCAAGTTCTTCTCTTGCCTTTCCAATACCTCCAGTATATACCCACACATAGCCCAGTGCTGAAAGACAGCTTAGGGAATACAGAGGAAAGGGATTGACCACCAAAAACAAGACAGGGGTCTTGTGGGAAGATAGGACCCAAGTTCTCTAGATGGCTGAACTACAATCTCAAATGTGTTGGCATTCTCAAAATTTGTATGGGAACCTTCAGCAGTAGGGCCCGGCTATACCTACTGCTACTGTTCCAAGCTCTAACACCACATGGTCCAGTCCAGTCGAGCAAACAAAGATTGTAAAACTAGGACCAACTGCCACTTACAGTGTTTCTTGGGCCTTCACAAGCAACTTCACTCCTTGCCCATTGCTCCTCCTAGTGGTTCTGATCCATATTGGAACTCCCTCTGACTTGCATTGCCTTCTCCCTCATTCACTAATTGTCCCAGTTGGGTGAGAATTGTGAGTTCCTAGGTCTGTCTCAAAAGAAACTCTTCCATATATACAACAGGAAACTTATACAGTGGCAAAATCTAACAACCCAAATGCCCATCAACAGAATAGTGTATGGGTAAACTACGATATATTCATACAATGAAATATTAAACAGCAACCAAACCAATGAACTGTAACAACACTTATGAATATGAGTGAATCTTACCAATATAATGTTAAGCTTATAAAAAGTAAATCTCATATGTTGAATTTGCCAACAAAAGAAAAAACTATGTTTGTATTAAATGTATTTAAGAAGCAAGTCATCTTGGACCTGTAATAAAGACAAACCTAATTTAATACTGAAAAACCTAAGTCCTAAAATATTAAATGTAGCATAATAACCTTTGTAAGTTACAAACAACTAACTTTAAATATATATATATAAGGAATATGTATAAACATGATATAATTATATGAAAGGGAAATTGAGGAAATGAATGAACACAGGATTCAGGATAAAGATTACTTGAGTGGGTAAATTGTAGGGAGATGAGAGTGAGAAGGAAACATACGGTTGAATGTAAGTTTTTAACAAAGTCCTAGCTTTCGTTTTGGGTGACTGTTTTATAAGTGCTTATTACATTATTTTATTAAAGCTAAATAAATACAAAAATAAGCAATGGGGAAAGGAGTCACTATTCAATAATAGTGCTGGGATAACTGACTGTCCAAAAGAATGAAATATGCAGAATAATTTTGTATGTGGTGATGGACCCCCTACCCATCACCACATACAAAAATTAACTCAAGATTGATTAAAGACTTAAATATAAGACCTCAGACTATAAGAATCCCAAACAAAAAACAAGGAAACACCATTCTGGACATCAGCTTTGGAAAAGAATGTATGACTAAGTTCCAAAAACAATTGTAACAAAAACAAAAATGAGTAAGTGGGACCTAATTAAACTAAAAAGCTTCTGCACAGCAAAATAAATTATCAACAGAGCAAACAGACAACCTACAGAATGGAAGGAAATATTTGCAAACTATACATCTGACAAAGGTCTGATATCCAGAATCTATAAGGAACTTAAGTTTGTCTTTGTTACAGGTCCGAGATGACTTGCTTCTTAAATACGTTTAATACAAACATAGAACAAGCAAATTGAACAAGCAAAAAACAAATAACCCCATTTAAAAATGGGCAAAAGATATGAACAGACACTTCTCAAAAGAAGATATACAAGTGGCCAAGAAACATGAAAAAATGTTCAGCATCACTAATCATTAGAGAAATGCAAATCAAAACCACAATGAGAAATCATCTCACACCAGTCAAAATGGCTTTTATTAAAAAGTCAAAAAATAACAAGTGCTAGTGAGGTTGTTGAGAAAATGGAACACTTATACACTGTTGGTGGGAATGTAAACTAGTTCAACCAGTGTGGAAAGCAGTTTGGATACTGCTCAAAGAACAAAAATAGAACTACCATTTGACCCAACAATCCCATTACTGGGTATATACCCAAAAGAAAATAAACCATTCTACCAAGAAGATGTATGCACTCATATGTTCATGGCAGCACTCTTCACAATAGCAAAGACATGGAATCAACCTAGGTGCACATCAATGGCAGATTGGATAAAGAAAATGTGGTTCATATACACCATGGAATATAACGCAGCTATAAAAAAGAATAAAATTATGGCCTTTACAGGTACATGGATATAGCTGGAGGCCATTATCCTAAGCGAATTAACACAGAAACAGAAAACCAAATACCACATGTTCTCACTTATAAGTGGGAGCTAAACATTGGGTACATATGGACATAAAGATGGCAACAGTAGACACTGGGAACTACACGTGGAGGGAGGGAGGGAGGAAAGGAGGGAGGGAGAGGACAAGGGTTGAAAAACTACCTTTTGGGTACTATGCTCACTACCAGGTGATGACATCAATTTTACTACAAACCTCAGCATCACACAACATACCTATATAACAAACCTGCACATGTACTCCCTGAATCTAACATAAAAGTTGAAATTTTTTTAAAACTAAATAAACGAAAGTGGGCTCCACATAGACCAATGTGAATGTGCTATAAATGTAAAATAGATTTCATAATAGATTTCAAAGACTTAGTACCAAAAAAGCAATGTAAAATATCTCATTAATACATATCTATATTGATTACATGCTGAAATTAAAATATTTTATATTTATTGGGTTACATTCAATATATTAAAAATTAATTTCACCTGATACTTTTTACTTTTTTAATATGGTTAATAGAAATTTTTTAATTACCTATGTGGCTCACATTATGTTTCTATCAGACATAGAAACATGTCATGGTGGTATACGAATTCTAGAGCACTGCTCTTTATGTGTATAGCCAGCTGTTTTCAGGCTTAAAGCTATCAATTTAGGCCGGGCGCGGTGGCTCACGCCTGTAATCCCAGCACTTTGGGAGGCCGAGGCGGGCGGATCACAAGGTCAGGAGATCGAGACCACAGTGAAACCCCGTCTCTAGTAAAAATACAAAAAAATTAGCCGGGCGCGGTGGTGGGCGCCTGTAGTCCCAGCTACTCAGGAGGCTGAGGCAGGAGAATGGCGTGAACCCGGGAGGCGGAGCTTGCAGTGAGCCGAGATCGCGCCACTGCACTCCAGCCTGGGCCACAGCGCGAGACTCCGTCTCAAAAAAAAAAAAAAGCTATCAATTTAGTTTGTCTTTTTAGGTTTAATAATTCTAATTTATTTTATTTCAGGGCTTCTGAAACCTTAATTGAAAGTTTTAATAAATACAAAAGTAATACATGCTCCTTTTAAAACAAAATTAAGTATCAGAGAAATTTATGATATAACAGAAAGAATGTAACACCACAATCTCAGCTCCCAGATATAGGCACCGTTAAGAATTAATAAGATTTTCTAGGTATATGTGTTTTTAAAGTATTAGAATGTGAACATCAAAGTTATCCCTATTCTTTCTCATTTTTTCTGATACCAGAGAGGCAATGGAAGGTCATGGCTCAATGTTTGTGCCAAGCAGATAACTAAAGTAGTGGTTCCCACCTCTGGAGTTATAGCTCTCTATTGTTGGCTGGAGTTTGGATGTTTTTTCCTGGCCAAATCTCTTCCCCTCACCCCAAAAAAGTGCCATTTGGCATATGTTTATACTGAAAGCTGAAGTGAACTAAAATTAGTGTTTTGAGAATTCCCTAATACCCCTTGGGAAAATATCAGAGACCCAATGGGATATTGTAAGACCAGAACTAACAATCACTATTTCAGTGTATTGATTTCCAACAAAGTACCTGATCATTTCTCTCAGTGGGTATGAATCAGGCTTCTGATGGGAGTGTAATGATTTGGAGAAAACAAGATGGATCTATTTCTCTATAGGTTACTCTCTATAGGTTTCTCTCTGTTCTTAGGAAGAAATTCAATGGAGGTAGCTGTGACAGGGGGAGGAGCGGGGAGGAAAAGGAGTCCAAAGGTCAGATTTTGATTATGTGCTAGATCTTGAAACTTTTCTTTTCAAATTGCCTGAGGCCCTATAAAAATAATTAATATAGAAACAGCTATTTTTTCAAGCCTTGGACTAAGTGCCATGGAAATTACAGAAGTTATTTTCTCTGTTCACATTATTGATTGACAAGTTCAAAGATTTTGGATACATTTCTTGGAACACACATCAAACAGTTTGACATTTTTCCTTCTTTTCCATTCAATGAAATGAATCCTTCGTTCAACATCATATTCTTAGGAAACACACCAGCGAATTTTTAAATCATATTCTATATTATCCCAGTTCCTGCACTGGTTGAGACCTGTGAGAGAAAAACAATACAAACTACTCTCTTACTGCTATTCTGATTAGAATCTCTTTCCTCTCCTTTTTCAGGGAAATGGCAGACTTGAATTAGGCATTCCAACGAAGGCTTTTCTGAAACTCTTTTTAAGTCATTGTTCTCAGCCATCCTATCTATTCTGAAGTCCATTATCATTTTTCTTATAACCTGAGCCCCTTGACTCCACAATTCTAATGTATTTGTCTGTTGCTTTCTTGGTCATATGTTCGTTTGTCTTGCTTCTGCCTTCTCTTAGATTGGCAGTTCCTTGAGGTGAGAGACCATGTCTAGGTCTAATTCCAAAGTAATATAAATCTACATGGTCAGAAAATACTTATTAACAGAATTATTACCTAGAACCCATTTACCCCAAACCCTGTCTAGGTTTATTTTATGAAATCCATGCTTTCATTTAAAAACCATTAAGTTCACATAACAGCAAACTTCTTCAAAGATCACAAAAAGATAAATTGGAGCTAGAAACACAAATGAACAGCATGGAAGAATTTTGGATATTAATGGCCCATGTATATATTTTTCACATTTTTAGTTTTCTTTTGCTATATAAAAATGTGTCCTGTTTATGGAGTACTGTGTGATCTTATTTATTAAACAGAACAGTAGATTAGACAGAGCATTCAGTTGGAAATACATCTGGAATTCAGATCTAGTTCAAACACTAACTAGCTATGGGACTTACAAGCTCACGTTTTTGGGCAGAGGAAGGAAATGACCTAACACTGATCCTGATAACCTCACAAGGATATTGACAAGATCAGTGCATCAGAAATATATCAGAAAGTGTTTTGTAAACTAAACACCATATAAATATGTGGGATGTCATTACGTTTGCAGTTTCAACATTCAAGAAGACCATTCATTTCCTGTTAGCATCCCTTGTACTTTGAGGATATGGCCACAAGGTCCTTTGGCCTTTGTCAATATCGTCAACAATGCCAGCTATGAGACACAAATGTGATTTATTTGAAAGAATTATATTAGCTCACTTTTATCTTTTAAAAAATTAAGACAATATTTTATTAAAATAACTAAACAGTCCTGGTCCAGTGAGGCACACCTGTAATTCCAACACTTTGGGAGACCAAGGTGGGAGGATTGCTTGAGTTCAGCAGTTCAAGACTAGCTTGGCCAATATGGTGAAACCCCATCTCTTAAAAAAAAAAAAAAAGAAAAAGAAAAAGAAAGAAAGAAATTAGCTGGGTGTGGTGGTACACGTCTGTAATCCCAGCTATTTGGGTGGCTGAGGCACAAGAATTGCTTGAACCCGGGAGGTGGAGGTTGCGGTGAGCTGAGGTTGCACCACTGCACTCCATCCTGGGCGACAGAGCGAGACTCTGTCTCAAAAAAATAAATAAATAAATTTTTAAAAAATTTAAAAAGCAGCTTTCTTGAGATATAATTCACATATGATACACCACCCATTTAGTATATACAATGCAGTGGTTTTTAGAATGTTCTCAGACTTGTGCAATCATTACCACAATTCATTCTAGAACAATTTCATCACCTCAAAAAGAAATCCTTTAGGTATTAGCCCTCAATTCCACCATTCTCTCTCTCAGTCATAGGCAACCAGCAATCTACTTTCTATCTCAGTAAGTTTGCCTATTCGAGACATTTCATATCAATGGACTCATATACTACATGGTATTTTGTGTCTGGCTTCTTTTCCTTAGCATAATTTTTTCAAGGTTTATCCAAGTTGTAACATGTATCAATACTTCATTCCTTTTTAATCATGGTAAAATATACATAACATAAAATTTACTATTTTAACCATTTTTAAGTATACAATTCAGTGGCACTGAGTACATTCATAATGTTGTACAACCATTGCCACTATACATTTCCAGAACTTTTTCATCCTTCCAAAAAGAAACTCTGTGTCCATTAAACAATAACTCCCCATACCCCGGCTCCCTGCAGCCCCTGGTCACCTCTATTGTACTTTCTGATGACTGCCTATTCTAGTTCCCTCAGATAAGTGGAATCATACAATATTTGTCCTTTGTGTCTGGCTTACTTCCCTTAGCATATAAGTCAAGGTTCATCTGCGTTATAGCATATATCAGTACTTCATTCGTTTTTGTGGATGAATGATATTCCATTTATGAATATACTATATTTTATCCACTCATCAGTTGATGAACACAGGTTGTTCCTGCTTTGGAATATTATGAATAATGCTACTGTGAACATTCATGTACAAGATTTTTATGGAAATATGTTTTCATTTATCTTAGGTATGTACCTAGGAGTGGAATTGCTGGGCCAAATGTTAACTTTGTGTTCAGCTTTTTAAGGAAATACCAGACTGTTTTCCAAAGCAGCTATATCATTTTATAATCCCACCAGTAGTGGGATAAGGGTTCTAATTTGTTTATATTCTCATCAACACTTGTTATTATTTATCTTTTTGATTATATCATAGTGGGTGTGAAGTGGTATCTCACTGTAGTTTTCATTTACATTTCCCTGATGACTGATGATGTCAAGCATCTTTTCATGTGCTTATTGGTCATTCGAATATTTTCTTTAGAGAAATGTCTATTTAGGTATTTTGCCTAGTCTTCAAGCAGATTATTTGTCTTTTTATTATTAAGTTCTCCATATATTCTGGATCCCATCTCTTTGTTTTTGTTTTTGTTTTTGTTTTTTGTTTTTTGTTTTTTTGAGACGGAGTCTCACTTTGTCGCCCAGGCTGGAGTGCAGTGGCACCATCTCGGCTCACTGCAAGCTCTGCCTCCTGGGTTCACACCATTCTCCTGCCTCAGCCTCCGAGTAGCTGGGACTACAGGTACGCACCACCACGCCCGGCTAATTTTTTGTATTTTTAGTAGAGATGGGGTTTCACCGTGTTAGCCAGGATGGTCTCGATCTCCTGACCTCATGATCCGCCCACCTCGGCCTCCCAAAGTGCTGGGATTACAGGCGTGAGCCACCGCGCCCGGCCATCTCTTATAAGATATGTACTTTGCCAATATTTTGTCTCATTCTGTGGATAGCCTTTTCACTTTATTGTTGGTTTCATTTGCAACACAGAGTTTTTAATTTTAATAAAGTCCAATTCATCTATTTTTTTCTTTTGTCACTTATATTTCTCATTTTTTAGTGTTTCTACTTTCTATTTTTTAATGTTTCTATTATAACTTAGAAAAGTCCAGGGTCTGTTTTCTTACTGAGAAAACTTAGAAAAGGCCAGGGTATGTTTTTCACTGAGATTTTATATCACTCACAACTCAAGTGGCTCTGTGATTTCACTATGATTTCAGGGCTCCATAGCTTCTTTGACCAAGTAGTCTGCCTAGCTTTGCCATCTTAGTTTGTCTCGTATTTG
Organism: Papio anubis; assembly: GCF_008728515.1. Classification (NCBI taxonomy): domain Eukaryota; kingdom Metazoa; phylum Chordata; class Mammalia; order Primates; family Cercopithecidae; genus Papio; species Papio anubis. The sequence continues at coordinate 81,645,097 of NC_044996.1, read as the reverse complement.
ACTCTCTGCAGAATGGGATGGTCTAATCTGGGTGACAAGAGTCAATATTTCTTCTCCCTCACCCTCCTGTAAAGACCTTCCTTCCCATCTTACAGTTGGCAGAAATGGAGTGAGACTATATCATATAGGTATGTCTGTGCCTTAACATCGAACTAACCTGTACATGGTCTTTCCAATAACTGACTGCATTTTGCCTACAGAGATCTACTATAGTAAGTATTCTGTAACACTTAGCTATGATGTTAGCTGTTAGGCCCTAGCAACCTGTGCTTTTTCTGAATAGCTTAGTTACAGAATACTGTAGCAAAAGAATTCGCCAGAGCTGATTACTATAACAATGTGCCAGAATAATACTTTTACATTTAAAAAATCTTAGATGACCTCTGAGATTCCTCTCAGCCATTAAATTATATTAATTTTGAGCAGACAGTTAAAATTATTTTATAAAAACTATTTAACATATCTGATTTACTTATTCTAGACTAAATAAGCCAAGTGCTGTAATAAAGATCTCAAGCTATATTCTAAAAAAATTATCATTGATTACATTCCTACTATGTTCCAGGCACTATGGTAGTCACTCTAATCCTCACATCACCTCTGCACATGAAGTGGAAGTTATTCTCATTTTACATATAGACACGGACAACAACCTCAGATATATTAAATAACTTGAGTAGAGTTACAAGTGATGTGGAAAGATTAGAACAAAAATAAAGTCTTCCTTGTCTTATTTTGCCCCTCTGGGCAGGTGTTCATTTTGTCTTTTTGATGCTTCCAGTATCTGTGTTGACCTTTTCTTGCCTGAGCCTTGGGCAGGCTGGGCTTTCTGTAGAGCTACTTGGCTGGAAGCTTTTTGTAGCCACAAGCATTCCGCTGGTGTTGTGGGGCATCTGCTCACTTTACTGTCTCTTGGTGGAAAAGCTTAAAGTGAATTTTTAAAGTGAAAGTTTAGAATCTTAGTAAAGCTATAAGACGTAGACCCAACCCCAAACTGCTGTCTCAGTGGGGTTCATCTCTCTTTACCACTATATCCTTTTACGTCAGTAGGATAGGACCTTGGACATTATTGCCAGTGGTATACGGTATCACTATGGTATGACTGAAAGTTTGAGTACCATTTCTCCGCTCCTACACCACAAAAGCAATCTCGTACTATAGAAACAAACCTGTACTGTAGAATAGAAGAGAATTGAGCAGGAAATGTTTAGTTTGCATTGCAAACTTTTTTTATTTTTTGTTTTTTTCTCACTTTGAGCATCTTGGGCTTCTATTCTGGGGACTAGAGATAATAAGTAATTATAATATCAAGATGAGATGACGATATCATTCTTTTTTCTATTCCAAGTGAATGATGGCTCTTTGGCCCATAAGCTGTAACATACATAAGTAAAGGGGTTAAATTGAAGGCATGCAAGAAGCAGGAAACAGCCACTACATGGTCACGTGGGAGAAGCATTAGTTGAATACAGATGTAATTGTTAGAAGTCAGTCACATTCTCTAGAAGCTTTTTCAGACTTATTGAATACCAACTTTGTGCCCTCACTTTCTGTGGTTTATGTCGTTGAATTCTCATAACAATCCTGTGAAGTTAGTATTATTATTCTCATTTTATAGACAAGAAAACTATGGCTCAGAAAGATTAGGTAATTTGCCCAAAGCAAATGAGTGGCTTTTGCCACTCATTTGAGTCGCAAATGCAGAGACTGAACCAAAGTCTTTGTGACTCCAAAGTTCTTTCAACTACACTGCCTCCAATGACTTAGCATGGTCAGATACTTGCTTTTCTCCTTATAGTATCCACTGTTATGATCAGCCTGGTGCTAGTAATACAGCAGCATCTGAAGCATAGTGGTTTGAGGAGACGGGAAGGGAGCGTTTAAGGACCAGAAAACCGCATCTAAGATAGGAGTTGTCAAGTGGAGACATGGGGCCTCTCTCCTGAAACCATGAATTTAAAATTGTATTCTTTACACTAAGAAGCCCAATGAGTAAAAGTCACTAATACTTACAGTTGAGAGTGTGCATGTGGGGAAAATTTTGCTGCCGTTACTTTTGAGACTTAGAGCAGCTGCTATTGCAACCTCCAGGGTACCCTACTCCCACCAGTCTTACTTTTACCAGTAACTGTGAATGTCAAATCTTGTTTTAGGCACAAGAAACAAAAGTTTTCCTGCCACTTACATCTTTCCCCCCAAGAAGCACAAAGGGCTTTACAAACCCACAAAAGAGCATTGAATAGAAAGAGAACTTGGACCATACCAAGAGTGATTGGTTTAACATTCCACACATTTCCAGTGAAATTGGGAAAGGCATCTTGCATGCCTTTCCATAAACCTACTAAATCTCCATCTCTTCAAGTTTCCTTAGACTGTCTTTTACTATGGTTTATTCCCTAAATTATTGCTACTGTCAGAAATCCTGTTAGATATCCAGAAATTCACTTTCGAGGATATTGTTTGCTCTGCTGATTTTTGTTTCTTAAAAATAAAACAGAGTGACTTCCATTTCCACTAAGATGGAGAAACCCCATTCCTTGTATGTCCTCCCTCTTACAACTAAAATACCCTGGATATAACACAACAAACAAGACTGAGTGGTGGAAAGAAAAATGAAGACTGCCTTGGAACTTGAAGAACCAGTGGTTTTCAAGTTCTTCTCCCTGGGTTTCCTTTTTGCCTCTCACATACCCCAGACAGGGCACTACAGAAGCTTCCAATTCATAACTGCAACTGAGCACAGACAAAAAAACACTCTAAGAAAAGCCTGTTTCCTGTATCCAAAAAAAAAAAAAAAAAAGATGGAAAGGGTCACTTTACAGCAGAAAACTTTTTGACCATACTTTTCCTACTCCAGCGTAACAATAACGGAAAAAGTTTTACCCTCCCCACCAGCCTACAGTTTCAGTGGGACCTACCTAGAAGTTAAGATTCTATTCCATTTCTTCCCCCCACAAAAGCAGACAGCTTGCTCTTAATCCACTACTAGAGCATTGTTGGCAGGACTGATCAGACAGCTCATCGTCTCTCCCCCATCTGTCAGAAGCAGATGGTGCTCCTATTCTCCTGCCAGAGTAGTGTCAACCCAGTCCAGTGGCAACCTAAGCCACCACACTTACCAAGCAGTGAGGAGAATTAATGGCTCAGTATAAGGTGGGCTAATTGCCATTAGATTTAACCCCCCACCATTTCATGTCATTGCTGCCCAATGGGGGTAAGAGGTTGAGCTTCCACCCCTACCTAGCATCAAAAAGACTGAACAAGGAACTGCATGTCAGGACTAGTAAGCTCATTATGTTAAGTAAACTAAGCCAGGCACAGAAAGACAAACTTCACATGTTCTTGCTTATTTGTGGGAGCTAAAAATCAAAACAGTTGAATTAATGGAGATAGAGAGTAGAAGGATGGTTACCAGAGGCTGGGAAGGATAATGAAGGGTTAAGAGGGGAGTGGGGATGGTTAATGGGTACAAAAAATAGTTAGAAGAATAAGACCTAATATTTAATCATACAACAGAGGGACTATAGTCAATAATAATTTAACTGTACATTTTTAAATAACCAAAGGAGTGTAAGTGGATTGTAACACAAAGGATAAATGCCTGAGGGGATGGATACGCCATGTTCCATGACACGATTGTTTCACACTGCATGCCTGTATCAAAGTACCTCATGTACCCCATAAATACATACACCTACTATGTACCCACAAAACTTAAAAATAAAAAATAAATTTTAAAGACTAGTAAGGGCCAGTCGCGGTGGCTCACACCTTTAATCCCAGCATTTTGGGAGGCCGAGGCAGGCAGATCACCTGAAGTCAGCAGTTCAAGACCAGCCTGGTCCACATGGTGAAACCCCATCTCTACTAAAAATACGAAAATTAGCCGAGCGTAGTGGCAGGCACCTGTAATCCCAGCTGCTCAGGAGGCTGAGGCAGGAGAATAGCTTAAACCCGGGAGGTGGAGGTTGCAATGAGCCAAGATCACGCCACTGCACTGCAGCCTGGGCGAGAGAGCGAGACTCCATCTCAAAAAGAAAAGAAAAAATTTAAAATAAAATAAAAAAAATAAGGGCTCTGTTTTTCCCTCAGCCCCTGGTGCTAGGAGGCCCGGTGGAAAGCTGAAACCCCACACCCACCTGACAGTAATGAGACTGAAAGAGGCAGCGTGAAGCAAGGCTAGTCAGCACTCCTATTCCCACTGCCCTGATGTCAGCAAGGCCCAGTGAGGAACTGAACCACCACCTCCAATCAGCATCAGTGAGGCTTAACAAGATGGTGAAAGGTAAAGCTAATTGGCAATCTGCTTCTCCCCCTCCCATCCCCTGATGCCAGCAAGGCCTGTCAGGGAGCTGAGCTTACACCTCCATTCAGAAGCAACAAAAGCCAGAAGCCTTGTCAGTCATTGCCCCACTTTCACTGGGATAGTGTCAGTGAGGCCAAGGGGGTAGCCAAACTTTCACTCCACCCATTTGCAACACGAAAGTGTGAGTCAATGCCCCACTTTGTTGCCAGGGTCATGTCAGCAGGACATAGCAGGAAGCTGAACATACTTGGCCCTCACATTATAACTCACATTGGGATTTCCTGCTTTAAAAAGAAGATTAAATAGAATCCAGAGTTTCATAATATATAATAATATCCAAAATTTCAAGATTAAAGTTGAAACTCACTAATCAGAAAAGACAATCCAATGGACACCAACACCAAGCAGATTTTATCTGACAATTATAAAACATCGGTAGTAAAATCCATAATGAAAATTATCTAACAAGCAATTTCAAATCCTCCTGAAGCATAGAAATATATATATAATCTCAGCAAAGAAATAGAAGTTATAAAAATAAGCAAATAGAAATTATAGAACTGAAAATTATAGTAACTGCAATTTTAAAAGTTGGCAAATGAGCTCAATAGTAGAGTGGAGATAACAGAAAACAGAATCCATAAACTTGAGGACAAATGAGTACAATTACTTTATCTGAACAACAGGAAAAAAAAATGATCAGAGCCTCAGAGAACCCGTGGGACAATAACAAAAGATCCAGTATTCGTATCATCAGTGTCTAAAAGGAGGGGAGAGAGAAAGAGATTAGGCTTTCTATTTTTTTTTTTTTTCATTTTTTATGTGTTCAAAGTTATTCATTGAAACATTCTTATGACGGCTACTTTAAAAATATTTGTCATATAATTCTATCATTTCTGTCATCTCACTGTTGGCTGTTGGCTTCTACTGGTTATCTTTTTCTCATTCAGTTTGACATATTCTTGGTTCTTAGTATGATGGGTAACTTTTTATTGAAACCTTAACATTTTTCTATTTTGTTTTAATGTTCTTGATCTTATTTAAACCCGCTTTAGTTAAAGCTTTTTGTGACACTGCCTGGTAGGCGTAGAACGGTTGCCACCTCATTACTGCCTGGTAGAAGTAGAAGTGTAGGTCCCACACTTGGTCTCCTCTGACACCTGAAGGATAAAGAGCTTCTCGTTACTGCTAGGTTGGGGTGGGAGTTCCAGCTGTCTGTAACTAGCTATCAGTAACTAGACCAGTTCCAGCTGCCAGAGTCTAGTTATCTGCCAGGGGGGATGAAAGTGCCAGCTCTCTTCTTGGCCTTCTCTGATACCACATCAGCAGGGTACCCTGTTACAGCCTTACGAAGGTGGAGTTCTAGGCTCCTCACTTGGCTTTTGTTGGTTGTTTGTGTGAATGGGGTGGGGCCACAGGTTTCTTTTTCTGTAGTGTTTGACTAAAGAGGATATTATCTAAATGTTTTCTCTCATGCTGGGTTGCTCCTTTTTTGGTCCTTTGGCTCAAGAGAGCAGGATTTTGCTAGGGCTTTTTTTTTTTTTTTTTTTTTTTTCTGTCTGCTCTTGTTGGCGTTTCTAGGTTGCTGGCTTCTTCATTTCCAAGTCTGGGATTTATGAGGCAAAAAGAAAACCAGGAGAACTTATTACCCTGTTCCTCCTTGGGTCCCAATGGTCAGTCCATTTTCTCTGTTCTTCACATTGAGTAAACTGTATTCATCTGTCTTCGAGTTTGTTGTTTCTATATTTTGTCATCTCTACTCTATATTTGAGCCCATTTAGCAAGTTGGTTTATTTTGGTCATTTTAAATTTTAGTTATGTAATTTCCATTTTTTTAACTTCTATTTTTTTGTTTTGTATTTGTTCATTAGTTTCAAGGGAATTCATAATTATTGAAGCACTTTTTGATGTCTATTTTAAAACTTCTGTCAAATAGCTCAAAAATCTGATTTATCCCTGTATTATATCAGTTGATTTTTTGATTCACATTATTATTCCTGCTTCTCATTATGATGCGTGATTTTTTTATTATATTCTGGACATTTTTAATATTATGTTAGGAGATTTTTGACCCTACTTACATCTTCTATTTTAGCATTTTTTAAGTACAGTGTGTCAGTTCTGGCCTACTTCTGCGGGCTATAATTCCAATGACAATTTCGCTTTCTAAGCCCTTGCAATGCCGCTATTCTGGCCTGCTTCATGATCTGGCTCTACTTGAGCTTCTGCTTGACTCCTACTGGTGCTACCTATGGGAACAGAAGGTGCTTCCATGGGCCATCCAGTTTCACTACTAGAAGGTCAGGAATACTAGACCTGCAGGACAGAGAAGGTTTTCTCTTGACTATTCTCCAGCCACCCAGAGCTTGTGGGCTTTCCACTCCATCTCTGCTAGTGCCTGCAGAAGAAGAAATTACCTAATTGGGCTCCCTTCTTCTGCTGGGTAGATGGATAGCAGCTACAGATTCTGTATGAGTCTTTGCCACTAGGTGGAGGTTCAGAAATCTCCTAGCCAGAGATCATTTTCTGTCATTTTTTACCACTCATTGGAGGGCCAGGAGGCACTAAGGCCTGTGTTGCCTTCTGCCATTGGGTAAAGGTCTGGTGGCAGATGCCTGGCCTGGATTATCTTCTGTTGCTAGGTAAAGGGTTAGGAGCCACTGGATCTGGGGAGAGACGTTTGGGAAGCACCTGGCCAGCTGGCACTGCTGGTGCAAGAGAAGTGCCTGCCACCCACTGGTGTGGGGCAGAGGATGGGTTAGCCTGCTCAGGTTCCACTGTTGTATTAATAGTTACTTTAAGAAGATTGGGTCCTCTGTCACTGGATAAGAATTTCCCTGCTAAGTCCTTGTTGGGCTTTCCTTTTTCCAATCCTATGGCCAGAGACAGCAGGCTTTTTTTTCATTTTTGTCTATGCATGTTGGCGATACCAGGTGGCAGACCTCTCTAGCACCTAATCTGGCATATATGAGAGATAGACGGAAAACCCAGGGAACTCACCCCCCATGTAGTTCCTCAAGTTGTGATGGCCCTAGCCAGTCCACTTTCTCTTTTCCACTTTTCAAAGCTTTTGTGATTGTCTGTTGAATTGTTTCCAGGGTATTTAGTTGTAGTTAGAAGGAAGAAGGTATCTTGTCCCAGAACCAGAACCCTGACTTACATATATTTTCAATTGTAATAACTGGCATCCTATTGTCTTTAGGTTTCTTCAATGTGCTTTTTTCACAGAATATCATGTTTTTGAGATCCACTCATTTTGGTAAAGTTTATTTATGTATAGTTTATTCATTTTAAATGCTATAAAATTTGCTGTTATATGAATATGCCACAAGTTATTTATTCATTCTCCTGTTGGTGGACAATGAGGTTTCCATTTCTCTCTATTACAAACAATGCTGTAGTAAATGTTCTCATACATATCTCCTTGTGCACATGTCGGGGAGTTTATTTGGGTCTATACCCAGAATGAAATTACTAGGTCCCAGGATATATACAGCATGAACTTTATCAAATATTGCCAAATTGCTCTTCAAAATCATACCAGTCTATACTCTTGCCAAAAATGCGTGAGATGTTTCATTTTGCCACATTTTCACCAAAACTTGTATTAATGTAGTCAACTTTATTCACCTCTTTTCCTATGAGTCTGCTTTTGTGTCTTCTTTATGAAATCTTTCCCCACACTTTTATGACTTTATGAAAGTCATAAAAATATTCTTCAGTTTTTTTCTTCAATATTTTTTCAAATACTTTAAAAATGTTTTTTCTCCAATTTAGGCCTTTAGTCTGTGTCTGTAACTTATTTTTGTGTATGGTCTGATAAAAGAATCTTGTTCTACTTTTTCTACTATGGATAGCCAATTGCCCCAACACCATTCATTGAAGAGTCCTTTCTTTCCCCATTTATAATGCCACTTCAATCATGTTTCACAATCCCATAAAGTCTAGGTTGACTCTGAAGTTTAAGACAACCCTTAAAAAACCTTTAAAAAACAAAAATAAAAGTAATATAAAATTAAAAAGTAAAAAATAAAATAAAATAAAAATAACTCCCAAAAATGAGGGTTAAGCACAATATTGAGTTTAAAATGAGAAACTTTTTATTACAGGTACCCCAAATAAAACCTTAACCTTAAACCAACTTTCTACTGTAAAGGAACTTAGAGGATCAGGGGTGGAGATTAACACTGATTTAAGTACCTGTTAACATTGATAAAGCACCTATGATGCATCAGATACTGCTGCTCAATTTACTGCCATGGTCATTTTATTTATCATTTGCAATAACTTTGAGAAAGAAATGATGTTATTACCATTTTACAGGTAAGAATACTAAAACTTTGAAAGGTTAAGTTGCCTAGGCCACACAGCCGGATAGACAGAGCTTAAATTCAGGTCTGTCTGATTCAAAAGAGCTTGATTTTGTCAGTTTACTACACTACTTCCAAGGAAAGCTCGTAGCCCTGAACTGAGGAAGACACAACTTGCCCATTAGGAGTAGAATATGTGTTACAATGCACTGTTGTGCGTTGAATGACCAAGTATTCTCAGAATGACTGCTTTACTTGTTTGCACTCCTGACTAGTGCATAACATTAGTTATGAGCTCCTGCTTCCTCTCTCATCCTCTAGTTTATTTATATCTCTGTCTCATATTTCCTCAACTTGAGGTACATAATTTGGTTGTCAGAGACTTTCCTGCTAAGCTCTAGGTAGCATGGGGGAGGAAAAAGTAAACAAGGGGTGGTTAAGGGAGGGCTAAATCACTTATTCTTGTTAACATTTTTGGATTGGATTTCATATATTAAAGGAACCAAATGTAACGCTGATGTGATATCAGCCCTTGCATTATTTTATCGTATTACCACAATTGGATATTGACTTCTTATTAAACTATCATTTTTTCCTCCTTTGAACTCAGTGCTCATTGCTCCCCAAGAATGTTATGAAGAAGTTGTAATAAGTGGCAAAAGCAAGAGATCTGGTATCAGATAACATAAGTTTGAGTCCTAACTCTGCTTTTGGCTCTGGGATCCTAGACAAGTGATCTTTCCTTCCTTGAGCTTCAGGTTTCTTCTCTGTAAAATGGACATTAACATTAGTTAATGTGAGGATTAAATAAAATAACAATTGCAAATTTACCTTGTAAATTAATGTGCAAAGGGAGGTGGCACTGTTCTTACTCATCTGCCATTCTCTATAATCATTTCTGTTCTTTTCACATCTTTACCAACAACACCCTGCTAGATGACCCTGATGCAGCAACCCTAATGCCATTGTTTTCAAATTCATAAGAATCACCTAGGACTTGCTTTGTAAATACAGATTTCCTGACTCTACCCTCAGATTTTATTAATAGATCTGAGATGAGGCCCAGAAATCTGTACTTTTAAAATTCTTTCCAGACAGTTCTTTAAACACAGCCAGATAGAAGACATACTTTGCCTAAAACACTTAGCACCATATATACAAAGAAGAATTTCTTGGCCCTGAGTGGAATTCAAGGTTAAAGCAGCTTACAGTGAGAGGTTATAAGTCACTCTTCCCTAATGTTCCAAACTCCTGTCCCTCCTAGGTCAAAGAGGACCCAATCACATGATATCTTAACATTCCCTTCCACTTCTGTGATTGCAGCTGCATCGTGAGTCCTTAGAAGCAAAGCCTAGTAAATTAAACCAGCAATTATTGCTGTTTAAAATGGTAGTGATTTTAAGAGTTTTCTTTGAAAAGTCTGTCAATAGGAGCAGAAGACTATGAATAACACCAAAATATTTAACTGTCTATCGAAATTTCTTTACAGTATCGAATAAAATGGGAACAGATGCAACTAGACCAGAACTTGGTTAGTAGGTAACAGATTTATTGGACTTGCTCATTTTAAAAATTAAGGTTATAAACAACATATGTCAAAAATCCTATAAAACTGCTGTGGAAATCATCTTCCTGGAAAGCCAGAATCCCTGCTAATATTCCGAATTTGCTTTTCAGAACTGAAAATGACATTGTATACATCTGCAGCACTATTTGAAACAATGTTTCCTTGAGACAGAGCTTACTCTGCCCTGGGTGTGCATTCAGTAGCTACCCCAAAGTTTCAAATACCTGGTCTCTTCCTAGAATGTAATCCACCCAGTCCCTTGAGAGAAGACAAATTCTTTATTTACAAATACAGGTGGAGTTGCTATTAGTTACAGTTTTCTGGAAGTTTTCAAATATAGCTCATGATTTGAAAGTAAAAGGAAGTCATATGACAGTGAAGTCACCAGGTCTTCCATCTATCCTGAAGGATAGAGAGAGACCTGATGAGAGAATCTCAATTGGCTGTTTTTCTTTTTACTGTCACATATGCAGGTTTCCTGTTGAATCTCTCTGGTCCACTGTTCCCTCTAATGAAGTCATGTTCTGTGCCCAGGGCAGTAATATCCTCAGAAGCAGATGTCTCCCATAAAGCATGACCTCATTCCTTGGAATGGGAAGAGCCAGCAGTTGACTGTTGTGCTAATGGGTGGGGAGGGCTTTGTTTAAAAATAGTTTTCTAAAATAATGTGTTTAACTTTTTAATAAACCTCTATAAAAAGGCAAATTAGTTTGTTGCGGTTTTTTTGTTTTTGTTTTTGTTTTTGTTAACCTCACTCCTTACTTCCAGAAGGGGCAACCACTAGGCCAGAAGGAACGGAGTCCTCGCAGAGCCAGGCACTTCCATCTAGTTGTTTGTACAGATGGGTGAAACTTAGGATTTTCCAGATGCTGAATCTAGGCTCTGTATCAGACCCCACTGAATCACAACCTAGATTTCAACAAGCCTTTTTATAACAGCCCTGGAGCTTAGAGGAAATAAACTGAAGTACCCAAGGAAAGTTACTGACCCAGATGCTCCAGCAAATTAAGCAAGTGGGAATATTGCTAGAAAAGGGAAGAGTAGAGGAAAAGGGTGAACCATTTAGAAGGATGCAGTTTGAAGCCAATCCACACTTGCTAAAGAGAATGGGCTTTCCAGGCTATTCCTATTCCTTTAGAAAACTATATGTAGGGTAGTTCCTGAACACTGACTTCTCAAATTATTAGGAATAACCAAGATGAATGGCCTCCTGTACTGTCTGACATCCTATCATCAGGGCTTACAGGCACAGCCCATGTGTTCTACTGTGTTTCTCACTTCTGTTTCTGTCTATGCAGAAGGTGATCACTAAACAAGGTCCAAAGAGCTAATTTCCTAAACATGGATGACAAAGACCTTTTCCATAAACAAGATCCATAAACAAGGAAACGTGATAAGGTACTTACCATCTGAGCTTGGTACCTGCAATTTGTAAATTTAATCACTACATCCCCATAAGAGGTCATTTCAGTTACAGCTATGCATTAAAAATGAAGATATGCCAATAATTCTGTAAATATTAATTGATGGCAGTAAATACTGAAATTACATTTCCTTTCCCAACTCCCACATTAGTCACCTTGGCCAGCAACCAGTCCTCCTCCAGATAACTCTTTAAGCTTCATGCCCACCATAAAGCCTGATATGGTTTGGCTCTGTGTCCCCACCCAAATCTCATCTTGAATTATACTCCCATAATTCCCACATGTTGTGAGTGGGAGATAATTGAATCATGGGAGCAGTTTCCCCCATACTGTTCTCATGATAGTGAATAAGTCTCACGAGATCTAATGGTTTGATAAGGGGAAACATGTTTCGCTTGTCTGTCATTCTTTCTCTTGTCTACTGCCATGTGAGACATGCCTTTTACCTTCCACCATGATTGTGAGGCCTCCCAGGCCACATGAACCTGTAAGTCCATTAAACCTCTTTTTCTTCCTAGTCTTTGGTATGTCTTTATCAGCACCATGAAAAGGGACTAATACAGAAAACTGGTACCAGCAGAGTGGGGTGTTGCAGAAAAGGTACCCAAAAAAGTGGAAGCAACTTTGGAACTAGGTAACAGGCAGAGGTTGGAACAGTTTGGAGGGCTCAGAAGAAGACAGGAAAATGTGGGAAAGTTTGGAACTTCCTAGAGACTTGTTGACTGGCTTTGACAAAAATGCTGATAGTGATAGAAACAATAAGATCCAGGCTGAGGTGGTCTCAGATAGAGATGAGGAACTTGTTGGGAACTGGAGCAAAGGTGATTCTTGTTATGTTTTAGCAAAGAGACTGGCAGCATTTTGCCCCTGCCCTAGAGTTTTGTGGAACTTTGAACTTGTGAGAGATGATTTAGGGTATCTGGCAGAAGAAATTTCTAAGCAGCAAAGCATTCAAGAGGTGACTTGGGTGCTGTTAAAAGCATTCAGTTTTAAAAGGGAAACAGAGCATAAAAGTTTGGAAAATTTGTAGCCTGACAATGGGCTAGAAAAGAAAATTCCATTTTCTGAGGAGAAATTCAAGCCAGCTGCAGAAATTTGCATAAGTAACAAGAAGCCGAATGTTAATCCCCAAGACAATGGGGAAAATGTCTCCAAGGCATCTCAGAGGTCTTCACAGCAGCCCCTCCCATCACAGGCCTGGAGGCCCAGGAGGAAAAGGTGCTTTCGTGTGCTAGGCCCAGGGTCCCTGTGCTGTGTGCAGGCTAGGGACTTGGTGCCCTCTGTCCCAGCCGCTCTAGCAGTGGCTAAAAGGAGCCAACATAGAGCTTGGGCCATAGCTTCAGAGGGTGCAAGCCCCAAGCCATGGCAACTTCCACTTGGTTTTGAGCCTGCGAGTGCATAGAAGTCAAGAATTGGGGTTTAGGAACCTCTGCCTAGATTTCAGAAGATGTATGGAAATGCCTGGATGCCCAGGCAGAAGTTTGCTGCAGGGGCAGGGTCCTCATGGAGAACCTCTGCTAGGGCAGTGCAGAAGGGAAAAGAGGGGTCAGAGTCCCCACACAGAGTCCCTACTGGGGCACTGCCTAGTGGAGCTGTGAAAAGAGGGCCACCATCCTCCAGACCCCAGAATGGTAGATCCACTGACAGCTTGCACTGTGCACCTGGAAAAGTCACAGACACTCAACACCAGCCCATGAAGGCAGCTGGGAGGGAGGCTGTACCCTGCAAAGCCACAGGGGCAGAGCTACCCAAGACCATGGGAACCCACCTCTTGCATCAGCTGGATATGAGACATGGAATCAAAGGAGAACATTTTGGTGCTTTAAGATTTGACTGCCCTGCTGGATTTCAGACTTGCATGTGGCCTGTAGCCCCTTTGTTTCAGCCAATTCCTCCCATTTGGAATGACTGTATTTACCCTATGCCTGTACCATACCCTTACTGTATCTAGGAAGTAACTAACTTGCTTTTGGTTTTACAGGCTCATAGGCAGAAGGGACTTGCCTTGTCTCAGATGAGACTTTGGACTGTGGACTTTTGAGTTAATGCTGAAATGAGCTAAGACTTTGGGGGACTGTTGGGAAGGCATGATTGGTTTTGAAATGTGAGGACATGCAATATGGGAGGGATCAGGGCAGAACAATATGGTTTGGCTTTGTGTCCTCACCCAAATCTCATCTTGAATTGTACTCCCATAATTCCCACGTTGTGGGAGGGATGTGGTGGGAGATAACTGAATCATGGGGGCAGTTTCTCCCATACTGTTCTCGTGGTAGTAAATAAGAATAAGTCTCACAAGATCTGATGGTTTCATAAGGGGAAACATGTTTCACTTGGCTCTCATTCTTTCTCTTGTCTGCCACCATGTGAGACGTGCCTTTCACCTTCCACTATGATTGTGAGGCCTCCCCAGCCACGTGGAACTGTCAGTCCATTAAACACCTTTTTCTTCCCAGTCTCGGCTATGTCTTTATCAACAGCATGAAAACAGACTAATACAAAGCCTTCCTAGGGCAAACCTCCCAGACTTTGTTTCTTATCTCCTTGAGCCCATCCTTCCTGTCTCCTCCTTCTGTACCTTTGTCCTTCATCCTTCCCACCTCTGATGCCTCTAGAGACAGTAACATTGGTACCTGAAATGAAAGCACATGGAAAACAGATAAGAAGAGATTATGAACTTTACAAAAATCAGCGTAGCTGGGTGGACTGAGAAAAATAAACTGAGGTCATGTATGAGTTGTTTTCTCTCAAGAAAGTGTTACACACTAGGAATAACCATATTATTTTTAATGAAGGTTACTGGACTTTTTTTCTACCAGGGAGGAAAAAATCACCCAATGATATCTTAGAAAAAGAGAGTTAGGACTGAGTATGGTGGCTCACGCCTATAATCCCAGCACTTTGGGAGGCCAAGGTGGGCAGATCACTTGAGGTCAAGAGTTCAAAACCAGCCTGGCCAATATGGTGAAACCCCATCTATACTAAAAATACAAAAAAAAAAAAAAATAGCCGGGCACAGTGGCAGTTGCCTGTAATCCCACCTACTTGGTAGGCTGAGGCAGGAGAATTGCTTCAACCCGGGAGGTGGAGGTTGCAGTGAGCTGAGATGGCGCCATTGCACTCCAGCCTGGGCTACAAGAGTGAGACTCCATCTCAAAAAAAGGAAAAAAAGAAAAAGAGAAAACCGGAGTTAGGCCCAAATTGAGATATTACAGAACAAAACAGTTCCCATGTTCCTTAAACTGGTGCAAAGCATAGAAAGAGAAATAATTCCTCTCAGTTCATTTTATAAAATTGGTATAACCTTGATAACAAACTCTTCCAAAACAGTACCAGAAAGGCAACTAAAGACATCTCACATTAAAAATCTTAGTTAACTACTAGCAAATCAAACCATGCAATATATTTAAAGTATAGTGTGTCATGACCAAGTAGGGTTTGTCCTAGGAATGCAAAGATTATTCAGTAATAGGAAACCTCTTAATATTATATTATGTCATCAACTCAAAGGATATAAATCATTTGATTACCTCAGATGCCACAAAGGCATTTAGTAAAAATTTATCACTCTTTCCTGATTGTTCTTAGTAAACAAGGAATAAAAGGACATTCTCTAATATGATAAAGAATATCTTGGCCTAATAAACAGCATAGTACTTAATGGTAAGTATATTCGAGGCATTTCTGCTAGAATTGGGAATAAGACAAAGATGCTCATTATAACTACTGATGTTCAACATTATTCTTTAAGTTCTTACCAATGTAATGCGGCAAGGAACTGAAATAAGAGATATAACTGTTGGAGAATTATACAAAGTACCGTTATTTACAGATATTGTTCTATAACTAGAAAACCCAAAAGAATGGATTAAAAAGATATTATAAATAGCAATTACTGAGGTGGCCAGGTCTTATATTATCTGTTTGTAGTACAAATATGGTACTAGCATATCTTGTGTTCAAACAGCATTTATAAGTTGAATATAATTGAAAGAATTAACTGAAAAAGAACTCTCTCCAGGCAGTTAAATCCTTCAAGGCCATTTCAGAATCTTGCTGTGTCTTGTGATAATTATTGTGAACACCAATTTATATTGGATGAAGAGGTTCAATTAATTGAGATTTCTGTTTGCTTGAGTTTGGGACAAAGGAAGTTTATATGGTTATAGAATTTTGCAGAAAGATGAATTTGTCTTTATTGAGTACCTAGAGAATATCTTATACTTGCTTTTCATGTTATCTTGTATAAACCTCATAACAACTCTGTAAGGTCGGTAATAGTATCCCCATTTCATAAATGAGAATGTACTCAGAGAGATGAAGCAATTTGCTCAGTGTCATGCAGCACTTACTAAGTAGTGGAGCTGGGCTTGAATGCAGTTCTGTGACTTCAAAGACCATGCCTTTTCCACTAGTGACTTTCAATTATATGTTCAATTTCCCTGGAAGGGAAAGGTATTTCCTGGGATAAAGTTCTGCTGAGTATAATGTATAGAGGATAGCCAACACACAGCTACCAAAACAGACACTGACTTTATCGAGAAGGGAGTGGCAATAATGAAGATATTAAAGGCAAGATAAATATTTACCATGTTGAAGGATAATCCCAGAAGAATCCAGGTAGTATACCCTTCTTGGGGAAAAAGATTGGATTGTCTCTTTCTAAATCAAAGTATTAGCAGCACCTCCATCCTAGGGCAGGCACTAATGTAAATGACTGGAGTACACACAAACTGAACATCAGAAATCCTTAGTTTGTCCCATCAGAAGAAGAATGCAGTGTGACTCAGGATAAGCTCCATTCCTGATTAAAGGGACACAACATGCATAATAGCACAATAGCTAGCCATCGTGAACTGTTCTGGGACCCAGTCTAGAGCCATGTTGCATATGTGTGGTTCTCGATGTAATCGCTGTTTGTGGTTTGGCTGGCCAGCTGCTGTGGCAGCACTCCTCCTCAGTGAAGAGGAGCCAGCCAAATGGCTGTCATCATGTGCTTCTGGGAATAGCACATCGATGCCAGCCATTTGGACTCCTTCAGCCCATTGATGGGGTTAACCTGCCCACAGTGAGACAGGGTAGCTCTGATGATTTATGTCACATCCCAAAAGTAGATTCCCTTCTGACTCCTATGTTCTGCTGAACAGAAAGGCTGGATGATAAATTGCCAGTGTAACCTTTACTATGTTTAGTGAGTTAACACATCTCAACTACTGAAGCAATCCATTTGATTCATGTGCATACTGCTTAAAATAATTCCTTGCATTTGCTTAGCACTTCATACTTTCCAAAGCTGTTTTTGCTTCTATTATCTCATTAATCCCAGGAGCTGGAGATGGAATACTCTGGAATATTCTTACCCTCAGACTTCTGTTGAGCCCAAGTGAAGGAGAAATGGTGCTCAGGGCTTGTCCTAGAGTAGTGGTTCTCAACCTTGGTCACACATTAGACTCACCTGGGAAGGTTTGAAAAATCCTTATGCCCAGGCCTGACCCCACACCAATTGCATCAGAATTCCTAGGGCTGGGGTCCAAGCATTGAGAGTTTTTGAAACTCCCCAGGTGATTATAATATATAGACAGATTTGAGAACCACTAAGAAGATAAATTCAATCTGAGGCATGTGAGTTCCCGGTAACAGGGAATGCATTCAAGTGGCAATGTCACAGTGGTCTTAGAGACATGGGCTATGTCATTCTCCTTGAGGGTGAAAGTCCTGGAACAAAATGTGCTCATGAAAGAGTGTGTAGATAAAGAAAAGCAGGGGCCTGAAGACTAACTTTTGATATTCAATGTGTTAAGGTTTCTATCTATGTTAACCTAGTTTTTTTTTCAAAGGCAACATGATTTCATAATGAAAAAATAAAACATCACTAATCAGAGGCCTTTGTGGAAGGAACTGTGCATATATCTAAAGGGATCAATGGGTGTAATTTATTTAGACTTTCAAAAAATCTCTAACTGACGTTCCACAGCAAAGGTTATTATGCTTTAAGTTATGTCACCATGAACCATGGAATTATAGGGGCCATCCTATGAAGAGGGCTTGAATGCAGGGATAAAGGGGAGTGATAAATGCTGTTTCTGGTTTTATTAAACATTTTTATATATAGTCTGGGTGAAAGAGTTTGCAGTGAAATCTCTAAGTTTGCAGATGATGAATCATTTAGTCCAAACACCCATTCAAAGCTCTGCCACTTACTAGCTGTGTGACCCTTGAAAAGTTATTTAACCTCTCTTGTCCTGTTTCCTCGACTGTAAGATAATGGAATTGGACATGAACATCTCAGCTAGAAATTCTGTAGATTAGCTTAACTCAGCTCCCCTCTCTGTGTTGATAATGAAAACAACACATAATCAAGTTCTTTGGTTGATTAGGACAATGTTAGAGAGTGACAATTACGGGGTCAAGACCAGAGAAAGCAATTGTTATACAGAATTATTCACTATATGGAGTTCATTGTAACCAGATTGGCAAAGCACTATTTCTGCCAGCCATCTGCTGGAACGCAAAAATAGCTTTGTTATACAGGACTGTCCTTTATAATTGGATTTAA
Source organism: Papio anubis (assembly GCF_008728515.1). NCBI lineage: Eukaryota > Metazoa > Chordata > Mammalia > Primates > Cercopithecidae > Papio > Papio anubis. The sequence goes on along the minus strand of NC_044996.1, from coordinate 81,626,934 downwards.
CCTGTATGACAGATTTCTTCAACAATAAATTTATAAATCTCTTATATAGCATTTTAGACCTGAGGTTCATAAAATTTTGGAGTAAGAGGTTACCTAGTCCATACCTATATTTGGCAGGAGGACAGAGAAATGCAAACAGGTGAAGTGATTCGCCCAAGGTCAGACAGCAAATAAGTCATAGAGCTATATCTCTGGACAACTACTCTGGTTTTCTTCTCCCTACACTCAGTTCTCAAAGCAGTCAGATATAGCCATTTGAGTCCCAGGTCAGACCGATTTTGAAGCTGTTTTGTTAGCCCTGTCAGGTAGGTATGTGGCTTGATAATGATGGTGATAGAAAATGAATGTGATGATTATAGCTGCTATTTATTGAGTGTCTATATGTGCTAGGCCTTGTGTTAAGTACTGTAAATTATCTAATTCAATCCTCCTGACATCCCTTTTGAGGTAGATATTATTGTCCCAATTTTCATAAATGAAAAACTGATTGAGAGGTGAAATAACTTGCCCAAGGTTACATAGCTATTGAATATTATTATAGAACTAGAATTCAAACCCAGTTCTGAAAAGTTAACAAAGCTCATCCTCTTTCCACAACCCCAGCATTTCCCAAACAGTACAATCCAGAGCATTAAGTCAGCAAGAGATAGGTATTTCTTTAAAAAGCTTCTATAACTGAATAAGTTTGGGAAATGCTGCACTTCCTATCCCCTTTTTGAAGAGTCACATTTCCAAATAGTATATTAAAGGATATGAGAAATCTTCAAAGAAGAAATCTGTTTTTCCTTAACCATGTGTTTCCCAAACTCTTTTTGACCAAGGAGCCCCATTTCCAATAACATCCATTGATGTCACACAGGACACTGGTGCTCTCTAGAACATAGTGTGAAAAACACTGCATGATCTCCCATTCATCTTTCTGATTATCTTCAGAGACTGTTACCCTTAGGCCTGGCTTTCTCCATCCTAACCACTAAAGTGACCAAAGACTAAGTGTTGCAGAATACTTGTTTAGCAAAGACACATGCTTATGACTTTGGGAACATCTTTGGTAACATGAAGAAACCTACACCTCATGAAACTTTGAGGGACCATTATGCTTCTGAAATGTCAGTAGTTGGTAGGACTCTTTTAGTACTGTCTTAACCACAGTAATATTTGTTAGTCTTTCCCAAACTAAGCCAGAACTGAGCCAGAGAAGTTTCACAGCTGATCATAACTTAAGTTTTTGGAGCCTGAAGCCCCAGAGATGGGCCCCTGCTGCAAGGGCTAGAGAGGAAATCCTTGAATGACGAATGTAAGCCATCTCGCATAAGAAATACTTGGGATTGGGATGAGATGGGGCGGGACGAGAATCAACTTGCAAACCCCTACCTTTTCTTGCCTTTTTGTCATGCTTAGAGCAGATGTTGAAACTGTAATCTGGGTTCTGAACATGGGCATTCCATGTGGTTTGCATTCAAAATTCTCACTCTTCTTTGAAGCTAATGGCTTCTATCTTCTTCATATATATTGAGCTTGCCACACGTATTTGCACATTTCCTCTGTTTACAATTCTAATAGTGTAAGATAGAAAATAAAATAAACTGTTAAGATGCCAAGATTTGAAGATACAAACTGTATTGAAGAATGGTTTTCTTTTTCTTGAATAAAATGTCCATTCCTGTACCTCCCCGTTTGCTAGCCATTGCCTTCTCTTTATTCCTTTACTAACTGGTACTGAAGAAATGTTGACAATGTCCAGTTCTCTGGTATTGTTCTCAACATAAAGGGAGAAAAGCATGAAAGCTAGAAGCCTGGGCCAGGAGCAGTGACTCACACCTGTAATCCCAGAGAGGCCAACGAGGGAGGATAGCTTGAGGCCAGGATTTCGAGACCAGCCTGGGCAACATAGTGAGACCCCATTGCTACAAAAAATAATTTTAAAAAACTAGCTGGGTGTGGTGGCACATGTCTGTAGTCCTAGCTACTTGGGAGGCTGAGGCAGGAGGATTACATGAGTCCAGGAGGTTGAGGCTGCAATGGGCCATGATTGTGCCACTGCACTCCAGCCTGAGCCACAGAGCAAGACCATGTCTCAGGAAAAAAAGGTGGGGGAAAGCTGCTACTACCTGTATAATCAGATAACAAATAAAATTAAAATTTATGAATACCTACTCTATGCACATAACTTTCATTTATTTAGGCCATAAAATAACTATACATTGATAGAATTATGCCCATTTTACAAATGGACAGTTTTTTGAAACTATTATTGTTAATACTTTAAGCTTAGCATGACTGTGATTCAATGGAAGGTACCATGAGCTTGGAGTCAGAAGAATCTTGGTTTACTTCCCAGGCTTACCGCTTTCTTTGTCATTCATTTGTTCATTTAACAAACATTTTTATTGAACAGCTACTATAAAAGAAATGCTTTAGGAGCTGGAGATACAGAGATGAGTAATTCACAGCCCTTGCCCTCAAGGAGTTAACAGTATATTAAGTAGAACAATCACATATCAGAAAATTATAATTTGATAAATGCAACAGTGTGTTAACGGAACACAGAGGAATTAGTGTCTGAGTTTTAAAGTTTTAAAGGATGTGCAGGTATTGAGAGAAAGTGGGACTGGAGAAGGGCACTTCAAGCAGAGTGAATGGCATGAAGAGAGGTATAGAGGCAAGAGGTATGTGAAAAGTGTGGTGGATGTAGAGCCAGGGCTTGGAGATTCATGTTGAACTACATGCCATGCAGTGTTGCTTTTAAACTAGTGGATGTTTTATAAATTTATTTTTATAATTACAGACTATTTTTAGAACAGTTTTTGTATACAGTAATATTGAACAGAAACGGAGAGTTCCTGTATACTCCCTCTCTTCCCACCCTTGGCAACCACTGATATTTTCACTATCTCTGTAGTTTTTCCTTTTCCAGACTGCCATATGGTTGGAATTATACAGTATGTAGCATTTTCAGACTGACTTCTTTCACTTAGCAATATGCATTTAAGGTTCCTCTGTGTCTTTTTCTGGCTTGATAGCTTATTTATTTTTATTGCTGAATAATAATCCATTATATGGATGTCCACAGTTTAACCATTTACCTATTAAATGACATCTTAGTTGCTTCCAATTTGGGGCAATGATGAATAAAGCTGCTATAAACATTGGTATGAAGGTTTTTGTGTGGACATAAATGTTCAGCACATTTGGGTAAATAAACACCTAGGAGCACAATTTATGGGTCATGTGGTAAGACTATGTTTAGCTTTATAAGAAACTGCCAACCTGACTTCCAAAGTGGCTGTATCATTTGAATTCCCACCAGCAATAAGTGAGAGTTCTTTTTGTTCCATATTCTCTCAAGCATTTAGTGTTGTCAGTATTTTGAATTTTAGCCCTTCTAAGAGATGTTTGGTGCTATCTCATTGTTTTAAATTGCAAGTCCCTAATGACAAATGGTGTTGAGCATATTTTTCTATGCTTATTTGCCATCTGTATATCTTCTTTGTTGAGGTGTCTATGCAGATCTTTTGCCCATTTCTTAATTGGATCTTTTTTTTTCTGATTTTTGAGTTTGCTGTTCAGATCTTTGCCCATTTCTTAATTGGATTAACTGTTTTCTTATTGTTGTTATAAGAGTTCTTTATATATTTTGGATAAAAGCCCTTTATCAGATATATGTTTTACAAATATTTTCTCCCAGTCTGTGGCTTGTCTCTTGGTTCACTTAACAGTATCTTTCTCAGAAATTTTTAATTTTAATGAAGTCCAATGTATCAATTTTTTTTTCTATTACAGATTGTGCTTTTGGTGTTCTATCTAAAAATTCATTACCAAGCCCAAGGTCATCTAGATTTCTCCTATGTTATCTTATAAGAGTTTTATGTTTTTGTGTTTTGCATTTGGATCTGTGATCCATTTTGAGTTAATTTTTGTCAAAGTTGTCCAGATTTTTTTTGTATAAATGTCCAGTTATCCCAGCACCATTTGTTGAAAAAAAAACCACTATCCCTTCTCCATTAGATTGCCTTTGCTCCTTTGTCAAAAATTTATTGACTATATTTGTGTGGGTCTATTTCTGTTCCATTAATTTGTGGTATTTCACAAATACCACTGTCTTGATTACTGTAGCTTTATAGTAAGAATTGAATCAAGTAGTGTCATTCTTCAACTTTGTTATTCTTCAATATCGTGTTGGCTGTTCTGAGTCTTTTGCCTTTCCATATAAACTTTAGAATCAGTTTGTTGATACCCACAAAGCAACTTGCTGAGATCTCGATTTTGTTTGGCTGTGTCCCCACCTAAATCTCACCTTGAATTGTGGTTCCCATAATCCGCACATGTCGTGGAGGGACCTGGTGGGAGGTAATTGAATCATGGAGGCAGTTACTCCCATGCTATTCTGGTGATGACGAGTGAGTTCTAGTGAGATCTGATGGTTTTATGAGGAGCCTTTCACCCTTTGCTCGGCACTCCTTTCGCCTGCCTCCATGTAAGACGTGCCTGTTTTGCCATCTCCCATGATGGTAAGTTTCCTGAGGCCTCCCCAACCATGTGGAACTGTGAGTCAATTAAACATCTTTTCTTTATAAATTACCCAGTCTTGAGTATGTCTTCATAGCAGCATGAAAATGGACTAATACAGATCTTAATTGGGATTGCTATAGACAAAGTTGGAAAAAAGTGACATCTTAACAATATTGAGTCTTCCTATCCACAAACATTGATCATGGATAGGAAGACTCAATATTATTAAGATGTCCATTGATTTAGATCTTTATTTTCTTTCATCAGAGTTTTGTAGTCTTCCTCATATATTCGTGTTTTGTTAGATTTATACCTAAGTATTTCTCTATATATTGTGTTAATATAAATAGTGTTTGTTTTTAATTTCTAAATTCCAGTTGGTCACTGCTAGTATGTAGGAAAGCAATTGATTTTTATATATTAGGTGTGTATCCTGCAACCTTATTATAATGCTACTTAGTTCTGGAAGATTTTTGTTGATTCCTTGGAATTTTCACATCAACAATCATGTAATCTGTGAACAAAGACAGTTTTATCTCTTATTTCTCAGTCTTTATGCCTCTTGTTTCTTGTTCTTGCGTACAGCATTAGGTAGCATTTCCAGTATTATGTTCAGTAGGAGTGATGAATGGGAACATCCTTGCCTTGTTCCCAATCTTAAAGGGAAAGCAAAAGCATTAAATTCCTCACCATTAAATTAGCTGTATGGTATATGGATGTCCAGTTATTCCAGGATCATAAATATTCTGAATGTTATAGATGTTCTCTATCAAATTGTAGAAGTGCTCTTTGATTCATAATTTGCTGAGAGTTTTTATCATGAAGTGATGTTGCATTTTGTCAAAAATCCTTTTTTGGATCTATTGACACGATCATATGATTCTTCTTTAACCTTTTGATGAGTAATGGGATTCAATTAATTGATTTTTGAATGGTTAACCCTAGCCTTGCATACCAGGAATAAATCCCATTTGGTTGTGGTACATAATTATTTTAATACATTGTTGGCTTTGATTGGCTAATATTTTACTGAGGATTTTTGCATCTATATTCAAGAGAGATAGCAGTGGTAGTTTTCCTTTCTTGTAGTGCCTCTGTCTGTTGGGGATATTAGGGTGATGCTGAACTCATAGAATGAGGTAGGAAGTGTTCCCCCTGCTTCTATTTCCTTTTTTATGTAATTTCAACTTTTATTTTAGATTTGGGGGTACATGTGCAGGTTTGCTATATAGGTATATTGCACAGTGCTGAGGTTTGGGGTACAGATGATCTCATCACCCAGGTAGTGCCTCTGATTTTATTTTTTGAAACAGACTGTAGAGAATTAGTATGATTTCATCTTTCAATATTTGATTAAATTCACCAGTGAAACCACTGGGACCTGGTGCTTTCTCTTTTGGAAGGTTGCAAATTGTCAATTCAGTTTCTTTAATATATATAGGCCTACACGGATTACCTATTTCTCCTTCTGTGAGTTATGGTAGATTGTGTCTTTTAAGGAATTAGCCCATTTTACCTAAGTGATCAAATTAGTGGGCATAGAGTTATTCATAATATTCTTTTATTATTCTTTTAATGTCCGTGGGATCCATAACGATGGCAGCCTCTCTTTCATTTCTGATGTTAGTAAAATGTGTGTCTTCTCACTCTTTCTTGGTAGGAGTTTATCAATTTTTTTTAATCTCCCTAAAGAACCAGCTTTCAAGTTCATTGATTTTCTCTATTGCTTTCCTGTTTTTATAAACTTTCTTTTTTTTTTTTTTTTTTTTTTTTCAGACGGAGTCTTACTCTGTCGCCCAGGCTAGAGTGCAGTGGCAAGATCTCGGCTCACTGCAAGCTCTGCTTCACGGGTTCATGCCATTCTCCTGCCTCAGCCTCCCAAGTTGCTGGGACTACAGGTGCTCGCCACCATGCCAGGCTAATTTTTTGTATTTTTTTAGTAGAGATGGGGTTTTACCCTATTAGCCAGGATGGTCTCAATCTCCTGACCTCATGATCCGCCCACCTCAGCCTCCCAAAGTGCTGGGATTATGGGCGTGAGCCACCATGCCCGACCCACTGTTTTTACTTTCATTTATTTTTGCTCTCATTTTTATTACTTCCTTTCTTCTGCTTACTTTAAATTCAATTTGTTCTTTACTTCTAGTTTCTTAAGGTAGAAGCTTAGATATTGATTTTTTATCTTTCTCCTATTCTAATATATATATTCAACACTATAAATATCCCTCTCAGCACTGCTTTTGCTCCATCCCACAAATTTTGATAGGTTTCCTTTTAATTGTCATCTTGTTCAAAATATTTTTTTTTAATTTTCCTTGAGACTTTTCCTTTGACCCATGTCTTATTTAGAAGGGTGGATTTGTTTGGTTTGGTTTGGTTTGGTTTTGATACAGAGTCTCACTCTATCTCCCAGGCTGGAATGTAGTGGCTCCATCTTGGTTCACTGCAACGTCCACCTCCCAGGTTCAAGTGATTCTTCTGCCTTAGCCTCCAGAGTAGCTGGGATTACAGGCATGCACCACCATGCCCAGCTAATTTTTGTATTTTTAGTGGAGACAGGGTTTCACCACGTTGGCCAGGCTGGTCTCAAACTCCTGACCTCAGGTAATCTGCCCACCTCAGCTTCCCAAAGTGCTGTGATTACAGGTATGAGCCACCGCACCTGGCCTAGAAGGGTGTTTTTAAATCACCAAGTAGTTTGGGATTTTTCCAACTATCTTGTTATTAATTTTTAGTTTAATTCCATTGTGATATAAGAGCATACTTTGTATGATATCTCTTTTGAATTTTTAAGGTGTGTTTTATGGCACAGAATATGGTCTGTCTTGTTCAGTGTTCCATGTGAATCTGAGAAGAATGTGTTTCCTGCTATTGTTAGATGAAGTATTCTATAAATGTCAATTAGATCTAGTTGATTGATGGTACTATTCAGCTCAACTATATTGTCACTGATTTTCTGCCTGCTGGATCTGGCAATTGCTGAGGACATATTGAAGTCTCCAACTAATGGTAGATTCATCTATTTCTTCTTGTAGTTATATCAGTTTTTGACTTATGTATTTTGATGTTCTGTTATCAGGCACACATACATTAAGGATTGTTATGTTTTCCTGGAGTACTGACTCTTTTTTATCATAATGTAATACCCGTCTTTATCCCTGATCATTTTCCTTGCTCTGAAGTTGGCTTTGTCTGAAATTAATACAGCTATACCAGCCTTCTTTTTTGATTAGAGTTAGCATGATATATCTTTCTCCATCCCTATACTTTAATTTTACCTGTGTCTTTATATTTAAAGTGGATTTTTTATAGACAACATATAGTTGGGTCTTGTTTCTTCATTCACTCTGACAGTCTTTGTCTTTTAACTGGTGTGTTCAGAGCATTCACATTTAAATTGATTATTGATATAGGTGGATTAATACCTATCATTGTATTAGTCTGTTTTCACATGGCTGATAAAGACGTACCTGAGACTGGGTAATTTATAAAGAAAAAAAGGTTTAGAGAGGCACGCCCAAGATGGCCGAATAGGAACAGCTCCAGTCTCCAGCTCCCAGCATGAGCAACACAGAAGACAGGTGATTTCTGCATTTTCAACTGAGGTACCGAGTTCATCTCACTGGGTCGTGTCGGACAGTTGGTGCTGGTCCACAGGTGCAGCCCAACTAGCAAGAGCTGAAGCACGGCGAGGCATCGCCTCACCTGGGAAGTGGAAGGGGGAAGGGAATTCCTTTTCCTAGCCAAAGGAAATTGAGACACACAACACCTGGAAAATCGGGTACTCCCACCCTAATACTGCGATTTACCAAGGGTCTTAGCAAACGGCACACCAGGAGATTATATCCCACACCTGACCCAGAGGGTCCCACACCCACGGAGCCTCCCTCATTGCTAGCAGAGCAGTCTGAGATCTAACTGCAAGGCGGCAGCGAGGCTGGGGGAGGGGCGCCCGCAATTGCTGAGGCTTAAGTAGGTAAACAAAGCCACCTGGAAGCTCGAATGCGGTGGAGCCCGCTGCACCTCAAGGAGGCCGGCCTGCCTCTGTAGAGTCCTCCTCTGGGGACAGGTCATAGCTAAACAAAAAGCAGCAGAAACCTCGGCAGAGGTAAATGCCCCCGTCTGACAGCTTTGAAGAGAGCAGTGGATCTCCCAGCACAGAGGTTGAGATCTGAGAATGGACAGACTGCCTGCTCAAGTGGGTTCCTGACCCCCGAGTAGCCTGATGGGGAGACATCCCCCACTAGGTGCAAACCGACACCTCACACCTCACACCTCACATGGCGGGGTACACCTCTGAGACGAAGCTTCCAGAGCAAGAATCAGACAGCAACACTCACTGTTCAGCAATATTCTATCTTCTGCAGCCTCTGCTGCTGATACCCAGGCAAACAGCGTCTGGAATGCACCTCAAGCAAACTCCAACAGACCTACAGCTGAGGGTCCTGATTGTTAGAAGGAAAACTAACAAACAGAAAGGACACCCACACCAAAACCCCATCAGTACATCACCATCGTCAAAGACCAAAGGCAGATAAAACCACAAAGATGGGGGAAAAGCAGTGCAGAAAAGCTGGAAATTCAAAAAATCAGAGCGCATCTCCCCCTCCAAAGGAATGCAGCTCATCACCAGCCATGGAACAAAGCTGGATGGAGAATGACTTTGACGAGTTCAGAGAAGAAGACTTCAGTCAATCAAACTTCTCAGAGCTAAAGGAGGAATTACGTAACCAGCGCAAAGAAACTAAAAACCTTGAAAAAAAAATTTGACAAATGGCTAACTAGAATAACCAATGTAGAGGAGTCCTTAAAAGCACTGATAGAGATGAAAACCATAACACGAGAACTACATGACAAATGCACAAGCTTCAGTAACCAACTCGATCATCTGGAAGAAAGAATGTCAGCGATTGAAGATCAAATGAATGAAACGAAGCAAGAAGAGAGGTGTAGAGAAAAAAGAGTAAAAAGAAATGAACAAAGCCTCCAAGAAATATGGGATTATGTGAAAAGACCAAATCTACGTCTGATTGGTGTGCCTGAAAGTGACAGGGAAAATGCAACCAAGTTGGAAAACACTTTGCAGGATATCATACAGGAGAACTTCCCCAGCCTAGTAAGGCAGGCCAACATTCAAATTCAGGAAATACAGAGAACACCACAAAGATACTCCTTGAGAAGAGCAACTCCAAGACACATAATTGTCAGATTCACCAAAGTTGAAATGAAGGAAAAAATGTTAAGGGCAGCCAGAGAGAAAGATCGGGTTACATACAAAGGGAAGCCCATCAGACTAACAGCAGATCTCTCGGCAGAAACTCTCCAAGCCAGAAGAGAGTGGGGCCAATATTCAACATTCTTAAAGAAAAGAAATTTCAAGCCAGAATTTCATATCCAGTCAAACTAATTTTCATAAATGAAGGAGAAATAAAATGCTTTACAGACAAGCAAATGCTTAGAGATTGTGTCACCACCAGGCCTGCCCTACAAGAGATCCTGAAGGAAGCACTAAACACGGAAAGGAACAACCGGTACCAGCCATTGCAAAAACATGTCAAAATGTAAAGTCCATCGATCCTAGGAAGAAACTGCATCAACTAGCGAGCAAAACAATCAGCTAATATCATAATGACAGGATCAAGTTCACACATAACAATATTAACCTTAAACGTAAATGGACTAAATGGTCCAATTAAAAGACACAGACTGGCAAATTGGATAAAGAGTCAAGACCCATCAGTTTGCTGTATTCAGGAGACCCATCTCACATGCAGAGACACACATAGCCTCAAAATAAAGGGATGGAGGACGATCTACCAAGCAAATGGAAAACAAAAAAAAGCAGGGGTTGCAATCCTAGTCTGTAATAAAACAGACTTTAAACCATCAAAAATCAAAAGAGACAAATAAGGCCATTAAATAATGGTAAAGGGATCAATTCATCAGGAAGAGCTAACTATCCTAAATATATATGCACCCAATACAGGAGCACCCAGATTCATAAAGCAAGTCCTTAGAGACTTACAAAGAGACTTAGACTCCCATACAATAATAATGGGAGACTTCAATACTCCACTGTCAACATTATACAGATCAATGAGACAGAAAGTCAACAAGGATATCCAGAAATTGAACTCAACTCTGCACCAAGTGGAGCTAATAGACATCTACAGAACTCTCCACCCCAAATCAACAGAATATACATTCTTCTCAGCACCACATCACACTTATTCCAAAATTGACCACATAGTTGGAAGGAAATCACTCCTCAACAAATGTAAAAGAACAGAAATTATAACAAACTGTCTCTCAGACCACAGTGCAATCAAACTAGAACTCAGGACTAAGAAACTCAATCAAAACTGCTCAACTACATAGAAACTGAACAACCTGCTCCTGAATGACTACTGGGTACGTAATGAAATGAAGGCAGAAATAAAGATGTTCTTTGAAACCAATGAGAACAAAGACACAATATACCAGAATCTTTGGGACACATTTAAAGCAGTGTGTAGAGGCAAATTTATAGCACTAAATTCCCACAAGAGAAAGCAGGAAAGATCTAAAATTGACACCCTAGCATCACAATTAAAAGAACTAGAGAAGCAAGAGCAAACACATTCAAAACCTAGCAGAAGGCAAGAAATAACTAAGATCAGAGCAGAACTGAAGGAGATAGAGACACAAAAAAACCCTCCAAAAAATCAATGAATCCAAGAGCTGGTTTTTTGAAAAGATCAACAAAATTGATAGACCACTAGCAAGACTAATAAAGAAGAAAAGAGAGAAGAATCAAATAGGTGCAATAAAAAATGATAAAGGAGATTTCACCACCAACCCCACAGAAATACAAACTACCATCAGAGAATACGATAAACACCTCTACGCAAATAAACTAGAAAACCTAGAAGAAATGCATAATTTCCTGGACACTTACACTCTCCCAAGACTAAACCAGGAAGAAGTTGAATCCCTGAATAGATCAATAGCAGGCTCTGAAATTGAGGCAATAATTAATAGCCTACCAACCAAAAAAAGTCCAGGACCAGATGGATTCACAGCCGAATTCTACCAGAGGTACAAGGAGGAGTTGGTACCATTCCTTCTGAAACTATTCCAATCAATAGAAAAAGAGGGAATCCTCCCTAACTCATTTTACGAGGCCAACATCATCCTGACACCAAAGCCTGAGAGAGATACAACAAAAAAAGAGAATTTTAGACCAATATCCCTGATGAACATCAATGCAAAAATCCTCAATAAAATACTGGCAAACCAAATCCAGCAGCACATCAAAAAGCTTATCCACCATGATCAAGTGAGCTTCATCCCTCGGATGCAAGGCTGGTTCAACATATGCAAATCAATAAACGTAATCCAGCATATAAACAGAACCAAAGATAAAAACCACATGATTATCTCAATAGATGCAGAAAAGACCTTTGACAAAATTCAACAGCCCTTCATGCTAAAAACTCTCAATAAATTTGGTATTGATGGAACGTATCTCAAAATAATAAGAGCTATTTATGACAAACCCACAGCCAATATCATACTGAATGAGCAAAAACTGGAAGCATTCCCTCTGAAAACTGGCACAAGACAGGGATGCCCTCTCTCACCACTCCTATTCAACATAGTGTTGGAAGTTCTGGCTAGGGCAATCAGGCAAGAGAAAGAAATAAAGTTCATTCCATTAGGAAAAGAAGTCAAATTGTCCCTGTTTGCAGATGGCATGATTGTATATTTAGAAAACCCCATTGTCTCAGCCCAAAATCTCCTTAAGCTGATAAGCAACTTCAGCAAAGTCTCAGGATACAAAATCAATGTGCAAAAATTACAAGCATTCCTATACACCAGTAACAGACAGAGAGCCAAATCATCAATGAACTCCCATTCACAATAGCTTCAAAGAGAATAAAATACCTAGGAATCCAACTTACAAGGGATGTAAAGGACCTCTTCAAGGAGAACTACAAACCACTGCTCAGTGAAAAAAAGAGGACACAAACAAATGGAAGAACATACCATGCTCATGGATACGAAGAATCAATATCGTGAAAATGGCCATACTGCCCAAGGTTATTTATAGATTCAATGCCATCCCCATTAAGCCACCAACGACTTTCTTCACAGAGTTGGAAAAAAACTGCTTTAAAGTTCATATGGAACGCATTATCAAGACAATCCTAAGCCAAAAGAACAAAGCTGGAGGCATCACGCTACCTGACTTCAAACTATACTACAAGGCTACAGTAACCAAAACAGCATGGTACTGGTACCAAAACAGAGATATAGACCAATGGAACAGAACAGAGCCCTCAGAAATAATACCACACATCTACAACGATCTGATCTTTGACAAACCTGAGAAAAACAAGAAATGGGGAAAGGATTCCCTATTTAATAAATGGTGCTGGGAAAATTGGCTAGCCATAAGTAGAAAGCTGAAACTGGATCCTTTCCTTACTCCTTATACAAAAATTAATTCAAGATGGATTAGAGACTTAAATGTTAGACCTAATACCATAAAAACCCTAGAAGAAAACCTAGGTAATACCATTCAGAACATAGGCATGGGCAAGGACTTCATGTCTAAAACACCAAAAGCAATGGCAACAAAAGCCAAAATTGACAAATGGGATCTAATTAAACTAAAGAGCTTCCGCACAGCAAAAGAAACTACCATCAGAGTGAACAGGCAACACAGAATGGGAGAAAATTGTTGCAATCTACTCATCTGACAAAGGGCTAATATCCAGAACCTATAGAGAACTCAATCAAATTTACAAGAAAAAAACAACCCCATCAAAAAGTGGGCAAAGGATATGAACAGACACTTCTCAAAAGAAGACATTCATACAGCCACCAGACACATGAAAAAATGCTCATCATCACTGGCCATCAGAGAAATGCAAATCAAAACCACAATGAGATACCATCTCACACCAGTTAGAATGGCGATCATTAAAAAGTCAGGAAACAACAGGTGCTGGAGAGGATGTGGAGAAATAGGAACACTTTTACACTGTTGGTGGGACTGTAAACTGGTTCAACCATTGTGGAAAACAGTGTGGCAATTCCTCAAGGATCTAGAACTAGAAATTCCATTTGACCCAGCCATCCCATTACTGGGGATATACCCAAAGGATTATAAGCCATGCTGCTATAAAGACACATGCACACGTATGTTTATTGCAGCACTATTCACAATAGCAAAGACTTGGAATCAACCCAAATGTCTATCAGTGACAGACTGGATTAAGAAAATGTGGCACATATACACCATGGAATACTATACAGCCATAAAAAAGGATGAGTTCATGTCCTTTGTAGGGACATGGATGCAGCTGGAAACCATCATTCTCAGCAAACTATCACAAGAACAGAAAACCAAATACTGCATGTTCTCACTCATAGGTGAGAATTGAACAATGAGATCACTTGGACACAGGAAGGGGAACATCACACACCGGGTCCTATTGTGGGGAGGGGGAAGGAGGGATAGCATTAGGAGATATACCTAATGTAAATGACGAGTTAATGGGTGCAGCACAGCAACATGGCACATGTATGCATATGTAACAAACCTGCACGTTGTGTGCATGTACCCTAGAACTTAAAGTATAATAATAATAAAAAAAAAAAAGGTTTAATGGACTCACAGTTCCACGTGGCTGAAGAGGTCTCATGATCATGGTGGAAGGCGAATGGCACTTGTTACATGGTGGCAGACAAAAGAGAATGAGAGCCAAGCAATAGGGTTTTCCCCTTTAAAACCATCAGATCTCATGAGACTTATTCACTACCACGAGAACAGTGTGGAGGAAACTTCCTCCATGACTCAATTATCTCTACCAGGTCCCTCCCACAACACGTGGAAATTATGGGAGCTACAATTCAAGATGAGATTTGGATTTTGGACGCAGTCAAACTGTATCAACCATATTTGTAATTATTTTATATTTGTTGCCATTCTTCTTTGTTTCTTTTTTGGCTTCCACTTTTTCTGCCTTCCCTGATTTTAACTAAGCATTTTATATGATTCCATTTTCTCTCCTCTCAGCATATCAATTACACTTTGTTTAAAGAAAAGTTTAGTGGTTACCCTACAGTTTGATATATACATATATACATATGCAACTAATCCAAGTCCATTTTGAAATAACACTATACTACTTCTCCCAATCCTTCACTTTCATCCCTTAAAAGGGAATCAAATGCTGTGATTTGTTTCACATATCCACGTACTACAATCACAGAAAGCATTTTTGCTTTTTTTTTTTTTTTTTTTTTTTTTTAGAGGCAGGGTCTCACTCTGTTGCCCAAGCTGGAGTGTAGTGGCATGATCTCTGTTCACTGCAACCTCTGTCTCCTGGGTTCAAGCGATTCTCATGCCTCAGCCTCCCGAGTAGCTGGGACTACAGGCATGAGCCACTGTTCCTGACTAATTTTTGTATTTTTGTTAGAGACGAGTTTTCACCATGTTGGCCAGGCTGGTTAATTATTTTGGAGTTATCTAGTAAATCTATTAAGAACAAATAAAATGTTTTATTTTACCGTCATTTATTTGTTATCTAATGTGCTTTCTTTCTTTATGTAGATCTAAGTTTCTGACCTATGTCATTTGCCCTCACTGAAGAACTTCGGTTAACATTTCTTGCAAGACAGATCTATTAGCAACAAGTTACTTCTTTTTTGTTTGTCTGTGGAAGTCTTTATTTCTCCTTCATTTTTGAAGGACGGTTTCACTGGATACAACATTCTAGCTTGCTATTTTATATTATTGATCCTCATCAGAACCCTGGGCTTTGAGTAGAGACAAAGTATGTAGTGTCCCCTAATTTAGCCGTTGAAGAACCAGAAGAAAAGTCACTTGCCCTATGGTCATTTTGTGGTTGAGTAAGCACTAGAATCTGGCTAGACCTGCTGCTGCTGGCCTCCATGGCCCTGATTCCATCACAAAATTCCCTTTTCTTAGTGTCAGATAGGCAAACTACCTACCCATATTGATCAAAATTTGTCCAATCCCAATTTTACTCCTATCAAAGCAGTCCCCCGTACTGCATAGCTATATGTCCCCCTCTGATGCAGGTGGGTTTTGTCTAAAGAAAACATATGGTTACAAATAGGGAGAATTAGAATGATATAGAAATGTTGCTTATTACACTAGAAATAGATATGTAATAGTGCTAGTGCTCTGAATAGGTGTGAATAAGGTTCTGAAGCATATAGAGAAAACAAATAGATATATCTAAAAGATTATAGAACTCATCAGGGATTACTGCTTTTGCTCTGAGTCAAGATGCTCACGTCTAGTATGGGACAGCTCTAGCTCCCTGACATTTTCTCTCTAGAAGCTACAACTACAATGGCCTCAAGCAAAAGCAATGGGCATGGTAGAGACAGAGCCAAATCTTAGAGGTCCATGTTGAAAATAATAATAAGTATTTACTGGTCATGGTGAGCTATCTTAGAACAAGAAGAAACTCCTATACTGCTGAGATGATGTACTTATTAGCACTTATGGGAAATGTGATACTATCTAATGACAATCTTGTGTATACTTTTACATCCTTGTTTTTTCCCAAGGGATATGCCAAATGTCCACTAAGCAGGAGCTCTCTGAGAGCCCTTCTATGACCCAAGCTGTACTGGAAGAAGACTTTGTGAGCCCCCAGCCCAGCGCAGCTGCCTTACAGAAAAGCAGCCAGACTGTTTTCCACGTGGGTCTGTGTCCCTGCTATTCCTCACTGAGCAAGGCCTCCCGACCTGAGACCCCAGCCACCCCACCACTACCTAGGCTCTTGGGCCAGTAGCAGCTCTGCACTTCCCTGGGACAGAGCTCCCAGTGGAAGCAGACAGGCCCGCCACTTTTGCTGCTCTACAGCTCCCTCCTCTAATGCCCTCAGGCTCAGGACGGATCATGGTGATTAAGGACTATCATGGACCTCCAGCACAGTGCGGATGCCTTACAGAAAAGCAGCCAGACTGTTTTCCATGCAGGTCTCTGACCTTGTTACTCCTCACTGGACAGAGCCTCTCCACCTGGGCCCCCAGCACAACCACCCTGCCCCTGCCTGAACACTTGTCAGTGGTGGCTCTGCATTTCTCTAGGGAAAGAAATCCCATAGACAACCTACAGCCCCTCTCCCATTGCAGCTGCAGTGGTATCACCCTTACTGCCCATGGGCTGGGGAAGGAACAAAGGGCCTGGTTGTGTCACTGGCACCTCCAGCACACTGCAGCAACCATAGGGAGAGGAGCCCAGTAGCTCTTCCCTGTGAGCCCTTCCCCCTACACTTCACCAGATAGGGCCCCCAACTTGGGATCTCCGAGTAGCTGCCCCAACCCTGACTGAGCATTCCCAGTGGCAGTGGCTCTGTGTTCCCCTGGGGTGGAACTTCAGAGGAAACCGACAGCCCCTCTGCCACTGCCACTGCAGTGGTTCTGCCCTTGCTGCCCTCAGACTGAGGAAGAAACAAAGAGCCTAAGGGCTTTACTTATACTTCCAGCACACCACAGTTGCCATATGGAAAGGAGCCCAGTCTCTCTTCCCGGTGAGCCTCTGACCCCCTGCTCTTCACCAAGCAGGGTCCAGCTCAGGCCCATAGTGCAGCTGCCCCACCCTCTGGCTGAACATTCCCATTGGCAGCAGCTCTGCATTTCTGTGGGTTGGAGCTCCCAGAAATGACTGAAAGCCCTTCTGCCACTGCCACTGCCACTGCCACTGCACTGATACTGCCCTTGCTGCTCTCTGAGTGGGAAAAGAGCAAAGATCCTGAGTGCTTTACTCACAACTCCAACATACCCACACAGCTGCCCTAAGGAGAAGAGGCCAGTCTGTCTTCTCCCACAATACCCCTGCCTCCCTGCTCATCACCAGGCAGGGTGCCCTGGCTTGGGCCCATGGCACAGCTGCCCTATCCCAGGCTGATTGCTCCAATTGGTAGTGGCTCTATATTTATCTGGGGTGGAGCCCCAAGATACAAGTGACAGGCCCTCTGCCATTGCCACTGCCAAGGTCCTGGCCCTTGCAGTCCCCAAGCTGGGGAGGGAACATAATGCCTGAGCACAGCCCAGGACTGCCAAGTAGAGAGCTGACAGCTGAGATCTACAGCCAGCACTCATGTAGGAAATGAGCCCACACCCTCAGAGCATTGAGAGGGAGCACAGCTGAAGACACAAGAAAATACAGAGGAACCACATGGCTGAGCAAGAGCCTACCTACTGGCCATTATGCATCAAATTTCAACAACAAAAATACTTTGCTAGTGTATCCCCCGATAAAATCAAGGACAAGAGTTCAGCTACAAATGAAGACCTAGCGCAAAGTCTCAGCCCTCTGATAACATCCAGAAACAAAGTCAACTGACCATAACTGAAATTATGCCACAGTTAAAGGAACATCAGCCCACACAGATGAAAAAGAACCAGCATGAGAACTCTGGCAATTCAAAAACCCAGAGTTCTCCTCACCTCCAAATGAATGTACCAGTACCCCAGCAAGAGTTCTTAGCCAGGCTGAAATGGCTGTAATGATAGTCATAAAATTCAGAATAAGATTCAGGAGAAAGTCAAAACCCAATCCAAGGAATCTAAGGACTACAATAAAATGATACAGGAGCTGAAAAATGAAATGGACATTTTAAGAACCAAACTGATGTGATAGAACTGCAAAATACACTATAAAAATCTCATAATGCAATTGCAAGTATTACCAGCAGAATGGACTAAGCTAAGGAAGAACCTCAGGTCTCACAGATTGGTTCTCCAAACTAAATCAGTCAGACAAAAATAAAGAAAAAAAAAAAAAGAATTTTAAAAGAATGAGCAAAACCTCTGAGAAATAGGAGATTATGTAAAGACACCAAATCTAACACTCATTGGCATCTCTTGAAAGAGAGGGAGGGAAAACAAGCAAATTGGAAAACCTACTTGAGGATATTATCCATGAAAATTTCCCCAACCTCGCTAGAGAGGCCAACATTCAAAGCCAGGAAATGCAGAAAACCCCTATGAGATACTGTATAAGACAACCATCCCCAAGACACATAGTCATCAGATTCTCCAAGGTCAACATGAAAGAACAAGTATTAAAGGCATCTAGAGAGAAAGGGTAGGCTACCTACAAAGGGAACCCCATCAGGCTAACAGTGGACCTTTCAGCAGAAACCCTACAAGCCAAAAGAGATTGGGAGCCTATATTGAGCATTCTTAAAGAAAAGAAACTCCGGCCAGGCTCAGTGGCTCACGCCTGTAATCCCAGCGCTTTGGGATGCCAAGGCAGGTGGATCACCTGAGGTCAGGAGTTCAAGACCGCCCTGGCCAACATGGCAAAACTCCGTCTCTACTAAAAATACGAAAATTAGGCATGGTGGTGCATGCCTGTAATCCCAGCTACTCGGGAGGCTGAGGCAGGAGAATTGCTTGAACCCGGGAGGCGGAGGTTACAGTGAGCCTAGATCACACCTTTGCACTCCAGCCTGAGCAACAGAGTGAGATTCCATCTAAACAAAAAAAAAAGAAGAAGAAGAAAAGGAGAAGGAGAAGGAGAAGGAGAAGGAGAAGAAGAAGAAAAGAAAGAAACTCCAACCAAGAATTTCATGTCCAGCCAAACTAAGCTTCACAAGCAGAGGAGAAATAAGATCCTTTTCAGGCAAGCAAATGCTAAGGAAATTCATTACCACCAGACCTTACAAGAGGTCCTTAAGGGAGTGGTAAATATGGAAATGAAAGACCGTTACTGGCTACCACAAAAGCACGATTAGTTACGTAGACCATTGACACTGTAAAGCAACTACACAATCAAGTCTACATAATAACCAACTAACAACACAATGACAAGATCAAATTTGCATGTATCAACATTACCCTTGAATGTAAATGCCCCAATTAAAAGTCACATAGTGGCAAGTTGGATAAAGAAGCAAGACTCAGCTGATTTCTTCAAGAGACCCATCTCACGTTTCAGACAAAGCAGTCTTTAAACCAACAACAATTTAAAAAGACAAAGAAGGGCATTACATAATGGTAAATGGCTCAATTCAACAAGAAAACCTGGCTATCCTAAATATATATGTACCCACCACAGGAGCACCCATATTTATAAAACAAGTTCTGAGAGACTTAGATAACCATACAGTAATAGCGGGAGACTTCAACACCCCACTGGCAGTATCAGAAAGATCATTGAGGCAGAAAACTAACATAGATATTTGGGACCTGAACTTGATACTTGACCAAATTGGCCTAACAGGCATCTACAGAACTCTCTACCAATTAAAAAAAAATATATATATATATACACAAACACACACACACACACACATTCTTCTTATCTGCACATAGAATATACTCTAAAATTGACCACACAATTGGCCATAAAACAATTCTCAGCAAATTAAAAAAAAAAAAAAACAGAAATCATACCAACTACACTCTCAAACCACAGCACAATAAAAATAGAAATCAATACCAAGAAGATCACTCAAAACCATACAATTACATGGAAATAACCTGCTTCTGAATGACTTCTGGGAAAATAATGAAATTAAGCAGAAATCAAGAAATTCTTTGAAACTAATGAAAACAAAGATACAACTTACCAGAATCTCTTGGGCACTGCTAAAGCAGTGCTAAGTACTAGATGCCCACATCAAAAAGTTAGAAAGATCTCAGGTTAACAACCTAACATCACACTTTGAGGAACTAGAAAAACAAGAGCAAACCAACCTCATACTAGTGGAAGACAAGAAATAACCAAAATCAAAGCTGAACTGAATGTATTTGAGATGTGAAAAAACATACAAAAGATCAATGAAGTCATAGTTGGTGTTTTGAAAGAATAAATAAGATAGACCACTAGCCAGAGTAATAAAGAAAAAAAGAGAGAAGATCAAAATAAACACAATCAGAAATGACAAAAGGGACATTACCATCAATACAACAGAAATGCAAAAAAAAAAAAAAAATTGACTATCACAAACACCTCTATGCACACAAACTAGAAAACCTAGAAGAAACTGATAAATTCCTGGAAACATACAACCTCCCAAGACTGAGCCAGGAAGAAATTGAATCCCTGAACAGACCAATAATGAGCTCCAAAACTGAATCAGTAATAAATAGCCTGCTAAGGGAAAAAAAAAAAAAAAAAAAAAAGCACAGGACCAGGTGGATTCACAGCCAAATTCTACCAGATGTACATAGAAGAGTTGGTACCATTCCTACTGAACCTATTCCAAAAAGTTGAGGAGGGGGGACTTCCCCCTAACTCACTCTGAGGCCAGCATCATCCTGCTACCAAAACCTGGCAGAGACACAACAAAGAAACTTCAGGCCAATATCCTTGATGAACATAAAAGCAAAAATCCTCAACACAATACTAGCAAACTGAATCTAGCAGTACCTCAAAAAAGCTAAGCCACCACAATCAAGTAGGCTTTATCCCTGGAATGCAAGGTTTGTTCAACATATGTAAATCAATAAAAATTATTCACCACATAAACAAAACTAAAAACAACAACCACATAATCATCTCAATAGATGTAGAAAAGGCTTTTAAGAAAATACAGCACCACTTTATGTTAAAAATCCTCAACAAACTAGGCATTGAAGGAACATACTTTAAAATAACAAGAGCCATTTATGACAAACCCACAGCCAACATCATACTGAATGGGCAAAAGCTGGAAGCATTCTCATTGAGAACGAGAACAAGACAAGGATGCCCTCTCTCACCACTCCCATTCAACACTGTACTGGAACTCCTAGCCAGAGCAATTGAGCAAGAGAAAGAAATAAAAGGCATTCAAATAGAAAGAGAAGAAGTCAAACTATCCCTGTTTGCAGACAATATGATTCTATGCCTAGAAAACCCCCATAGTCTCTGCCCAAAAGCTCCTTGATCTGATAAAACAACTCCAGCAAAGTTTCAGGATATAAAATCAATGTACAAAAATTAGTAGTATTCCTATACACCAACAACATCCAAGCTGAGAGCCAAAGCAAGAATGCAGTCCCATTCACAATAGCCCAAAAAGAATAAAATACCTAGGAATACAGCTAAACAAGGGGTAAAAGACCTCTACAATGAGAATTACAAAGCACTGCTCAAAGAAATCAGAGATGACACAAACAAATGGAAAAATATTCCATGTTTATGCATCAGAAGAATCAATATTGTCAAAATGGCGTTACTACCCAAAGAAATTTACAGATTCAATGCTATTCTTATCAAACTATCAATGGCATTCTTCACAGAACTAGAAAAAACTATTTTAAAATTCATATGGAACTAAAAAAGAGCCTGAATAGCCAAGGCAATCCAAAGCAAGTAGAACAAAGCTGGAGGCATCATGTTACCTGACTTCAAACTATACTATAAGGCTGCAATACCCAAAACAGTATGGTATAGGTAGAACAATGGAACAGAATAGGGAGCCCAGAAATAATGTCACACACCTATGACCATCAGATCTTTGACAAAATTAACAAAAACAAACAATCTACAAAGGACTTCCTATTCAATAAATGGTGCTTGAATAGCTGGCTAGCCATAAGCAGAGATAATTGAAACTGGGCCCCTTCCTTACACCATATACAAAAATTAACTCAAGATGGATTAAATACTTAAATTTAAAACCCAAAACTATAAAAATCCTTGAAGAAAATCTAGGAAATACCATTCTAGACATAGACCCTGGAAAAGATTTTATGACAGAGACACAAAAGCAATTGCAACAACAACAAAAATTGATCAATGGGACCTAATTAAACTAAAGAGCTCCTGCATAGCAAAACAGCAAAAGAAACTATCAACAGAGTAAACAGACAACCCAAAAACTGGAGAAAATGTTTGCAAACAATGTATCTGACAAAGATGCAATATCCAGTATCTATAAGAAACTTGCTGAGACCAGCTTAGTGGGGGAGACCCTAACCTAGCGGCGCTAGGAATTAAGGACGCACACGCAGAGATATAGAGGTGTGAAGTGGGAGATCAGGGGTCTCACAGCCTTCAGAGCTGAGAGCCCTGAACAGAGATTTACCCACGTATTTATTAACAGCAAACTAGTCATTAGCATTGTTTCTATAGATACTAAATTAACTAAAAGTACCCCTTATGGGAAACGAAGAGATGGGCCAAAATAAAGGAATAGATTGGGCTAGTTAACTGCAGCAGGAGCATGTCCTTAAGGCACAGATCGCTCATGCTATTGTTTGTGACTTAAGAATGCCTTTAAGCGGTTTTCTGCCCTGGGTGGGCCAGGTGTTCCTTGCCCTCATTCCCGTAAACCCACTACCTTCCAGCGTGGCGTTAGGGCCATTATGAACATGTTACAGTGCTGCACAGGTTTTGTTTATGGCCAGTTTGGGAGCCAGTTTATGGCCAGATTTTGGGAGGCTTGCTCCCAACATGTCTCCCTTCTTTGATTTGCAGAGATAAAAGCAAGGGCAGCTTTGTCACAGTGAGCTACTTCTCACAGGAGTCGAGATCCGCATCTGCAGACTATGCAAAGACAAACAACATAGATTAAAAACACAGTCATCATTGAAATCACAGAGCTTTCCAGTGTTTTTTAATCCATTTTAATAGGTTACTAGCTGCTAATTTATCTGCAGCTCCTTTAAGTACTTCAGTTCCTGGCATTAAAGTCAGGTGTGCCTGGGATGCTTTAAATATTTGTTTTTTAATTTTGCTATATCCAAAAACAAGTTTGTCAAGTGTCCTTCTAGATGCTTTTTTATTCTTTCCTAAATTTTGATCTTATTAAGAACATTTAATAGTTTCCACAAATCCTTGTTTAGCGCCTAGAGTGGGCCATATCATTTGAGGCCATGGTTCCAGATAATAGGAACTTTTGCCATACTTCTTATCATTTCTACCATCTGACCATTTTGTCCAGATCATCTGAACATAGTGTGACTGTGGCACGCAGACTGAGAGGTGCAATTCAAGCTAAATATCCCCTTAGGGGACCAATTAATAATGACTCCATAGGAATCGTTGTGCAGCACCTCTGCCTGTTCAGCAAAGCAATCTTCCTAAACAAGTACATTCATTTTTTCTAAATGGGTCCAATCCTGTTTACAAATAGGTTTTTGAAGGCAGTATGCCTCAATTATAGAAGCAGATTTATTATGGTAACTGTGTCATAGAGTGATTGCATCCAGGCATTATTACCAGCCCTTATTGAAGGAATGCTCACGGCAGTGGTAATAACTGCTATCATAGCTACCATTAAATTATTCATTCTGACTGGTTGTCCTGCTTTCCTCAGGTTTTCTTCTGCCATTTGTGACAGCTTCTTGATCTGTCCCCAGGGGGCTGGCTGTGTTCGATGGGTGTTGCTCGTGACAGTTTGGGTCCTCCTCAGCATCAGTCTCAACATGGCTGCAACCGGGGAGTCCTCAGGATCCTCCCGGAGTCTCTTCCTCAGCATCTGGCTCATGATAAGGTTTCAGGTGTCTTGATGGTATCCAAATCAGCTATTGATTTTGGCCTGGAGAAATACAAGCATAACCTTTACCCCAAGTTATTATTTTACCTATTTCCCAACTTTTTGTTATTGGATCTCTCCACCAAATCAGTTGTTCTGTTTCTGTCTTTGCAGCTGGTTTCTGTAGATGCTGTTCAACTGCTGATAACATCTGGCCTTTGGGCAGGCTCAAAAAATTTCAAGTTAATGCTAGGTTCAGTTGCATCAATGGGGTTCCATATTCTCTGTCTCTCCCTTTCTGCTTTTGCAACTGCTGTTTTAGGGAGAGATTCATTCTTTCCACTATGGCTTGTCCTTGAGAATTGGATGGGATACCAGTGAGGTGTTTAATATTCCACATAGAGAAAAATGTAAGATGTCTGGAAAACTTTACTTTTTGAGTCAGAATAAGAAGCTTTACCACTACTAGGCCCATCTGTAAAAACATTCTCAACACCTTCAATTGGTTTAAATTTAGTTATTTTAAGGAGAATCCAATTAGTTAATTTCAAAAACTGAAACAGCTTCGTTTTAGGAAATGATTATCGAGAATACCCACCAAGTCAGCTAAATGGGTTTGCCAAGTAAGACTATTTATAAAAGCTTGCTGTATTTGTGCCTTCGTGAGAGGGACAATAATTTTTCCAGGATCATATCCATGTAATTTAACAATGTGAGTTCTCCCAATCCCTATCATAGTAGAGATTTGATATAAATAAGGAGTTAGAGTCCATGGATTAGTATGTGGAAGAAAAAAACACTCTACTAAGTCCCGTTCTTGGACAATAACACCAGTAGGTGAATGCTGAGTTGAAAAAATTAGCAAATTGAGAGTCTTCTCTGGATCTATTCTATTTATCTGAGCTTTATGGACTTGCTTCTCAATCAGTTGTTAAGTCTGCCTCTACCTCCTTTGTTAATTGCCAAGGGCTAGTGAGACTAGGATTTCCTCTAAGGATAGAAAACAGATTACTGATGGCATAAGTAGGAATGCCTAGAGCAGGTCATATCCAATTAATATCCCCTAGTAATTTTTGAAAGTCATTTAATGTTTTTAGTTGATCCCAACATATGGTTACTTTCTGTGGCACAATGGTAGTGTCATTTACTAAGGTCCCCAAGTAGGAGTAAGGAGTAGTAGTCTGAATTTTGTCAGGAGCTAATTAAACCAGTGCAAGAAATGGAATTTTGAATTTCCCCATTATAATCTGAATCAATAACTCCTGTATGTATTTGTACCCCTTTTAAACTTACACTAGACCTTCCTGAAAGTAATCCTATAGTCCCTGCTGGCAAGGGTCCACAGACTCCTGTTGGGACCTTTTGCAGGGGTTCCCCAGGCAGAAGGCTCACAGCTTTTGTGCAGCATAAATCTACTGCGGCACTACTGCCTGTGGCGGGGGACGGACATTGTACAGGGGTGAGGGAATGGCCTCAGCTGGAAATGCTCCAGTTTAGAATGGAGCCCAGGACGGGCCCTTCATGGCATTTCCTGAAATCGGGTTCCCATCTTTATCAAATTTAGAGTGACACTGATTAGTCCAATGTTTTCATTTTTTACATTTTGGACATATTTCAGGCTCAACAGTTTTCTTTTTTCCCGTATCTGGCGGCCTGACTTGCTGATTTTTCTACGTTCTTTTTTAGTATGACCATGCTTCCCACAGATAAAACAAGCTCCAGGAAATGGAGTATTTCCTTTATCCACTCTCAGTCCTGCCGTTGCCTGTGCCAACAAAGTAGCTTTATGCAGATTATCTCTGATACCATCACAGGCCTTGATATAATCAACTAAATGTGCTTTCCCTCTGATAGGTCACAGAGCAGCCTGGCAATTGGGATTAGCATTGTCGAAAGCTAATAACTGCAACACTATAGCCTGAGCAGCTGAATCTGCAATCATCTTTTTAAGAGACTCCTGTAACCGAGCTATAAAATCAACCTATGGTTCTCTAGGTCCCTGTTTTATGGCACTAAAGGAACGGTATTGTTCCCCACCTGAAGTGATTTTTTCCCAAGCTCTAATGCACACTCCTCTAAGCTGTTCTATGGCATCATCTTGCATGACCAGTTGTGCATCTAAACCAGCCCAGCCGCCAACCCCCAAAGTTGGTCTGCAGTTATATTAATTTGAGGTTGGGCCTGGGCATTGCAAGCAGCCTGAATGGAAGCTTCATCTGCCCACCAAGTTTTAAATTGTAAGAACTGAGCAGGACTTAGACAAGCTTGAGTAAGAGCATCCCAGTCAGTAGGAATCATTCGACTGGAAACAGTAACATTCTTTAACTGTCCCATTACAAAAGGAGAACCTGGTCCATACTCATTTATAGCTTGTTTTAATTATTTGAGTAATTTAAAAGGAAAAGGCTCAAATGTAGCTGTAATATTTCCCTGTTGATCTGGGGGGTGTATTCTAACAGGGAGCTGCCAAGCCTCTAAATCTCCCTCTTGTCTAACTTGCTGAATTCCTGCCTGAATAGAACTAAGAGTGGTCGCTCGAGGCGCTGCTCAAACAGTCACTGGGGCAACTACTTTTTGCCCAGTGTCCTCCAGAATAGAAAGATCTGGAGGGTCTTTTTTCTTCAAAATAATAATGAGAGAGTGCAGAAGGGTAGGGATGAACCTCTCCCTCCTTTGCCGCTTTAGCTTTAGCTGGTAAATAAACATGCTCTGTAACCTCTTCTGTTACTTTGCTATATCCTCCTTCCTCCTCATCATCAGTGTGAAAAAGTTCCAAGGTGAAACGAACCAGACCCCACACCTGTCCCATTGTTACCCTGACACTTCTGAGCTCCCCTTCTTACTCACCACAGGGATTGCTTTAAGAGTACTCAGGTGTCCTCCAGCCAGTTTTCCATTCCAACTGTCGCTCTGGCAACCCTTTGACCTGGATTCGAGCCCCCATGAATGGACACCACTTGCCCAGACCAGCTCAGTGGGGGAGACCCTAACCCAGTGGTGCTAGAGGAATTAAGGACACACACACACAGAAATATAGAGGTGTGAAGTGGGAGATCAGGGGTCTCATAGCCTTCAGAGCTGAGAGCCCTGAACAGAGATTTACCCATGTATTTATTAACAGCAAGCCAGTCATTAGCGTTGTTTCTATAGATACTAAATTAACTAAAAGTATCCCTATGGGAAACGAAGGGATGGGCCAAATTAAAGGAATAGGTCGGGCTAGTTAACTGCAGCAGGAGCATGTCGTTAAGGCACAGATCGCTCATGCTATTGTTTGTGGCTTAAGAATGCCTTTAAGCGGTTTTCTGCCCTGGGTGGGCCAGGTGTTCCTTGCCCTCATTCCCGTAAACCCACAAGCTTCCAGCACAGGCGTTAGGGCCATTATGAACATGTTACAGTGCTGCAGAGATTTTGTTTATGGCCAGTCTTGGGACCAGTTTATGGCTAGATTTTGGGGGGCTTGCTCCCAACAAAACTTAAATATACAAGCAAAAAACAAGCACCCCCATGAAAGAATGGGCTAAGGACATGAACAGACACTTTTCAAAAGAAGACATATACATGAGCAATAAGCAAGCATATGAAAAAATGCTCAGCATCACTGATCATTAGAGAAATATAAATCCAAACTAAATGAGATACCATCTCACACCAGTCAGAATGGCTATTACTAAAAAATCAAAAAACAAGAGATGCCGGTGAGGTTGTGGAGAAAAAGGAACACTTATATACTTCTGGTGGGAGTGTAAATTAGTCCAGCCATTATGGAAAGCAGTGTGGTGATTCCTCAAAGAACTTAAAGCAGAATTACCATGCAACCCAGCACTCTCATTATTGGGTATATACACAAAATAATATAACTTGTTCTACCATAAAGACACATGCACATGTGTGTTCGTGGCAGCACTATTCACAATAGCAAAGATGTGGAATCAACCTAAAAGTCCATCAACAGTTGACTGGATAAAGAAAATGTACATACATGTCATGGAATACTATGCAGCCATAAAAAAGAATGAGATCATGTTCTTTGCAGCAACATGAATGGAGCTGGAGGCTATAATCACAAGCAGGGACAGAAAACCAAATGCTGCATCTTCTCACTTGTAAGTGGGAGCTACACATTGAATACATCTGGACACAAAGAGGGGAACAATAGACACCAGGGCCTACTTGCAAGTGGAGAGTGGGAGGAGGGTGAAGATCAAAAAACTACTTATTGGGTACTATGTTTATTACCTGGGTGATGAAATAATATATACACCAAACCCCTGTGACACACAATTTATCTATAGGACCAACCTGCACATGTACCCCTGAAACTAAAATAAAAGTTTAAGAAATGACTTTGAGCCCTGTTTCTCTTGGTACTCTTCATGTCATGGGCATTTTAGGGAAAAAATATAAAAATTTTACTTAACTCTTTGTCTTACACTGTTTGCCAAAATCTATACCAGATTAATTGTAGATTTAAAAATAAAAATGAAACCATAAAAGAACTAGAAAATATATAAAGAGTTACCTATAATGTCACATTAGGGAAGGCCTAAGTAAGCATGACACTGAAGGCAGTAACCATATAGGAAAAGATTATTAGGTTTAATTACATGTAAGGAAAGCTTTTCACACCCTTTGACCCAACAGTGTCATTTCTAATGACACATCCTAAAAAACCTTTGGACAAGTGTATAAAAATTTACATATGTAAAAACATTAACTACATCATTGTTTATAATAGTGAAAAACTGGACCCAGTCTAAATACCTATCAAAGATGATTAAATGCTGATGCATCCATATTAAAAATTACAATGTAAAAATGTAGTTATTGACATAAAAAAGGTTATCAAATGACACTTTTCATCTGATCCGATTTTGTAAAAATACCTATTTATACACATAGAAGACTTCTAGATGTGCATGAAATGTTAGTAGAGGTTATTTGGGGGTACTTTAATAAGCTCTTTTTCCTTTTGCTCCTCTTTTTTATGCATATATGTATGTATGCATGCATTTATGTATATGTAAGGAGTAGGTATATCTTGTATAAAAATAATTGAAGCTTAAAAAGATTTTGAAATTTCAATTTCGCTCTTTTCACTTGTGGATTTAGGTCAGACCTTCTCCAGGAAGCTATTTGTTCCCCTTAAATGGCCAGTATAATTCCTGAAGCCACCCCTCATCTTTTGTATTTCCCTATTCAACTGTCAGTTCTTGAAGATAGAGTTGTAAGTTGTGTTTCATTATTTACTGCCTTCCATACACATGCTCAGTAAGGACTGGTTGGCTGGTGATGGCCCGATTTCCTCAAAGCATGCTTTTGAAGTCTGATGTAACAGTGCTTACCCTTAACCAGCTGAAATGGTCAAAATCTTGGTCCGGGCTAGCACACTTTTGCCAAGAGGGCAGGGTGGCTATAATGGCCGTCTTTCTACTACTCTCCTAGGCTGTGGTGGCTGGCTGGCTGATAGAGCTGAGCCCTTTCTGTGTAAATCTTTCCCCAGACAGCTTTCTTGTTCAAGAAAAAGGCATTTCTCAGGTTGAGTCGCAGCCTCTTATCATTAATGGCTATGTAGTTGTAGTTTCCTCTCAGAACTTCCAAGCACATTCTCAAGAACTCACAATGCTGTTAAAAAAATTCATAAAGGATGGGTAACAAAGAAAGAAGACAAAGAACTAGGAGGAGAGGAAAGGAGAAGAGAGAAGGAAAAGAGAATTGAGATTCATGACCTTAAGTACAGCAGGTTGCTCCAATCTAAAACATCCCCTGGACATAACAATAGCTACTGTTGCTCATGAAATTACTTTGCCAGAAAAGTCTACACAGACGTTGGTTTTTCAAGAGACCTGTGAAAGCTCTGATGGCCACTCTGGCAGCCCTCCAGGTTAGAGACTTTACTGATCTCTAATAGGGCCTGCTCTTACAGTTAGAGATCATTCCAGGTTTGTTGCAAATATCAAATGAGATGATAAATGGAAATATGTTTTATAAACTATAATATTAAAATGCTTGGTGTTCCTTTTGTAAGCTCTTGAGGGCACTGACAGTGGTTTAATGTATAATTGTGTCTTCATGGCAGTTTGGAACAGATTTTAAATACCTGTATTTAAAGAAAGTCAAATCCAAATATAGAATGAAGAGAACTGATTTCCTAGAAGGGAAAAAAAAGTGACTGTCTGGGAGTGACCTAAACTGTTTGGTGAGTTGTGGTCACCTAACTATATTAGAAACACCTTGGGTTTTCCAAGTGCCTTCAATTGATTAGAATTATTTTCCTTAGAAGTGATTCCCAAGAAAATGCTTGTGATTTCACTGCCAATGAAATGGTTGACATTTCTCATTTTATTTTATTTTATTTTATTTTATTTTATTTTATTTTATTTTGAGATGGAGTCTCGCTCTGTCGCCCAGGCTGGAGTGCAGTGGTGTGATCTCGGTTCACTGCAAGCTCCACCTCCCAGGTTCACGCCATTTTCCTGGCTCAGCCTCCCCAGTAACTGAGACTACAGGCACCCGGCTAATTTTTTGTGTTTTTAGTAGAGACGAGGTTTCACTGTGTTAGCCAGGATGGTCTTGATCTCCTGACTTCGTGATCCACCCGCCTCAGCCTCCCAACGTGCTGGGATTACAGGCATAAGCCACTGCGCCCGGCCGACATTTCTGTTAAAGTGTCCATTAACTTATGGTAAATTACAATGGAAATGCATGTGGCCCTCACGAGTGTATTATGGTCAAACTTTTAATAAGTAACAAATTAAATCATGATAAGGAAGTGACTAAAAGTTAATCAAACACTGCTGCTCTGCTCTTTCCATGAAAATAACCCTTTGCTCCTTCCAAGTTCAACACATGAGACTTCATATCAGATTCTCACCTGAATGCATGACTCTTCAACCTCAGGACTTGCAGAATTAATGGAATGCCGTCCTAAGGTTGTTGAGTTGTGCGTTTCTGGGCATTTCATCTCTATGGAGAAGTACCCATTCCCTCACCCCAAAGACTGAGGTAGAAAGATTTTTCTCCCTAGGGAAAAATCTTCCTTGAAAGTTTTGTGGCCTCAAGAGCCAGAAGACAGAATGGGGAGGTTTGATAGTTGGATCCTTGTCAAAAGCCTGACCCTTGACTGTGAGACTCCCTCAAATTTGCAGTGTCTTGGGGATCCCTCCTAGTGACTATCTTAGAAAATAAACATTTTCTGTTCATTTCTAATGACTTAATTATCTATTTTCTTTTTCATATAGGTCCAGTTAAAAACAAGAAAAAGGGTAAGTTCCTTACTTTATAAAATTGCTGTCTTGTCATATCTTTTCTAAAATTAGAAGAAAAAAAATCAAGAGTACGATTTTTGTATTACATTCTTTCAGCATTGTCTGTCCGTTATTTTATTCAATATGTTATCTTCTTGAGTATTGTAGGTTCTGAAGAACAAGAAATCATTCTTTAGTGATGATTCACCTTTTTCTTTCATTCTTCCTTACTCTTCTCCCTGCTCTTCTTTTATCTTTTTTTTTTTTTTTTTTTTTTTTTTTTGAGACGGAGTTTCACTCTTGTTGCCCAGGCTGGAGTGCAATGACGCAATCTTAGCTCACTGAAACCTCCGCCTTTGGGGTTCAAGCAATTCTCCTGCCTCAGCCTCCTGAGTAGCTGGGATTACAGGCACTCGCTTTTATCCTTTTTTTTTCCTCCTTTATCAAATCAGTGATTGGGTATGAATGAAATCCTGAGTCACCATGTAGGAACTAGATACGCTACCTATCAAAAGATGTCAGCACCCTGTTTCTTGGACTTAAAGCTTCCCTGATTTGATTTCCCAAAGAGTCAGGGAAGGTATTTCTTGCTTTGAGGATTCAATATCATTTTCTCTGTAATGAAAATGCTATTCTGGGGTAGTACCCTGACCGTTTAGTCTTTTCAAAGCAGCTTCCATTGTGCCGTTGTTGAGTCAGTAAGTCCCCAGTGTACTTGCAATGAAACTGGCCCTAGGGCACGTACAAGTGCTCACTTAACTAAAAGAGGAGAATCAATCCAAAGACAGAACAGTCTCCAAAGACAGGGCCAGGCAATATGGTCTACTACTTAGGACTGAAAAACCCAATTATGAAACTAGCTAAAGCACCTGTTTGTTTCTGGGTTCTGACCTGGGAGGAAGACAGAGTAAAACTAATGATTTTTCATGAAAATGCTTTAAGTGAAGTGATGCTGTGTGATAAGATTTATGGAGCTTTATAGAATAGATTGCCAACCCCAGACTAGGCCAAAAGACTGGCTTCACCTGCAGTCTGCCACTTCTTCGAACACTAGGGTACTCTGGTGCCTTGAGGTATCATAGTCCACATGGAAAAGTTGTGTGCCTGTTGTAAAGAAGCTGAGGAATGACCTGACCTCCTGAGTGCCTGAACTGAGCAAGGTTGGAAAACAGCCAGGGAGCTGGAGTCAGTGAGGAAACCTTTCCCTGTGGGGCCTGGGCATTTACCACCAAGATGTTCTGTCTTTTAAGAAAGTAGATTTGATTTTCAAACATGTAGTTCTTAAATCTTGTCACATCCCTTTAAAACAGAAATTATAACTCAGATCATTGCCTGGCACTGCTACCTTGGACATTATTGAGAAGAGAGTGCACGTAGGCCTTAAACATTTACTTTGGCTGAAAGTTATTTAGAAGCCATTTAATATGGATTTCCTTGGATATGGTGAATAGGCACATGCTTGAAGAGGTAAATTGAATTGTTCACTTAATTTTCACCCTTTAATGGAATTTTCCTCCTTCCACAACTCTCTCTCTCTCACTCACTCATTCACTCACTTTTGGTTGTTCTTTCATTTGGGGCTTAGCTAAAAGGTTAAGGAAATACTCCTTTGATGAAGTTTAGCTTTGAAAGAAATGTGTATATTCTTTCATCTAACACTACATAGGGTATGTTTCTAAGTACAGACGTCTCTGGGCTTTTATATCATAAGGTGTTCTGTTAAAGTAAGGAAATCCAGAGAAGGGAGTCAATCCTCTGAAGTTATCCTCTTGCTCCAGGGGTCATTTTGTACATTCTCTTCTCTGAGCGCAGCTTTGTGTAAGTATACAAGTGTGAGAAGCACACTTGCCTAACCCTTGTTGCAGAGGAACAGAGGACCAGCTGCAGAACTGGAACAAAGCAGGAGTTTTTTCTCAAATGCCTTCTAACATTTTCATAAGTGAACATTCTGTTTTCACTGCAACCATTAGTCTCTTGGACTGGAGGAGTTTCTGGCTGTAAGTCTTCCAAAATTACATTAGCAATTACAGGAGACTCACATTCTTGAAGCTGAAGTTTGTGCTACCCACAGAACACCCTGTAGCTTGAAAATCACTGTTAGGCTTGGAAATCTTGGGACACAGGACAGCCTAATATGCACCAACCTCTGTGTCTATGCCACCTAGAAAATAAGGAGGGAGAAGCAAACCTTACAACCAGGCTAAGGAAGCTTCCTGACTGCAAGTGGTAAGTCACCCCTCCTTATGGAAGCTCAGTCAGTCTCATAAGGAAACAGAGAAATCATTGAGGCCAAGCTCCTTGTTTCACAGATGTAGAAACTGAGGCTCAAGGAGAGGAAGGGATTTGCCCAAAGTGTGTCTGTGGCAGAGCTGGGGCTTACATCCTTATCTCCTGAGTACAGATTCTGTGTTCTTTCCACTACACTAGCTGGAATTGAAACTTGGGCTCTGAATAAGCCTGATTTGGAAGGTGCCC
This sequence comes from Papio anubis, assembly GCF_008728515.1. NCBI lineage: Eukaryota > Metazoa > Chordata > Mammalia > Primates > Cercopithecidae > Papio > Papio anubis. Next base: position 81,593,255 of record NC_044996.1, on the reverse strand, counting down.
AAATCTGAAGGGAGATGGTTTTCCTGTTCAGCATCTTGAAATTGGCTAGATCTAGAAACGGGGCAGATCCAATCTTTTGCTGCTAAGTGCAGAGAAACCTCTAAAGCTCATGCCTCTAGGTCTTTAAGGCTACAGGGACTCTTCTGGGAGAGATGTTCTCTGGACCTTCCTTTCCTTCCTCTCTGAGGAAGAGGCCCCACGATAACCCCATGGTTTTATTCCAAATGCAGATGTGGTTAGACATAGACAACTGGCCTCTTGAGTGGCATTGCCATGAGGATTTGGTTTCTTGGCCATGAGGCATTCTTCTTAAAGGAGGACCTGATAAATCAGGACAGGATTTTCCTGCCTAAGGGTCTGGGGAGCAGGAAGTCAGAGTCAGTAAGAAGGTCTTTAGTGAGACTAGAAAGGTTGTATTTAAAACTAAGAAACTACCTCAGGTGAAGACATTGTGATGAAGTCTGGAAACAGGCTTCCATTCCTGAAACTTTCCATAAAATTGTGAGAAGGTGGTGAAGGAAGGAAGAAGACCTGCGCCCACCTGTAGTCTTTGAGTGTAGCAGCACAGAGCAGAGGAAGTCAACAGGAGGAGCTGGAGGTTTTGGTTCAAGACCACAGTTATGACTCATTTAAGATAACTACATCCTGGTGGGAATGTTGAAAGGACTGGAATATGAAATAGGAGGGTCGAGATTGTTCTAGAAGGATAGCAAGGAGGAAATGGGGGAAGAGTTGGTGGGCATGATTAGTAATACATTTGAGAATAGGACTTCTGAGGAAAGACTTTGGGAAGCTGGATTATTTAGCCTATAGAAATAGGGGTTGGTGGGTGACTTAATTTCTTTTCATATATAAGGATTATGTATATGTATATTCTTCTCTGTCTACGCAAATAGAATAAGAGCTTAAACTGCCACAAGAGGGACATCAGTTAATATACCAGAGAACTTCCCAACAGTGAGCAGTGAGGGGCAATAAACATTGGAACATGTTACTATGGAGTTTACAGAATTTCCTTTCCCAGAGATCTTTTAAAAAAGAGTTTACAGAGGTCAGCTAAGAAAGTGAAACCTGCTGCCTCCTCCTCAGCTCTCTCTACTCTCTGTCACTGCTTCTTTCCTGTTTCTCGATATCTCTCTCTCCCTCCCCCTCTTCCCGTGCCCCTCTTCCTCCTTCTCCATTCCCCCATCTCCAAAACTCCTTCCCATTTCTCATTCCCAACTAGCACTGTCCCCATCCCAACCCCCATTTCCTGTACATCCTGACTCCTAGAGGAACCTTCCCGGAGCTGATACTGTTCCTAAGGCCAGGCTGTACAGCTTCCTCTTGTTATCGACATCAAGTCCACCAAACTGGGCAGCAAACATAAAAGCTCTACATTCTTCAACAATAGCCCAATTCTAAAAAGAACCACAAAGTGACCCATAGGTCTAATCACTTGGTAGTTCTCATCCTTTGGACTCAGCTGAAATGTAACCTCCTTTTTGAAACCTTCCCTGACCTCTTCAGCATTTGGTCCCTACCCACTAAGGTAGCACTTCTACTATCCCATTACTGTGTCTGTTTCCCCACAGACACAGACTGATCTCCTGGAGGGCCACTTATTTCTATATGCTCAAACCTAGCTTTGTAAATGCGTATTCACAAAAGGGAGTGGGGGGAAGGGAGAGAAAGCACAAGACAGACAGAGACAGGGAGACAGAGCTGTGTGATAAAGGTATCCAACTCTTTAGCAGGGACTCCCAGAGAGCTGACTTTGTGTCCTCAGAAGTCTGTAGAACTCCTGACAGTCCACTCATCCAGGAAATAACTACAAATGCAACACTGAGGCCAGGCATGGTGGCTTGTGCCTGTAATCCCAGCAGCACTTTGGGAGGCCAAGGCAGGCAGATCACCCGAAGTCAGGAGTTCGAGACCAGCCTGGCCAACATGGTGAAACCCCATCTCTACTAAAAATACAAAAATTAGCCGGACACGGTGGCACGTGCCTGTAACCCAGTTACTCCAGAGGCTGAGGCAGGAGAATCGCTTGAACCCGGGAGGTGGAGGTTGCAGTGAGCCGACATCGCACCACTGAACTCCAGCCTGGGTAACAGAGCAGAACTCCATCTCAAGAAAAAAAAAAAAAGGCCGGGCGCGGTGGCTCAAGCCTGTAATCCCAGCACTTTGGGAGGCCGAGGCGGGTGGATCACGAGGTCAGGAGATCGAGACCATCCTGGCTAACATGGTGAAACCCCGTCTCTACTAAAAATACAAAAAACTAGCCGGGCGTGGTGGCGGGCGTCTGTAGTCCCAGCTACTCGGAGGCTGAGGCGGGAAAATGGCGTGAACCCGGGAGGTGGAACTTGCAGTGAGCCGAGATCGCGCCACTGCACTCCAGCCTGGGCGACAGAGCGAGACTCCGTCTCAAAAAAAAAAAAAAAAAAAGTAACACTGAACCCTATTTTTCAGGAAAGAAAGCAGGACCTCCTGGACCCAATGGCCCTCCAGGACCCCCAGGACCTCCAGGACCCCAGGGACCCCCAGGAATTCCAGGGATTCCTGGAATTCCAGGAACAACGGTTATGGGACCACCTGGTCCTCCAGGTCCTCCTGGTCCTCAAGGACCCCCTGGCCTCCAGGGACCTTCTGGTGAGTTCCCCTGTCTTTCCACCCCACCAGGTGCCTTACAAGTACTTTAGGAGAGCAAGAGTGGGTGATCCTGAGAGCAGTTTCAAACGGTGGAGATGGGGTTGGTGTGCAATGAGGGATGCAGCTCTCCAAGACCAGTGTAAAACTAGGAATTGAACAAGCCAGTAGGGCCTGACCTGCTCTAGCTTCTTATATCTACCAACCTGTCAAGGACAGGCCACCTGTTCTTACCCCATCTCAACCCTTCTATCACAAGCCCTCCCTGACTCTTAGCCTCCCTGTAGTGGACCAGTAAAATTCATATGAGCCAGAGACAGAGGCCCTGGTGGTTCATTGGAGTTCCAGTGGGGAATAGATTTAATCTTCTCTGATTCCCTGCATCTAGCTCCACATGCTGATGTTTGCATAGAAACAGGCTATGGAGTGGAAAGTTGAGGACTGAACAAAATGACAAACCCTAGGACAGTTTCATCTTATGAAGTCTGAAGTGCTTTTCCCATAGCAAGTAGTCACTAATGGTCAAGAAGTTGGAAACTTAAGAGTCACTCAGTCTGTGGATAAAGCAAACCCAGGCACCAAGGCTGTCCCATCCAGGAACCAAGTGCTTCTTGCACTAGATCCTTACCCTACCACACTTGCCATTCAAATGTCATTTCATCCCTTTGCATCTTTCTCCTTAAGCCCTGAAGGGCATCTGAAAGGTATGAATTCAGATCCAAACCTGCCTAATTGGCATTGACAAGAGTCAGACTGCCTGGGCTTATGTCACTTGTTATTTCTTCCCCCTGCTCCCCACTCCCCTGCCCTGTATCTTGGGGCTTTAAAGAAATGGACCCTTACAGCTGATTTCTCCAGGGGCAAGAATTCTGCAGCAGGATTCAGATTCTTTAACTTGTACTTCACACAGGGCTAAGCAGTGTTACCATGGCCACAAGAGATGGAGTTGGGGATTTTTTTTCATCCAATCATTCCTTAAATATTGAGCACTTTCTGTATACAAAGAGACATATTGATACATGGTCCTTTTTCTCATAGAGGTTATCTCCTAGAGGAAAAGAGAACAAAGAAACAAGATATTTACAAACAGCAGTGGGCTCTATGAAGAAAATTGATAGAAAGGGAGCAAAAGGCTAGAGAAGCCAATGCCATTGTCTCAGGGTCACACAGTGACAGGAATGCCCTCTCATTGTTCTCCATGGGTGCCTGGTGGGGCTTGCCTTGGGCTAATATTGGCCAGAGGCAATACTCAGAAGTTTCCCTGCTGGGTGCTGGGCCCACTGAAGATGAAGGTCGGGGCAGGAAACAGAAGAGGTGCACTCTGACTCTTCCTCCAGCTCTAAGCCCTGAAGAATAAAGCTCAGACAGGGCTGGCTGCAGGGAGCACGGCTCACCACCATTAGCTGCTCAGGTGAGGGGAAAAGGAAGTCAAAAGATTATGCCCTCTGATAGTCCTGTCCTATTTTGCAGGTGCTGCTGATAAAGTTGGAACTCGAGAAAACCAGGTTGGCTGGGGATTGCTCTCTTCTTGGGTAGGAAGGAAAGCCACAGGCTAGAGCCACCTTTAAATTAGCTTCTTATTAGATTTCCTGAGGCTTTATTTCATGAGAACACCCTGGAGATTCTGAGGGTTTTCACTCACAGCCCCCTCCCATCTCTATGAATAGAAAAGCTTTGCCCCAGGGCATGTTTTTAGCTAAGGAAAGGGTGTCTTGCCAGGATCATTTTTCCTCATTCCACAGGAGACCCCAGGGTCACCATAGCCAGGCCCAGTAGTCAGCTGAAATAAGCTGCCAGTCAGACCTATTCACCTGAGCCTCCAACTCCCCAGCCACCCCAGACACCTTGTCGGCTCTCAGACCACCTGGGATCCGGACCTGAAGAGTTGAAGAGTATGTCCTTGAAAAACAGCCAGCCAGCTCCAGGCCCAGCCTAGCCTGGGCGTCTGCCTTAATGGCCTGAAGAGCTCCTCCCAGTCTTTGAGCTTCCTAATCTGTCTCTATTGGCAGGTTCTGCTGCCTTGCCTTGTCTCATCTCAGCCTCCCTCGCCACAGCTGTGTGGCCACAGTGATAAATCTACACAGCTGCACAGTGCTTGACGGCTTGCAGGGCAATTTTATATCCATCACCTCATTTGATCTTTAGACATCCCTGTGAGAGAGGCCAGACATTCTTATAATCCCCATTTTACAGTTAGGGAAATGAGGCTCAGAGGCATTACATTTGGTTGAGGTCACATAGCTAGCAAGCGGTAGAGCTACAAAATCATATTACCCTCTAGTAGAAACGTAGTCAGTAACATCCCAAGAGAGGGGAGAGGGATCAGAATTGGATTACAATAGAAGACTAGAAACCAGGATGGAAACATGGGACCGGTGACTGAGCAAGCAGCCATTACTCATAGTGACTACTCTCTATCCTTCTCATCCTGCCAGCCAGCTGTGGTGCATCTACAGGGCCAAGGGTCAGCAATTCAAGTCAAGAATGGTAAGAATCAAAATAGGCTCTCTCCCAAAGAGGAGCTTCTCCCCTTCCTCCTCCCCAACCTCCAAATAATCACCCAGCCTAGTTCCTCCCAGGGCCCTGAGGTACCCTTGGCATACGAAGTCATTCTTTGCTCCATCATGCCCTCTACTGGCTGTCCTGAGCAATTGCTGGCATCAAGACCAGTTGCTACACCCAAATTGCATTTAGAATCACTGATTACGGAGCTGAAAGGGACTTGAGACATCATCTAGCCCAGGCATTCTCAGGCGATGGAGTGTATATCAGAGCCACCATGGAGATATGTGTAGTTAGATTAATATTTTCACAATACAAATTATAGAAAGTAAAACAATGTAAAATTAAATTCTTCTTGTCTGATGGATCTACGCAGGTGGGCAGACGGGCTGCTTCTCTCAGGGCAAGTGGGGCATGTTAGAATCTCCAGGGAGTTGAAGATGCTAGTGTCTATCAAAAGGGAGAATGTGTTTAATGGGTTTAAGAAACACTGATTTATCGTAATCCCTGCATTTAACAGATGGGGAAACAGAGTCCCAGAGAGATTGGATAATACATTAATAAATCATGCTGCCTCATATTGTATGATACTTTAGAGTTTTCAGCATGCTTTCTTTGTCTTTAATTTCATCCAGTCCTCACAACCACCCTATGAGGTAGGTATGAGCTCCTTTTTACAAAGACAGAAAGTGAAGTTCAGAGAGGTTAATTAATTTTCCCAATATTTCTTAGTCAAGTTAGTTTAGGAGCCAGGATTCAAAACTACATCTTTCTGACTCTCTCCTCTCCCCTATGCTACTTCAGTGATATGTATGTACACTCCACTGAATGATAAGGTTCATTTTCTTCCCCCAAAGAGACATGAACATTCATGAAAGAACAGCACTTTGGAATAATGTCCAGTCCCCAGAGTGCACAAAGCCTAAAATGCGTGAACCCCCAGGAGCCTTGGGAAGCAGCAAGCTAACCAAGATGCTAGATGCTTACAGAGCTTGGAGTGGAAGGGAGGGGTTTTGAGTACAGAAACGGTAAAGGAAGGTTAAAAAAAAAAAAAACAGCTACCTGGGGACAGTTTCTAAGAACTCAGTCAGTCCTGAACTGGCTGTACTGAGTTTCCTTAATGACTGTATTTAGTTACTTCCCTGACTGCCACCTCCATGTCTGACTTAGTAGCCTCAGAAGTGTAAATAGGAAGAGAATGGCACCAAAACCCAATTGGTCCTGCTGGGGACCGCAAGGCCCTGAGTGGGCAATGATCCCCACCTGTCCAGGGAGGCCAGAGACAGGCCAAAATAGATTTGTTTGGGTATCTAGACAGATAGTGTTTCTTCTGTGCCAGCAGCCACTGATTTTGCTCCCACTGCCACACAGTAGGATTGTTTCCAGCCCCTCTGGGCCAATCCTCAGAAGCGGTCTGTGCTGACCCTTAGTACGACCAGAAGAAGTGATGGGGGTGGGGTGCAGTGGCTCACGCCTGTAATCCCAGCACTTTGGGAGGCCGAGGGGAGCGGATCACTTGAGGCCAAAATTTGAGACCAGCCTGGCCAACGTGGTGAAACTTCGTCTCCACAAAAAATACAAAAATTAGCTGAGCATAGTGGCACGTACCTGTAATTCCAGCTGCTCGGGAGGCTGAGACAGGAGAATCACTTGAACCCGGGAAGTGGAGGTCGCAGTGAGCCAAGATCACACCACTGCACTCCAGCCTTGGTGACAGAGTGAGTGACAGTCCCTCTCAAAAAAAAAAAAAGAAGAAGAAGAAGAAGAAGAAGTGATGGGGTCAGGGATTGGAGGACGTCATGCAGAGTGGTCCACTGATGGGACAGAGCCAGGGCAGTTCCTCCTAACTCCTAGCCCATCTACTTACCACCTCAAGGAAAGATGGTCACCTTTTCCAGAAAACCTGTTTCCTCATCCCTCAGAGAGACAGGCCTACTGAAACTGACCAAAGATGGACTTATAAAATATAATTTCTTGGGTGCAGGATGGATGACTTAGAAGGGAAAAGGCTCCCTGGGCTTGGATGTCCTCCTCTCATGGTGGGAAGGAACATTCCTCTTTCTGCAGGATGGAAAGAGAAGATTTTCCTCCACCCTCACACGCTGGCTTCCACTGTCCAAAGGAATGCGACTGCCCCTCCACCCCTGCCTGGGGTGGAGCTGAGACAGATGTTTTGCCAAGGGTGCCTCGGCTCCTATCCTCCCAGCTGGCTCTGTTGCAGCCTGCCAGTCTATCTTTCACTCTCATAAGGATCCCTCTCACCTATGGGGCCCTGGTACTGGTGGTCAGTAGCCCCAGCTGCCGTGGAGTCTGAATCATCTCTAATCCCTAAGGTTCTCCAGATAGACAGTGGGCTGAGTGGTTTCCTCCCAGGGAGGCTTTCCAGAAAGCTGTGGGTGTGGAAGAACCATAAAAAAAGAATCTCTTAAGGAGAAAGAGAAAACCCATGAACCTATGAGACAAGAGGAATTCAGGAGCTCTGACTGGGAAAGTAAAATTGAATAATAAGACCTAGCCTGCCACTCAGTGTCTGAATTTTGCCTGTGCAGGCCCCATAACAACAAAGAAAATAGGGCAGCATGCCCACTCTCATCCTCCTCCGGCAAATTCCAGCTAGAAGGTAACGGTTAAAGACCCTTCCAGATGCAAGGGTCAAGAAAGGAAGTATAAAGACAGACAGGAGCCCAGGAGCCCTGAAGCAGGCCTGGCAGCTGCTTTACAAACAGAACAGCTTCTCTGCTTTCAAATGCTCTTCTTAAAGTTTGGTCTTCTAGGCTACCCTGGTTGCACTGGGATAGGGTTGGGGGTCGTGAACTCCTTGGTATTTATTTTCTGTTGCCTCGATTATTCTGACATGTACTGAGTGACTGCCCTTCTCTCATACTGAGATCTTTCAGGTGGAGTGCTCAATGACTGGTCTCGCATCACTATGAACCCCAAGGTGTTTAAGCTACATCCCCGCAGCGGGGAGCTGGAGGTACTGGTGGACGGCACCTACTTCATCTATAGTCAGGTAGAAGTGAGTACGGTCTTAGGCCTAACTCTTCTTATATCCAGAATGCAGATCCGGTGCAGACCACATAGGGGCACTGTGGAGCCAGCCAAGACCATCCAATGGCTAACTTCCTGCTTTGGGTGAGGGGGTGGGAGGGCCGCACTGAGAGGGAGTTGAAAGAAGGAAAGAGAGAGGAGGCCAGCTTGTTTCGTTTTGTTTTGTTTTGTTTTGTTTTGTTTTGTTTTGTTTTTCCCTAGCCAAATATTATTGAAAAACTGTGAAAAAGGCCCCTCCTACATTCTGCCATCTGATTCCCTCCTGCAGGGCCTCAGGCCCCTGTTTACCCTCCGAGCTGTTTGGCTCCACTGCCAAACTTGAACTTGGTCTCAGTATATTCTTTGAAAGTCAGTTCCAGGGTTACTGAGAACCCCTCCCCTCAACACTGCTGGCTCGGGCGTTATAATGAATAGTGCTCCTGCAGACTTTCTTTCCACCTCAAAAAGATTTCTGACTGTCTTTCCTTCCTCTTTCTCCCATTTGTTTCCCTATCTTTCTATTCCTCTATTCTTGCCTCCTTCCTGCTGTTATTCTCCCAGCCCTTTCTCCCTCTGCTTTTGTCCTCTTCCTGCCCTGGGCCCGCTCCCCAAGTCCGCCAGTGTCCATCTACTTCCATTCCCCGATTGTTTGCCTCCACGGGGATGGCTCCTTGGAGATAGAGGAAGATGAGCCATGAGGTTGGGACTTTTGTGGGGTGGGCAGCAAGCAGGCAGGTGGGCAGAAGGACTATGGAACCAACACATGGGTGTCACAGGAGAGCGGCCAGCAAAGGTGGGCTAACAAGCATTTGCTAGGCACACTGAGCACCCCGGTGTAGCTTCGGTCCTGATCCATATGTGGCACCCAAATATGCTGTTCCCAGCTGAAGAGCTGATGGAGGGAGTGACCTTTCATAAAAAGATTTACAGTGATATCTGAGAGTCCCAACACCCATGGGGCACATGGGCATAACCCTGATGTCCTATGAGCCAAGCTCCACGTGGTGGGGGCAGTGGGGGCGGTGGTGGGGGAGGGCAGATCACAACTTGGTGTGAGGTATGATGGATAAGGGTAGTGAAGAATGGAAAAATTAATTTTCTGAGCCTAGGAGAGAATTGAGAGTGGCCCATGCAGGCTGGGAAAATCCCCATGACATTAGGCCACTGAGCATTAAGTTAGTGCTTCCTTCTGGCCACAAAGTCAGGGGCCTGGGCTTTTCCAAATTCTTTGTCTTGTTTGCGGTAGCTAGCTCTCCATCTCTCTGGACCTGTTTCCTCAATCATCAAATGGGAGGCTCAAGGGGTACTGTGAATCAGTGAGGGGAGTCCAGGCACAGGGGAGGGGTGGTGCAAGCTGAATAAGCTTCTGTTAAGGAGCTGAAGAAATCGCAAGTTGTTATATGACCTCTCTGGGGAATCAGTGACTTCTAAGTTTCTCCACAAATAGTCCGCGGGGCTCAAGAGTGGAAGTCGGTTTGTGTCTACGGCACTGTGTGCACACCTGCTATGTGCAGGGCACTCTGCTTCGTGTCAGAGCTGGGGCAGGGGCGGGTGGGGGTACAGGGGCACGGTGAAGCTGCAAATAGGGCATGGTTCTTAGCCTTACAGAGTTTACGACAGGTGTGCTGTTGTAAGAAAGGTTTGCTCAACCAGCTGAGCCCCATGGACTAGGGGAAGGGCAATGCATCCGCCTGTCACCCTGCCTTTCCTGTTGGCCAGCTAGCACGCCTTCACATGGCACTGCCCCATCCATGGGGTATGCTGGCAGCTCATCTGAGAAGATTCTGTCAATTCACCACAGGGAGGGCCCCCCACCCTCTCTTTCCTCTCTTCCCCAATCCCTTCTTGTTGCCTCTCACTCAGGTATACTACATCAACTTCACTGACTTTGCCAGCTATGAGGTGGTGGTGGATGAGAAGCCCTTCCTGCAGTGCACACGCAGCATCGAGACGGGCAAGACCAACTACAACACTTGCTATACCGCAGGCGTCTGCCTCCTCAAAGCCCGGCAGAAGATCGCCGTCAAGATGGTGCACGCTGACATCTCCATCAACATGAGCAAGCACACCACCTTCTTTGGGGCCATCAGGCTGGGTGAAGCCCCTGCATCCTAGATTCCCCCCATTTTGCCTCTGTCCATGCCCCTTCCCTGGGTTTGGGAGCCAGGACTCCCAGAACCTCTAAGTGCTGCTGTGGAGTGAGGTATATTGGTGTTGCAGCCACAGAGAGAAATGCCTCAGTGCTATTTATTCCCCAGTGACTCCAGGGTGACAAGGCCTGCTTGACTTTCCAGAATGACCTTGAGTTAACAGGACAGTTGATGGAGCCCCAGGGTTTACATGAAGCAGGACCTTCTTTGCTTCCATGTTGACTGGCTTATGGCGTGACTCTTCAACCCCGAGGTCCCTGTTGTCAGATCTATTGTTTGTTGCACTAAAATGAGGATCCAGGGCAGCAGGCCAGAGAGAGCAGAGGTGCACTCCAGACTCTGGGGGTGGACATCTGACCCCAAGGGGCTGCTGCTCCTCTCTTGGGTAGGGTGGTGGTGGGGGCGGAGTGGGAAGGTAGCATTGCAGCCTGAGAAGGCCAGAGAGGGAAAAGGCAGGTGCTTTTGGCAAGAGACCATGAGAGAAACCTGCCAAGAGAGCATCCTTGGCAGTGGGGATGTTCTTTCTGCTCTATACTGTGGCCTGCAGGAGGGTCGGAGTGCTCTTCCCACTCCGGCTGACAGCTACATTGTGGCAGCTTGCTGGGCTTTGGGAAGGGGAAGTTTGCTCTGCCTTGGAACAATCACAGGGAATGGCCACAAACCTGCCCGCATAAGACCCTGAATCCGTCCTTGGGTCACACGTCTCTCATTTTATTTACAGCTGTGCTCCACACTCAGAAAACTCCCTGGGGTCACCTAGTTGCCCCCATTCCCAGCCTGACTACAACTCCTGCCTTCTTTCTCCACAGAGCCTACCTCTGTCTGAGACAGGTGCCTAACCTGGGACCTGTGCTCATGTGAGTCTGGGATATTCTTTAGCTTACCTGGGCACAAAGAGAATTTGTCGTTTATTAAACAGTACAAATGTTTTTCATCCATTCCTAATCAATTCTGTCTGGAGACAAAGGGTTGGACTGGATGACCTCCAGAAGTCCCTTCCATTTCTAGTACTTGTGACTCTTAGCAGGTGGCCCTCACCACAGCCTTCTAAATTCCCAAACCCTAGGCTGCTCCTGGGCATTAGCAAGGCAGAGCCTTTTTACCTGGCCTAGAAAGGGCAAGGGGTGAGGATAGGACAGAGGGATTTTGTTCCAGTTTGCTGCAACACAAGTGGACATTAGGCCAGGCCTTACCTGAAAGGCCAGCTGCTGATGCCATACTGACCCAGTCTTTCTTCACTCTGGCTTCAAAAAGCCATAGCAGAGCATGGTCACCACAGATGCTCATGCTGCTCCTGTGAAGCCAGACTCAGGAGAAGCCAGTGTCTAGGCACTGAGCAGGGATCTGCCCCCTAGTTCAGGGTCCAAATGCACCTTCCCCTAAACCCCAAGCTTCCCACTAGATCATGTGGTAGGACCCTCGAGGGCCTTACTTCAAAGTGCCTTGGCTCAGCCTGGCTTCTGAGTGCTAGGTCCAGCCCAAACCTGGGAAGGCCAGCCTTGTACAGTCTGCTCCTCTTGTTCCTGAAATATGTTTCCTTTTCAGGAGATGGGGAATAAGTTCCTTCAGGCAGCTGAAATTCATCGAGAACAGAGGGTACTTATTTCTCAGCTGTGCCTTCCCTTTCTAAGCAACCACACTGCTTGGCCCTTCAAGGGTCAGGGTGAGAGGTGATGGGCTAGGCCTCCATTGTCTGGTTGCTAACAACAGCCTTGCAACCCAAGGTGAGGTGAACTCCAGGCATGTGTCTGTCCCTAACTCCTATAAAGTGCCTTGGACAGTCTGCAGTTGTAGCAGAAACCAACAAGAACCTCTCCTTCATCTTTGGAAAATAATTTCTCCTTTATTGTCTCTTTTGAGGAAGGCAAGGCTGATAATATGACAAACATCATTGTTTAGATGAGTCTTAGTGAGGTAGCACTCTCGGAGCGTTTTGACCAGTTTAAGCCGCAGACCTGGAGCTTCAGCCAGGTCTGACTCCAAAGTTGTTCCATCATACCACAGCACTGTGTGGAATTTGAGGTCTAAAGAGAACGAATAAAAGTGGCAATTTGGAACTGAAATCCTTGAGGGCTCTAGGGAGAAACCCAGAGATGCCCGTTTTCATTCCTCGACGGTAATACCTGTCCTCTTGGCTGCCAGGGGCTCTGTGGCAAAAGGAGTCAGGCATTCCTTTGGGAAGCAGCCATCAACCTTAGAGCTCTTGTGTTCAGAAGAATCTTTCTGGCACCTTGTTGAAGCAGCAGGCCTCTGGGACCCACAGAGCTGGTGGCCTTTATGTTCTTTCACCCATCCTAGGAACCAGCCAACCATCATGTGTGGAGCCCCTACTGTGGGCAAGGTCCTCCTTCCATTACCCTACAGACAGCTTACAGGAGCCAGCTTGCTTCCCACAACTACTAGTGTGACTCCTTATCTCTTTCCACCATACCTTAGAGACTTTGATACTACCAGGGTCTCTCAGGGATGGAGGGAAGACCTGAAAGAGGACTAGTTCTGAGGCCAGAAAGATGTGAGGAGAGAGGAGGAAAAGTCTTCCTAATTGTGCCCCTAAAGGGCATCCTGATACCATTCTATTCTCCGGACATGGAGGGGATGATAAAGGAAATAAGATCTCCACTGGACCCTTGATTCATTCTGAACCCTCCAAAGGAACTCCAGGGGGCAAGGGATGATGAGGGAAGCAATAGGTAGCTGGGGAGCCCTATTGCTGCTAAGTCATTGGCGGCAAAGTGACAAAACAATTTACTGATGAGAGAATGTGCAAATAGATGTACAGTTTGGAATTATGCTGGTGTGAGTTTGCCAGAGGACCAATGCTAGCATGGAGAATGGGACAAGGACATTTGTGGGCAAGCAGATGACAGAGGTTTGAAGGAGAATTGCATGGCAGGAGTCTCTGCCAGCTACTTGGGCTTCAACAGCCAAGCTGGCACAAAAGACAGCTGGCAGAGGCTGCTCGGCTACTGGTTACCTGGAGAAGTAGTATTTGCCTATTTCCCGCTTCGTCCATCCTGAGCCAAATTTCTTTTACTGAACAGGAAAGAGCTAGGAACCCTGGAGGTAAACAAAGACTTTGATCCATGTATGAGCGTGTGTGTTTATGTAACTTCCTGTGGACGCAAATAGATTCAGAGAAATTTAGAGCTAAAAAGGCCCTTAGAGGGAATCTAGCCCAACCTAGATTCCACCCTGTTACTTATGTAGAAACTGAGGCCCAGAGAGGGAAGATGACCTGCCCCAAGTGGTGAGCAAGCCCCAACCTCTAGAGTCAGCAGACTGAGGGGATAAAGCAGTTCCTGTCCCACATGGCCATCTTCTTTCTTCCACCCACAAACTCCAGGATGGAAGTACTTGGCCCTTTCAGGAGCCTGGCCAGGCAGGGAGTAGCTGCAGCCTTCATCAGAACTCTTCCTCCTCTCAAGGCATTCTCCCAGCTCTAGCTTCTGGACTGGAAAGCAGGAGACTGGCCCAGTACCAGCAAGTCCTTAGGCTACTGTAATGCTGCCTCAGGACCCATCCCTGCCTGGAGGCTTCTCTAGGCCCTGTGAGCACAAAGAATAAAGCTGATTTTTGTCTTTTAATCCATTTCAGGTCTCTCTCCAGGAGGGCTCGGGGTGTGTCATTTCTATATTCCTCCAGCTCTGATATTAGGGGGTGGGCTTTGTTGTGAGAATGGCCTGGAGCAGGCCCAATGCTGCTTTTGGGGGTCAGCATCCAGTGTGAGATACTGTGTATATAAACTATATATAATGTATATAAACTGGGATGTAAGTTTGTGTAAATTAATGGTTTATTCTTTGCAAATAAAGCGCTTTCCCTATCTGTTCTTGATATCCGCGTGAGCACTTCCTACATGTTAAGTGCTTCTTTGCAAATGACGCCACACATGAGCTAGGGGAAGGACCAAGGCACCCATTTCAGAGGCAGCAACAGAAGGAAGATGGTCTGAATTTCCTGTTGGAACATCCCACATCCTCTCTGTGCCTCAGACCACACTCCCACATCCCCATTACCTTAGGTCAGAAGAAGAAGAATTGTCTTGGGCCACAAATAAAATACACTAACACTAATGATAGCTGATGAACTAAAAAAAAAAAAAAAAAAAAAAAGTCACAGAAAATTCTCATACTGTTTTAAGAAAGTTTATGAATTTGTGTTGGGCCCCATTCAAAGCCGTCCTGGCCCGCATGCCACAGGGTAGACAAGCTTGCCTTAGGTCTTCTGTGACCACATGACAAGCAGGCTAGATGTCCTGCCAAAAGGAACATTGTCCGGGGGCAGCAATACACAGAACTGACTCTCAGCTTAAGAATGTGGCATCTACAAAATACACTTCAGGCCTGGGCCCCAAATAGCTTGGGTAGACCCAGCCTCCAGCTCATTTTGCATATGAGGAAACCAACACTTAACGAATTTAAGTCACTCACCTAGAGTTACCCAACTAGTAAGTGTGCCAGCCTGGTCTGATTCCTTCCCAGCCAAGGCTGCTGTTACCTGGAAAAGTAGTATTTGCCTATTTTGCCCTCCATCCATCCTGAGCTAAAATCAATAGGGAAGAGGCTCACAGGAAGAAGACCCGATAGCAGCTCAAGAACACGTAGCTCAAGAGAGGTCTGGCGCTTTTCACAATCCCAGCACCTTTCCCCCCGGGGCCCCCACCAATCTTTTGGCTTCCCCGGGCCCACCCCCGTGCCATTGTATAGGTGGAGCAATGTGCACACAGTAGACCACGACAAATCTGCAATGGCCAGGTATGCATGGGCTGGGTGTTGCAGCCCAGGCTGGTCCTCTAGCCACCTTAGAGTTTTGTTTTGTTTTGTTTTGTTTTAAGGAAACCAGTCACAGGAAAGCTGCAGACTGTTTAAAAACACTTTATGGAAGCTCAGGGAAAATGTAATCTCTGGCACAACAAGTAACAAAGACAGCAGAAAAGCAGAAGCATGTCTTTGGCCACTGTATACAAATCATCACATGAGGCAGGCACCCAGGGTAGAGGCAGCAGCTCACACTGCAGTAAACACGCAGGATGTTGTAGACCAAACTGACGAACGTAATGCAGGTAAATCACTGGACCAAATGGCACCCACCCAAGAGGAATGGAATGAGAGGGCTGTGAGCCAAATGTTGTAGCCTGTCATTGCAACAGCCATTAGACCAAGAGTCTGAGAGACTTGCCATTCAGAAGGAGAGTTCTTTATGGCTGCTAAAAGCCAGGCGCCTCATTTCCATCCTGAGCAGGCTGGCTGACTCTCAAACAAAGGGCAGAATTATAGGGCCACGCAAGTATAGGCAAGTTGCTGAGGGAACAACAGAGAAAATTAGGCCTGAGTCCAACCTATTCTGTTATAGCTTTATGAGGCGGAAACTGAGTGCGGGCTAGTGGGTAGCAGAGGGTATTTAGGGCATTGTTTGCTCAGGGACAGGAAATGAGGAAAATGGTTGGAAAAGAAAATGGTTCACGTAGCTCTCCAGTTTATAAAGTTCAATCACATCCAATATTGTTTCATCTTCCCAACAGCCTTTGAGGTAAGCAGGGGACAGATTATTAGTCTCATTTTATAGATGAAGAAAGGAGGCTCAGAGGTGACTGATTGCCCCACAGTCACGTGGCTTGAAGTTGGTGGAGCTTGAACTCAAAGCCCACTGGCTCTGCAGGTCCCAGTCCTACTCCTGTAGGAAGTAGGACTCAATGCCAGGAGATGGGGCTCAATGCCAGGAGATGGGGCTGTTTGACAGCTAGAGAAGGAGAGACATGCGCAGGGATCCCAGAGCCCTTGAAACAGAGGAGTGGGTGCACACGCAGTATCAGAACATGGGCTTTTTATTTTGTCCATTGTTTTTCTCAATGCTGGCACCAAAGTGCCTTCAGGGCACCTCTCCCCTAGGCTCTTCCCTGTTTCTTGGGACTCTGTCTCCTGTAGCTGCAAAGAAAGGGCAGAAAAGAGCTGGAAGGAAAAAGAAATGAAGTGGGAAAAGGAGTGCAGAAAACAAGCAAATGAACAGGCCCTCCCCATAAGGAGGACTGGTCAAATCAGGAGCGGGAGCCCCATAGGTGACTCTTGTCCTCCTGTTCTCACTGGGTCCATACCTTCCAGCCAGGATGAAGGCTGCTGGGGATGTCTGTCAAATTATCTCCAGCTCCTGGGTCTCTGAGATACCAAACTTGGTCTTATGCTGGTCAAACAGTTTACGTAGGGCATCAATATAGAGTGCGTGATATTTAGCCACGATCTCCTGGCTTGGATTCTCAATCTTGGGCATTGGTAGAGGCTCCCCGACTGCCAGGGGAGACAATGAAGGAAAAGAGAAAAGCATCAGAATAGCTCATTCCTCAGAATAGGCCCCAGGCCTCAAGCCCAGACTATCCCCATCCTCACCTCAAAAAGCTGCCACTCATCCTAGCCAGCCTCCCTGCCTCTGAGCAGAGTCAGAGCTGAGGTTCAGCCTCAGAGCTAGATCCTGTGTCCTAGACTGAGGCTGCCAGCAGAAAGGCCCACTCACCAATGGTGGTTACAGGCCGACTATAGGGCAGAAGGCCCCAGGATTTCTTGGTGAAGCCACGTCCATAGAAAGCACAGGGGTAGATGTGTATCATACTCCGGAACCACTTCTGGAAGCGGTTGACAAAGCCACCAGGTGTGAAAATGTGCTGATCATAGAGGTCCGTCTCCCCAAAGGCATACGCAGGTATTAGAGCCACCCTGCAGAGCAAAAGCATATCCTGTGAAGCCCAGAAAGGTAAGGACTTTGTCAAATGCCAGACACGCTGACGGCCCGTGATCCCTGGGTCTGCCTACAGGCTTCTCAGACCTCAGTCCAGCTGTGCCTAGATCCAAGTTGGGAGCTCCATGGCCTACCCCTGGCTGCCTGTGGGGGCAAAGCAGTAGTAAGCTAAAGGAGGAGGCAAGCTCAGACCCTCCTGGGAACCCCTGGGTCTGAAACGGTGGAAGGTTAAGACCCAAGGGCCATGCCAGTTGATTTTCTTCACTTTAACACAAGCTAAGCTTGGCTCTCTCTGAGACAGAGTTGTTGCCAGTCCCCTTGTATAGAGGGACCGGCCCAGATGAGAGGCTGCTGTGAGGGAGAACAGGCTCAGGGCTGGCCCTCTGCCCTTTCTACTTCAGCAGAAACGCCTCCAGGACCTGGTCTCAGCTCTTCAACCCAGAGGTGGCTTTCCTCCTCCCTCTTTTTTTTTTTTTTTTAACTTATTTATTTTTTTAATTGACAAAAAAAATTATCTTCCTGATGACCATAGTTCATAAGAATGTATTGTATACTTCCTTCTCTCTCTGTGGATGTCCTTTCCTCAAAACCCCGTCTTCTTCTTTCCCTGCAACACTTTTGGATCCCTTCCCCCAGCCTGGACTGGAGCTGTCCTTACCCATGCTGAAGGGCCGTGCGCACAAAACCAGACCGGTTCTTCAAGACCAGGGTGGAAGAGCCTGGCAGGCTGTATCTGCACTCAGCCAGTCCACCAACCACCACAATGATCATGTTGCCTGTGCCTTTATGAGTCAGCAGAAAGTCGATGGAGGATTGACTTACAGAGCAGATCCCTGGTGGATAGAAAAAGCCAAACAGCCATTGGCCACTTCCCAAACCCCTACATTTCCTCTCTACTGCTTCAAAGGAGGGACAGTGCAAAGAGCCTCACATCAGGCAGGTGAGCCTATGATAGCTGTTTCAGACCAGAGGGAATCGGGAGCTGGCCTTGCTCTCATGCATCCCCCTACACTTCTCCCTTGGGGAGCCATTTTTTCTTTGGCTTTGTGTCCTAGGAGCCAACTTACCTGCAGACATTACATATTCCCTGAGGAAAGGCATCCAGAAAAAGGCTCCCAGTGTGAGCACGTAAGGGGTGATGCCAGGAAATATCTTGGAGAAGCCTGAGGCCTCTGTGGCAAAGTGGCCAAACCATCCACAGGCCAAGATCCCATGAGGGTGGCAGACGAGGATGTAGTTGCGGCTGGGGGAGATGTCATGAGTCTTCAGAAGCTGCGGAAGAAAGTAGAATCAGGAGGGCTATCCCCAGGGTAGAGAACTCCTCTTTTGGGCAGAGATCTGAAAAGAAAAGGACTGCTAGGTCTAGCCATGCAGATTGCCCAATGTACAACTCCAGGGGGCGTCATTCTCAAGAGCCTCAATGTGGATGGCGCCCTCCACCCCTAGCCTGACCCAACTCCTAGCACTGAAGTCGGGGCTGAGCCCAGGCCTGAGTGGGGACCTGGGGCTACTGACCTTGAGAGGGAAGTAATCCCTGTAGTGTTTCCACAGGCGCCAGTGCCTCACACAGGTAAACCGGCGGCCGCCTGAAAACAGAGGCAATGCAGCCAAGCTTTGTCCATTCCCACTGTGGGCCTGCCCTAGGGTGCTCTCACCCCCTGCTGTTTCCTGGCCTCTTAAGTGGCAACGAAGGTGGGCATATCAGGGCAATTTAGGACAGGCCTAGCTTCTGCTTCACTAGCTGCCCCTCCCCTAACCTACTCCAGTTCTGATCTGGGCCTTTCTACCACATTAAAAGGACCCCTTCCCTCAGCCTCTCTAGCCCAGGGAGGGACAGGCTAAAGGGCTGTCTGGGAATTGGCCAGAGCCTCTCAGGATTGTGATGAGAGAAGGGGAAAGAGCATGTGGCAACACAGCACC
Organism: Papio anubis; assembly: GCF_008728515.1. NCBI lineage: Eukaryota > Metazoa > Chordata > Mammalia > Primates > Cercopithecidae > Papio > Papio anubis. The sequence goes on along the minus strand of NC_044996.1, from coordinate 81,574,299 downwards.
AGCAGGACCCTTACCTCGCTGAGGGGTCTTCCAGTCAAAAGCCAGCCAGATGAGAATAAGCACAGTGACAGGCCAGTATGGTGTGAACACCACCAGGTAGAGGTTGACAATGGTCACAGTGGTTGCTGCAGGAAGCCCAGACCAGAGTTAATGAATTTCAAGCGGTCCCTCATACTTACCCTATCTCTGGAGTTCTGTCCATCCCAAAGTCATATGCACTCTCTCTCACACATACCCACTCAACACTCTCACTTCTTCACCCCAGCACCTGGCCCACCTGCCCATGTCCCCAGCCCCCTCTCCTATCTGGTCTTGGAAACCTGATTCAGGTCTAGAAGGCAAGGTGTCTTCCTCCCTAGCTGAGCTTCACACTGTAAGCCCTCTCCTCCCTGCGCCCTGCTCCAGCACTGCACTGGGCTCTGCCTGCAGTGTGGTCAGTGGCAGTGAGCCAGTGGTGGGCCACCAGAGGTGGGGAATCCTGGAACAGTTTTCCTCCAATTCACATCCCACTCTCCATATCTTCTCTCTGAGGCATTAGTTAAGGGAATACCAGGGAAAGCACAAACCCACCTTCAGCCCAGTTGGGAGCACACCAGATGGCAAAGAAACAAAGAAAAATACAAACCGGAATAGAATAAGGTACTGGGCTGTATTAAGTTCCAGTAAGATAGGAACGCTGTAGGTTAGTGTAGTTAGGAAGAGTTACTAGAGATGAGTCATAGGGAGCCACACTCAGAATTATTACTGAACTCAGTTTTTAAGGCAGCCGTAAGTAAGATTATTTGGGAAAGTAGGTCAATAAAAGGTTAGAAAAGACAGAGAACATTTCAAATTGAACATCGTAGATTGAACACAAGTTTTTGCCTTGACTTCTTGCTGGAGCTCCATGAAAATTATCATTAAAATGTTTTTTAAAATATAGATCCACAAGGAGAAAGAGAATTAATGAGATGCCAACAGCAGATAAGAGATATTAGCAAAACATTTCCATATAGGACAGCAGATGGAGGAGAGGGTAACTGACTTAGAACAAAAAAATTAAAATCTAGTTACCTGAAGGGGGATGCCTACAAGATGTGAGCCTATTTGCACTGGAGGATCTAGGAAAGATTCAGAATTTGGAGGCATCAGGTGCCACAAGAGGCAGGGATGAGGCACAGGGCTAGAAAAACTGGAGGACAGGTTGAAAGTCTGCCAAGGAATTAGAACCCCAGGTTCCCTCTCCTCCCCTACACAACTAGATGATGGGAAGATTGTTCCCCGAAAAATTGAACCAAACAGACTCTAGACTCAAATACTTACACTAGACACAGCTAAGATATTATATAAGCAGTCAAACTATTAATCAAGTATATAAGTGGAATAAAGGCAATTTCAGATGCACACAGTCTCAGATAATTTGTCTCCCATGCTCCTGTCTCAGAAAACTACTGGAGAATGTGCTTCACCAAAATGAGGGAGTAAACCAAGAAAGAGGAAGGCATAGAATCCAGGAAAAAAATGACCCAATGAAGGAGGGCAGCAAGCAGGGCCAGGGATAGGGAGAGGTGAGCAAGGTGCCCAGGGCACAACATTGAGCAAGACACTCACTCTCAGGTCATGCAAGTACTGGCCCATCACTTGCACAGCCCTGAGAGTGAGCACTTTCTTAAATTTTGCACCCAAGGTGCCTCAAGGGCCCTGAAGGTGACAGCTGTGCATGAGGCCAAATTGTAACAGGAAGATGCTGAGCTCCAGCAGCGATGTTCTAAAGGAAATAAAATGATGGGGGGGACTTAGATTCTTGTTGCATTTGCCCATACTGAGAGATTGACATGTCTGCAGAGATTCAGAGGGTGAATTCGTGATAACTAATAGATTTCTAATAGATAACAAAAGAAACGTAAAATGAAGCAATTAACTACAATTCATTTCAGTGCATGGTATGAGTAAGGCTACAACTAGAGTTTCTGAATGAAATGAACGATTTTCCTGATACTTTGTGGTAAGAAACTCATCCCCTAAATGGCTTTAGGATGCTTCACTATGAAATATTAAATTTGTGTGCCTGTTTCAAGACTACTGTACTCAATTTTTTTTTTTTTTTTTGACGGAGTCTTGCTCTGTCGCCTAAGTTGGAGTGCAGTGCCATGATCTCAGCTCACTGCAACCTCCACCTCCCGGGTTCAAGCAGTTCTCGTGCCTCAACCTCCCCAGTAGCTAGGATTACAGGCGTGCACCACCACACCTGGCTAATTTTTGTATCTTTAGCAGAGACGGGGTGTTGCCATATTGGTCAGGCTGGTCTCGAACTCCTGATCTCATGTGATCCACCTGCCTCAGCCTCCCAAAGTGCTAGGATTACAGGCATGAGCCGCTGCCACCGACCTGTACTCAATAATTTTATCTGTGAATTCTAGAGTCTGTGAAGCTTTTTATGTAACAGTTTTCTGCCCAACATTTCATAGGGAACGTTCACAACTGTGCTTCCTCTTTTCTAATCTCAACGGTTTCTTTTTCCAGATAAACTTTGAAATTATTTTGTCAAATTGCAATGATGATACTTCTAGGATTGGAATTAGGTATTTTTAATCCTTATGTTAAGTAGAAAAAGTTTTATTTCTAAAAAATATTTAGTACTTAGATTCAAAAATTGATTTTAAAATATTACATTAAAAATAAAATAAAACGAGGCAATTATTAACTTCAGGGAAAACAAGAAATTCCACGGGAAAGGAAATATAATCTTGGTGACTAAATAGCTCAGTTATGAATCATATTTTCTAGTCATAGGCATTTAACCAAAACCTGTGCTATAACAATTTTGGGAGGATGGGGAAAGAGGAAGTTCCAGTGATAGTGTATACAGCCAAATTCTCATCTTCCATATTAGGAAGTCAATAGACAATGTCTAAAATTGTTACATCAGCAAATAATAAGATTTAGAAATATGGAAGTAAATTCCAGAAGAAAGAACCAACAAAGTTGAAAAGCACTGCCTTGCGAAAGAGCATTAAGGGTGGAGCAAAGGCCAGTAGTTCTTGGGTTTTGATAAGCACCATATGACACTACTGACTTCTTCGAGAAGTAAAGAGAGGCATGAGCCTAGTCCGGAGGACACCTCCCAGTTTCCTTTAGGCTCTGCTCAAACCTAGGCAGTGCTGGGGACATCTTGTAAGTGCGGCCTCAGGTAGGGTGCCCTGTGATGTGATGAATCTTGGATCTGCCACTTACTGTGTGTGACCAAAGACGTTGCTGAGCCTCAGTTCCTCATCTGCAACATGGGAACTAAAATACCAATATCTGCCCTATTTCCCTCACTTATTGGGAGGGCCTTCTCTCAAGGCCTTTACGGTCCAAATGGATTCAATTGCACTCCTAGAGTGAAGAGCTGAGAGGCCTCCGAAGGGCCATTGCCCCACTTGCCCTATGTGAGCTAGTGAGAAAGGGGCAAACACTGGCAGCCCACGTCTGCTGCCAGGACCGAGAGCTCTTCTGCCTGCCCTCTCTATACTTCTTAGTATACCCAAAGTCAAACTCCAGTTAGGAGTCCTCTGAGTCCATTTTGTCCCTGGACTCATCCCCTTTCAGCCACTCTCCTCCTTAACCCTTCTCCGCTCCACCTGCGCCCCTGCCACCTCACACTGGGACCTGATCCCTCAGTCTTGCTTCCTCCATTTCTCTCGTGCCCTGTCCCCATCTTCAAGTCCTATTAATTCGACTCCAATTTCTTGAATCTCCCCTCTTCTTTCTTCTTCTCTGCATCACCATCACTAATGGCCTGGTCCAAATTACTGCCATCTGGATTACTGCAACAGCCTCCTACCTGGCATTGCCCCTTTCACTTCTATCTTCCTATGATCAGTTTACTTCACAGAGCTAGAGTAATCTTTGATGCCATCACCTTGTGTCAATCTCCCTCATGGCTCCACATGGCTCTCAGAAAAAGTCCAAACTCCTTTCCATGGTTTACAAAGCCCTATACAATTTGTTCCCTGCCTGTTTCTCCAGTCTCTTCCTTCTTCCCTCTCTTGTTTGTTCATTCATTCATTCAATATCTATCGAACACCAATTCTGTACTTCTCACCCTCCACCTCACTTAACCACTGGCAGCTTCTTGAATGCATTATGTGCCCTTTGCCATCCTAGCTTTTCCATGTGTTGCCCACTCTCTGCCCCAAATGCTCTTCCTTTCTTCGTCTATTTCCTATTTGTCCTTCAAGAGTCAACTCAAATTCAAGAGAAAAATGGGCAGAGGTCATAAATGGGCAGTTAACAGAAAAAGAAATACTAATTGCTGATAAGATGAAAAGATGCTCAATCTCATCAGTAATTAAGGACGTTCAAAGTGAGGCGACAGCTAATGGTTTCTTGCCTGTCACTTCTAGGTGGAGGTAGTAAGGACTGCGGATGAGTTCTCCATTCACTTTCCCTCCCATGCTGTGGTAATCCCTCAAGTTCCATTTTGCAGCGACACAATTTGGTGGTGCCTCCATCTGCCTGAGTATTAGTGTCCACAGTGAGCGGTGACTCCCACCAACCTATGTTGGACATTCAGCATGAACAAGAAGTAACCATTTGCTGGGTTAAGCCACTGAGATTTCAGGGTAAATTTATCAGCACGGCATAACTAGACCATCCTGATTAATACACCCTGAATGCTCTCACTTTGCAAATGAGGAAAATAAGACTCAGAAAGGATAAATACCTTGCTAACAATTGCACAGATAGTAAGTAGTAGACCTGGAATTTGAAAACAAGTGAGGTGAGGTAAGGAATGCCCACCCTTCCTATTCACTGGCATGCCTCTGTGGCAGCCCTGTGCACCAGGGCCTACTTGCATTCTTTATTCCTAGATAGTTTACAAGGTCACTTAATTCATGTCCCTGACTCCAGCCGGTACTCACCTGAACCACTGGAAAGGCGAGAATGTTTTCTAGGACCCCTTCCCACAGTAATGATTTGTTTCAGCATTTAGAACACAGTGGCCAGCATAGAAATAACTTTGACCAAGTGTTCGTAGTGTAGGTGTTGGAAGACATGGATGGATAAATGGTCAAATTCCTCTGGACGAGGTTTCCAGAGCCTCAGTCTGCCACCTGACCCAACTGTCTGTCACTGGTGGTTTGCTTGAGTCCCTGTGATTGCAGCTAAGCCCTTTTCCTTGGCTAGCCTCAGTGGAACTGCTCCTCATCTTCCCAAAGCATGCCCTCTACACCCCAATGTAGACCCAGGAGGTCTCACACCTGCAGCAAAACCCATGTGTATACACGCGCATATACACACCCCTGCATAGGCACACACCCATATGCACACACACATATGCCCACAGGGACACTCACAGATCCCACAAATACCATGGCCAACCTTCCTTGTTTCGCTGGAACAACCCTAGTTTGACCATTGAACATCCTGCAACCCTAAAATCCTTCAGTCTCAGGCAAACCAGGATGGTTGGTCACCCTACCAAAGGCTGAAGACTCACTGATAATAAAGGCAATGGAGATCCAGTGGAAAAGAGCAAAGACCTCCAGGGCAGTCTTGAGGTCCTTCTTAGAGGGCAAGAACATTGTGCCCAGCGTCCCAGTGGCTCCAGTTAAGCGCTGTTCAGCTGCCCAGCCCTGATTGCTCAGGAGTCTGTGATGTTCCCTCTCTTAATGTTTTCTTCTCCAGCCCCTGCCTAGTCTCCGCCCCTGTACCACCACCCCCCAACAAAATTACAGGACCACATAACGCCTCTGCTTATCCTGTTCCTTCCAGCTGCCCACTCACCTGTACTTTTACCCACTTGGGTATTGCCTGGACTGAGATTGTGACACTCCTTTGCACACTTGGCTAGAGAAATGTGGATGAAGCCCTGGAGTGGGAAGTTAGTGTAGGCGTGCAGCTGACAAGAGGCCTCCAGGGCCAGTCTGGATGGTGGAGGGTGATGGGCAGGAGGGAGCCCAGGGCTCAAATGGGACACAGGACTTGCATTTCTGTTTCTGAGGCCCAACTGTCTATGATCTCTCAGTGACAATGTGATTGGAGGGCAAAGGGAAGGAGGTCACAGGCCAGGCCTTAGAAATACCTTCAGCCTTTTGGTCAGTCTGGGAGAACTCATTACTCACATTGAAGAGACATCACATGTATGTCTGTGAGCTATCATAGGTACTGAATAAAACTGTTATTGAAAGAAGAAACAAATGTTAGGGTATATTATTCTGTGTACATGAAATTTTAGAATAGGCAAAACCAATCTGTAGTGAAACAAATCAGAGCAGTGGTTACCTGTGCTGGGGGATTGACTAGGAAGGGGCATGATGGAAATCTTTAGGGGTAACAGCGACGTTTTCTGTCTTGATAGGACTTTGAGTTACACAGATCAAAACCTCATTACTCAGTGAGTATACACTTAAAATTTGTACATTTCACTGCCTGTGGATTTTACCTCAAAAGTAAACAAATATAGAACTCTCATTAATTCTGAAGTGTTTAGGGGTGAAGAATACTAGGCTGGGCATGGTAGCTCACACCTGTAATCCCAGCACTTTGGGAGGCCAAGGCAGGAGGATCAGTTGAGGACAGGAATTAGAGATTACAGTGAGGTATGACCATGCCACTGCACTACAGCCTGGATGACAGAGTGAGACCCTGTCTCTAAAAAAACAAAACAAAAAAAGAGTGCTGATGTCTGCAATTTACTTTGAAATACATATAAAATATACTGATGGGTGGATACAGGGATGTATTGATGGATAAATATGTAATAAATCAAACATAGCAAAATATTATCTGTGCAATCTAGGTGGTGGGTGTTCACTGTACGATTCTTTCAACTACTCTGTAGGTTTGAATTTTTTAATAATAGAATTTTGAGAAAAGAGTTCCCTCAAGGTCATACTTTGGGAGACCGAGGCAGGTGGATCACCTGAGGTCTGGAGTTCGAGACCAGCCTGACCAACATGGAGAAACCCCATCTCGACTGAAAAATACACAATTAGCCGGGCGTGGTGGCACACGCCTGTAATCCCAGCTACTCGGCAGGCTGAGGCAGGAGAATCACTTGAACCCAGGAGGCGGAGGTTGTGGTGAGCTGAGATTGCACCATTGCACTCCAGCCTAGGCAACAGGAGCAAAACTGTGTCTCAAAAAAAAAAAAAAAAAAAAAAATGCAGTGGCTCGCTCCTGTAATCCCAGCACTGTGGGAGGCTGAGGTGGGTGGATCACTTGAGGTCAGGAATTCGAGACCAGCCTGGCCAATATGGCGACACCCCGTCTCTACTAAAAATACAAAAAATTAGCTGGGCATGGTGGCGCGTGCCTGTAATCCCAACTACTCCGGAGGATGAGGCATGAGAATCACTTGAACCCGGGAGGCAGAGGTTGCAGTGAGCTGTGATCCTGCCACTGCACTCCAGCCTGGGCAACAGAGCATGACTCTGTCTCATTAAAAAAAAAAAAAAAATTTTACAAATGTGACTTTTTTTCATGCACATACATGTGCACATGTGGTCTTTGCCTGTGAGCATATATATACAAAGGGAAAATACATATCTAGTTGTCAACACATGTTTGTATGTGCACATTAGTAGGTGGCATCTCCAAGTCTGTGTGTGATGGGAGATATGCGAGTGTGAAAGATACCAAGTCCAGCCAGGTGTGTCCTATAGACCAAATACATGGAAGGGTGGAAGCCTGGAAGGGTGTCTTAATGCAACATCTAATTATTATGAGGACATAATATATACCAGGCACCATTCTGGGCAGCAAAACAAACTAAAAAAAAATCATGCTTTTGTGAAGTTTATATTCTGGTGGAGGAAGTTTGTCTTCCTCCGTCTACTTCCTCCTTCTACTAAAATGATAGAAATTAATTAATTAACTAATTCTATAGTGTGTTCTAAGGTGATAAAACCTACGGGGAAAAAACATTTGAGCAGAGTAAGAGGGATGGATGCAGAGTGCTGGGCAGTGGGAAGGGATCAGGCAGGGAGAGCAGGCTTTACAATTTTAAAAGGAGTGATCAGGAAAGGGCACGCTGAGAAGGTGGCATTTTAGCAAAGGCTTGAAGGAGATGAGGAAGCAAGCAGTGTGGCAATTTGGATTGAGAATGTTCTAGGCAGAAGAAACAGTAAGGGCACAGCCCCTGAAATAAGGTGTCCCTGGCAGGTCATGAGGAGGAGCAAGAAGACTTGAATCAAGTGCATGAGAAGAACTGAGTAGGTGACGGCAGAGAGCAGAGAGCCTGGCAAAGGCCTGCTCATGGAGGGCCTTGTAGGCCAACATAAGGACTCAGCCTTCTACTCTGACCGAAATGGGAAGCCTCTGTAGGGCTTTGAGCAGACAAAAGTCAGAATGACTTAAGTTGCTAAAGGGTAGGGAAGAAGGAAGAGACCTTTGAGGGGCTACGACAATAATCCCCTGTGAGAGATAACAGTGCCTCACACCAGGTTGGCGGCAGTGGAGATGGAGAGAAGTAGTTGGATTCTCCATGAACATAGAATTCCACAAAAGACCGTTTGGCAGAAGGGCTGGAGTTGGGACGAGGCAGAGGAATAACATTCTGTACGGCCCTGTGGGAAGGATCTGCACTTGCTGCCAAGGAGAAGCCAACTCAGCACAGCTGGGGTTGGGCTGTTGGCCAAGTGCGTGGAGCCCCAGGACACTTCCAGGGGCCAGCACCCAGGCAGTAAGTGGAGACCGCAGCAGCCTGAAAAGAGAGGAAGAGCTGCCTACCAGAGAAGAAGGCCTGGGACTGAGGCCACTTCACTCCCTCCTCTGAGACACTCCTGAGACGGGCCTCATTTGTATCAAGCCTGGCCTTGCGGAACTGTGTTGATTCCACCTCTTCACACATCTGTCCCCTGCCCCTGATGCCTCACTCTCCCATCTTGGTCTGGGAGCTCTCAGGGGCAAGAATTGGGTGGTTCTGGGTCTGACTGTTCTCACGTGCCCAGCCCCTAACACAGGCCACACAGTAGCCACTCACTGACAATTGTTATGAAAATGCCTGAGTGGATGGAGGCCTGGCCCATATGGCACTGGGCAAGTCTCTGAGGCTTGGTTTCCTCACTTCTAAATAGGAGATAATGAATGGTCACTCTCAGACATATGAGAATCCAGAGAAGTCATAGATGGTCGATCACTTTGTGAACCGTGAAATGGTGTCCAAACACAGGTTGCCACCGTTGCTGCCATTGAGAGAAGGGGTAGGAAGGATACAGTGGGGCACTGAGGAGTGAAGGCCCAGAGCCAAACTGAACCTGTCCCAGAATGGGCTTCCCTCCAACAGCATCACTGTGGAGAAAGAATGGCAGAAATTCTGGAGCAGAAGCCATGGCAGGGTGAATGTTTTGGACATTTTGGAAGCCCTGCCTTCTCGTCCACAGAAAGAAGGCCATGTACCTAGCTGATGCATCTGCGTGCATCCCCCCCCATCCTAACACCAAACAGAGAAGTGGTCAAGATTGTGTGGGGGCTTCCAGTCCTTAGTCCTATCCCCCTCCACCATCTCTCCACTCTATCCTCACAACATTCCTGGACTTTCTGAGACTCAGAGATGGTCAAAGCTGGAAGGGTTCTTGGAGTTTTCCATTAATAATTCCAAGCTACTCAGGGGAAGACTCTCCATGGCTTTCATTGAGACCCCTGCCAGTGAAATATTTTTTCATGCTCTCAGACCCAGGCTCAAACCTCACTGGTCCTACTCTCTAGGCTCCTGGAAACAGATGAAAAATAAAGCCAGTCATTCTTCCTTCACATAGCAGTTTTTACTCTGTCCAGGTAGGGTTGTCAGGTAAAATAACAGGATGCCAGTTAAATTGGAATTTCAGATAAACCATGAACAGTGTTTGAGTGTAAGTATGTCCCGTGCAATATTTGGGACATACTTACACTAAAACATTATTGCATGGGACATACTTCTACTCAAACATTATTTGTTGTCCATCTGAAACTCAAATTTAACCAGGTTCTGTACTTTTATTTGCTAAATCTGGCAACCCTATGATCAGACCGGGATCACGTGGTCAAAGCAGTTGGCACACCCTGGCAGCCACAGCCGGGCCTTGTCTGGCACATCCAGAGAGCAGACCCCATTCAGTGGCTCACGAAGTCTGAATGTCATCCCCAATTTCTCAGCTGCCCCAGAAATCAGGCTAGCCTCCATCTCCTGCGCTTAACGGCTTACTCAGATTCTTCCAGCAGAGTCCCCACTGTGCTGAGGGATATTTCCTGCATGCCCAGCACCCACTGCCAGCCCACTCATCTCTTCTGATTCTGGTTCAAGGGCCAGTTCTCGCTTTCTCTCATTTAGCAAACTAAGAATGATCAGGGTATGGGAGCCTACCTAAGAAACCAAAGCAGGACATTAGTGATGGAAGGCAAAGAAAATCAAGCATGACAGTTTGAAAGTGCCAGAGCGGGCCTCTTCTGACTCAGAGGATTGGAGATGGTCACTGTCCTCTGCTCTGGTGGGTAACATGTACCTTTCCCGTTTCCAAAGGGCTCCTGGGATTGGCGGCTTTCACATGGCCACTTTTTCCCAAACATTCACATTCACCTCCAACCTCATGCCACTGGTGACAGTAACAAGTCTCAAACTCTCCCGGGAATGCTTATGCAATCCTTCAGCAGATGTGGAAAGGGAACAGGAGAAGCTTCTCCGGGTACATAGACCATTGCTGAGGACGGACAGAGGGAGAAAAGAGGCTAGAACACTAATCAAGAGCAAGACTAGGAACCTGTCTTCCAAAGGTCAGCTTCAATTTTGTATGCAGTTCTGTAGTTGTTTTTTAATCTGTCTTCTCCTACTTGGCTGTATGCTCCTTGAGATCAGGAGCCTCTATTTTGTTCATTGTTACATCCTAAGTGCCTAGAACAGTGCCTGGAACATTGCAGGGCTGATAAATGGTGGCTCAACGACTGATTGAATGAATGAGCAAAGGGGGTCGGCATAGGAGAGGGGTCAGGAACAAGGTTGGGGCAGCACAGAAACCAGGCCTGAACAGAGCAGGAAGCTCGTGTGGCCCCAGAGCCTTAAGGGACACGTGGGAGGATGAGGAAACAGTAAATCCACAGTGATCTACTCAAAAGCCTTCAGTGAGGTTGCCTCCTTGTTGCCCAATCTGCTGTATCCCTTGACTCATGACTCACACTCCAACACCTACAGTCCGGTGATATAATCCCTCATAGGCAAGTTCTAGGAAGACAGTTATTCTCTAGATGCCCAGAAACTGTAAGCCCAGGACAAGATGGGATGATTTCCTTACATCCTCTCTCTTTAGATTCAAATAACACATGTGCTATTGTGTCTAGTTAGGAGAACTTGGTTGTGTTAGCTTATGTTTGACAATTTTTCAACAGCCCTTGAGCTCACTGGAAACTTCCCTCTGATGTAGGCTACAAACTCAATCCAGACAGACACTTAGAGACCATTAAACTCTGAACTAATGAGGATCCTGATTACCATGGAAACTGCCATCTCTGGTGACCTGTGAATGTGAGAAGAAATAAGGGTAAAAGGGTGGATGTGGGGATACAGAATGGGGAACAGGAGCTGGGAGGTGGGGACTGAGGTATGATAGAGGGAAGAAACTGCAATGTATTACTGGCCTCTTTGGTGCCAGGCACTGAGCATTGCATTTCACATACATTTGATCATCACAGCCCCCTGGAAGTTAGGGACTCATTCTCTTCTCCACCCACCTCACTGACTGGCAAAGCATAACCGTTAATCAACATGACGGCCTATCACCATTCCTAGTGCTTATTATTGGAAGAGGTAACCTTGAACTCCCTGCCATCTAATCCTTATCAAAAGCTCACTTGTGAGAAATGATATTCATAGAGAGATGCTTGAAGAGCAGGCAGCTCATCCATTGCTGGAGACACGTGACTTTAAAAGGCAAGGCCTGTGCTTCGGAAGTTGGATCATAATCTCCAGATGGGAGACTATGTGTTGGGGGAGTAGGCTTCACTTCAGAGCTGGAAAAGGCACATTCGATATTATAATAACTATGGTTTCCTTAACACAAACTACAGACAGGAAAGCTCAACATTTGCAAAGCTGGTTTTTCTGCACTTCAGGCCACAAAAACAAACCCACACAATGGGGTTTGACATTCAGAGGGACCTGTCATTCCTTCTGCAGAATCTCAAAAAGCTATCTTGATTGCAGCAAACAAGCAGACTCTACATGACCATCGCTATCACACTATCAAAGTCCAAAAGATGTCTCTTTCAGGATCAGCATAATGGTTTTCTAAAATTATAATTGCTTTGATTCATTTTAAGTCACAGTATTTAATTTCTTTGAAACATGCAAATGCCAGTAAGGGAGAGTGTGAAATAGTTCCATTTATTTCAAATAAGATAGGAGAAGATGGAATAGACATCCTTTGCCCTATTCCTCTTGCTATTACAACTAAAAACTCTGGATATTATATACAAAACAACACAAGACTCCAAAAAGTGGAAAGAAGGCAGACCACATAGGGTCTTCAGGACAGGAGGAAAGACATGAATTTTCTTTTTGATTCATGTAGACTTGAAGTTAAAGAAGCCAGCAACCAAAAATACACTAACAGCCACAGACAAAAAGAGCCCCTATAAAAGCCTGTTTTCTCCAGCCAAAGGACTAGGAATGAATTAGCCTAGCAAGACAGAAAAGTTTTAGATAATAATCACTCTACGCCAGCCATAACCAGAGAAAAAACAACTGTGGCCCCACCCCCACCAGCAAAGACTGAGTGGGAAGCCTAGACTTCCAATAATGATAAAAGGATGGATATACCAAGAAGATACAAAGATCTTAAAATGTATAGGATTTGCAACAGAGGTGCAAAATATGAAAAGCAAAACCTGATAGAACTGAAAGGAGAAATAGAAAAGGCTACAATTACAGTCAGAGACTTCAAAACTCCTCTCTCAACAATAAACGTAAGAATTTGACAGAAAATCAGCAAGATATAAAAGAATTCAACAACATCATGAACCACTGGGATCTAAACATTTTTAGAACACCCCACCCAACAGTAGCAAAACATGCATTCTTTAAAGTGCCCATGGAGCATACATTAAGATAGGCCATATTCTGGGCCATAAACTAAACAAACCCCAACAAATTTAAATGAATGGAAATCATATACAAATATGTTCTCTAACCACAAAGAAATCTATGGTAGGCTATTCTTGCATAGCTATATATAAAGAAATACCGGCTGGGCCAGGAGCAGTAGCTCACGCCTGTAATCCCAGCAGTTTGGGAGGCTGAGGCAGGTGGATCGCCCGAGATCAGGAGTTCAAGACCAGCCTGACCAACAGGGTAAAACCCCATCTCTACTAAAAATACAAAAGTTAGCCGGGAGTGGTGACAAGTGCCTGTAGTCCCAGCTACTTGGGAGGCTGAGACAGGAGAATTGCTTGAACCCAGGAGGCGGAGGTTGCAGTGAGCTGAGATTCCACCACTGCACTCCAGCCTGGGTGATGGAGCAAGACTCCATCTCAAAAAAAAAAAGAGAAAACAGAAAAAGAAACACCAGCTGGGTGCAGTGGCTCATACCTGTAATCCCAGCACCTTGGGAGGCCAAGGTGGGCGGATTACTTGAGGTCAGGAGTTCGAGACCAGCCTGGTCAACATGATGAAACCCTGTCTCTACTAAAAATACAAAAATTAGTTGCTAGAGGCTGAGGCAGGAGAATCGCTTGAACCCAGGTGGTGGAGGTTACAGTGAGACGAGATGGCCCCATTGCACTCCAGCCTGGGTGACAGAGCGAGACTATCTCAAAAAAAAAAAAAAAAAAAAGGAAGAATACCAGAGACTGGGTAAGTGATAAACAAAAGAGAAAGGAGGTTTAATTGGCTCATGGTTCTGCTGGCTGTACAGGAACCATAGCAACTCTGCTTTTTAGGGAGATCTCAGGACACTTCCAATCTTGGAGGAAGCAGGAGCAAGAAAGAGATTGGGGGAGGTGCCACACACTTTTGAACAACTAGATCTCACAAGAACTCACTCACAATCTCAAGGACAGTACCAAGAGGATGGTGCTAAACCACTCATGAGAAATCTGCCCCCATGATCCAATCGCCTCCCACAGGCCTCACCTCCAACAGAGGGGATTACAATTCAACATGAGGTTTGGGCAGGGACACAGACCAAAACCATATCAGAATCAAAGTAGAAATCATTAACAGATAACAGGAAAACCTACAAACACTTGGAAGCTAATAACTCACTTGTAAATAATCTATGGGCCAGAAAGTCTCAAGGAAAACCAAAAAGTACATTGAACTGAAAGATAATGAAAACTAAACATATCAAAACATGGAAGAACCAGTTAAAATAGTACTGAGAAGGAAGTTTGTATCATTAAGTGTATACATTGGAAAAAGACAAAAAGTCTGAAATCAATTATCCAAGCTCCCACCTCAAGAACCTAGCAAAAGAAGGGCAAACTAAACCCAAAGCAAGCAGAAGGAAGAATATAATAAATAGCATAAATTAATGAAATTTAAAACAGAAATTCAATGGGGAAAATCAATAAGGCAACATGTTAGTTCTTTGAAAAGATCAATAAAATTGACAAATCTCTAGCAAGACTGACAAAGAACAAAAGAGGAAACACGAATTACCAATAAAGCAGGGAATACCACTATAAATCCTCCCAACATCAAACAATAAAAATGGAATAGTACAAATAATTCTACATACATAAATTTGACTACTCAGAATAAATGGCCCAATTCCTCAAAAAACACAAGCTACCAAATTTTACTCAATATGAAATACATAATTTGATTAGTCCTATTAAGGAAAAATATTTTTTAATTTTAAAACTCCCAAGAAAGTGATCTCTTGGCCCTGAAGGTTTCACTGGAGAATTCTATCAAATGTTTAAAGAAGAATTACTACTGATTTTACACAATCTCTTTCCAAAAAACAGAAGAGGAGGGAATACTTCCCTCCTCTTCCTGTGAAGTTAGTATTTACCCTGACACTAAAACTAAACAAAACAGTACCAAAAAAGAAAACTGCAGACCAATACCTCTCATGAATGTATATTTTTTAATCCTTTTTTAAATTACCAAAAGAATTCCTCAACATATAAAAATAATGATAAACTATGACCAAATTGGGTTTATTTCTGAAATGCAAGACTAGGTCAATACTTAAAAATCAGTCACTGTAATCTATCATATTAATAGGTTATAGAAGAAAAATCATATTAGCATATCAATACAGAAAAAACATTGACAACATTCAATACCCATTCATGTCAAAAACTCTCAGAAAAATAGGAATAGATGGGAAAGGCCTCAACTAGATAAATAACATCTACAAAATCCTACAGCTAGCATCATACTTATCAGTGAAAGACGAAATTCTTTTCCTCCTAAAATCAAGAACAAAACAAGGATGTCTGCCCTTGCCACTCTTATCCAACATAGTGCTGGAAGTTGTAATCAGCACAATAAGGCAAGAAAAGGAAATAAAAGACACACTTACTGGAAAGGATGAAATAAAACTGTCCCTATTCACAGATGACATGATTGTCTACATAGAAAATTCCAAGGAATCAAGGGGGAAAAAAAAAACCTCCTAGAAATAATTAGCTAGTTAAGCAAGGTCATAGAACACAAGATAATTTTTTTTTAAATTGTATTTTTATATACTAGCAATGATCATGTGAACACTAAAAATACGATACCATTTACAATCACTCAAAAAAAGAGAAATGCTTAAGTGTAAATCCAACAAAATGTGCACAGGATTTATATGCTGAAAATTATACAGTGTCACTGAAAGAAATCAATGAAGATCTACATAAATGGAGATAAATATCCAGGTGTTCAAGGACCGGAAGACTCAACATAGTAAAGATGTCAATTCTCCCCAAATTGATATACAGCTTGAACATGATTCCTACAAAAATCCTGGCCAGGCACGGTGGCTCACACCTGTAATCTCAGCATTTTGGGAGGCTGAGGTGAGAGGATCGCTTGAGCTCAGGAGTTTGAAACCAGCCTGAGCAACATAACGAAGCCCCCATTTCTACAAAAAGTAAAAAAAAAAAACAAAAAGTTAGCTGGATATGGTGGTGCGTGTAGTCGTCCCAGCACTTTGAGAGGCCAAGACAGGAGGATCGCTTGAGCTCAGGAGTTCAAGACCAGCCTGGCCAACATGGTGAAACTCTGTCTCTACTAAAAATACAAAAATTATCCGGGTGTGGTGGTGTGCACCTGTAGTCCCAGCTACTCAGGAGGCTGAGACATGAGACTTGCTGGAACCCAGAAGGTGGAGGCTGCAGTGAGCCCAGATCATGCCACTGTACTCCAGCCTGGGCAACAGAGCAAGACTCTGTCTCAAAAAAAAAAAAGAAAGAAAGGAAGGAAGGAAGGAGAAAGAGAGTAAGAGAGAGAGAGAGAGGAAGAAAGAGAGTGAGAGAGAGAGAAAGAAAATAGGCAGATGAAGGGCTGAGCGTGGTGTCTCACACCTGTAATCCCAGCACTTTGAGAGGCAGAGGTGGAGGATCACTTGAGCCCAGACTGGAGTGCAGTGCTGCTGTCTTGGCTCACTACAACTTCTGCTTCCCAGGCTCAAGCTATCCTCCCACTTCAGCCCCCAGGAGTAGTTGGGACTACAGGCACACACCACCACACCCGGCTTATTTTTTGTATTTTTGGTACAGATGGGGCTTTACCATGTTGCCCAGGCTTGTCTGGAACTCCTGACTTCAAGAGATCCTCTCACCTTGGCCTCCCAAAGTGCTGGGATTACAGGTGTGAGCCACCGCATCTGGGAAAAAAAATTAAAAAATCCCCAAAATTAGCCAAGCATGGTGGTGCCTGTAGTCCCAGCTACTCAGGAGGTTGAGGTGGGAGGATCATCTGAACCTGATCCCAGGAGTTTGAGGCTGCAATGAACCATGATCATGCCACTGCATTCCACCCTCGGTGACAGAGCTAGACCCCATCACTAAAAAAAAAAAAAGGAAAGAGAGAGAAAATAGGCAAATGACGTAAACATTATACTGAAAAGGATATGGCATAGATGGCAAATGAGCGCATAAAAAGAGGAACATCATTAGCCATTAGGGAACTATAAATTAAAGCCACAATGAGATACCACTTCACACTTACCAAAAGGGCTAAAATAAAAACTTGTGGCTGGGCACAGTGGCTCACGCTTTAATCCCAGCACTTTGGGAGGCCGAAGTGAGTAAATCACCTGAGGTCAGGAGTTTAAGACCAGCCTGGCCAACATGGCAAAACCTCGTCTCTACCAAAACTACCAAAATTAGCCGGGCATGGTGGCAGGCGCCTGTAGTCCCAGCTACCCGGGAGGCTGAGGCAGGAGAATCGCTTGGACCCGGGAGGCAGAGGTTGCAGTGAGCCGAGATTGCACCACTGCACTCCAGCCTGGGCGACAGAGCGAGACTCCATTCCCCGCCCTCCACCCCGCCCCCCACCCCGCCAAAAAAAAAGAGTAAACTGAAAGGACTGTGTTTGCAGGAATGTAGGGAAATGTCCTTTGATGCACAAAAGTTAATGGTTCCCCGGTTAAGGGACCTGAAAGACTGGAGAAAAACGCACTGCTTCCTCAACAGTAGGGGCAATGCCAAGTCCAGGGTTAGAGCACATTCAGCGGTGTAGTATCTGTCGTGGGGCTGTCAAGTATGGCTACTGCCTGCATTGTGTGCAGACTTGGAAATGAACTGGGCTGTCAATCAGCGAAAGACTCTCATAAGCCCAACTGCGCTACATTGCAGGAAGGCTATATTCAATCCCGCCAAAACTTTTGCTAACCACTGGCGATATCGTCCGTCTCCCAACAGCCAACTTAGCACTGAGCATGCCCAGCGTCGGCGACAACCGGCCTTCGCGGCGAGGAAGAACGAATGGGAGGGTGCGGTCGAGCCGCCGGGAGCCTGCCGAGGTCGCAGCAGCCATCCCGAGGCGTTTGAGTACCGGAACCAGCCAATGAACCAGCCGGAAACCGCCATCCACCACCGCCATTATCCTGTTCAAACATAGCCACGTCGCCACCACCAGCAATGTTCGGTCGCAGGCCCAGATCCAGAGCTTAAAAAACTCGGTCCCCAAGACTGATAAGAAGAAAAGAAAGCAGTTGCTCCAAGACGTGGCCCGCATGGAGGCCGAGATGGCGCAGAAGCACCGGCAGGAGCTGGAGAAGTTCCAGGACGACCGTAGCGTTGAATCTGTCGTCGAAGACCTGGCCAAGATGGATCTGGAAAACCGGCCTCCCCGCCCCTCCAAAGCCCAGAGAAAGCGAGAAAGAATGGAGTCCCAGGAGAGGGAGCGCCAGGAGAGCATCTTCCAGGCCGAGATGTCCGAGCACCTGGCCGGCTTCAGGCGCGAGGAGGAGGAGAAGCTCGCCGACATCCTGGGAGCCAGAGGTCTGGAGATGAAGGAGATCCCGGCCGACGGCCACTGCATGTACCGCGCCATCCAAGACCAGCTGGTGTTCAGCGTGTCGGTGGAGATGCTGCGCTGCCGCACCGCCAGCTATATGCAGAAGCACGTCGACGAGTTCCTGCCCTTCTTCAGCAACCCGGAGACCGGCGACCCCCTCGGCTACGACGACTTCATGATCTACTGCGACAACATCGTGCGCACCGCGGCATGGGGAGGCCAGCTGGAGCTGAGGGCCCTGTCGCACGTCCTGAAGACCCCCATCGAGGTGATCCAGGCCAACTCGCCCACCTTGGTCATCGGGGAGGAGTACGTCAAGAAGCCGATCATCCTGGTCTACCTGCACTACGCCTACAGCCTCGGCGAGCACTACAACTCCGTGAGACCGCTCGAGGCCGGCGCCGCCGGGGGCGCGCTCCCGCGTCTCCGGTAGGCCCCGAGGCACCGAGCGGCCCCGCGGAAGCGTTTCCTTCGCTGCATCTCCTCAGTAGGCTCAGTTTATTTTCCCCCTTTGCTTTTCTCAGTTGTTTTTTTTTTTTTTTTTCCTTCCTTTTGATCGTAACTATCCCCCCTGCCCCGTCCCCACTTTCCTAACCTTGCTGCTTTCACGGGGTGGGAAATGAAATTCGAGGGAAATTCCCTGGAAATATGAGGGAAATCTCTGCATTGCACCACCAGAGGGGCATACGTTTGATAAGTGCTAACCTCTTCTTGCCCATAAGGGTCTTTACCTCCCTCACCGACTAAGATTTGGTCATGATGTGCATAACTTAACGATAAAAATGGAAATGTTGGCCGGGCGCGGTGGCTCACGCCTGTAATCCCAGCACTTTGGGAGGCGGAGGCGGGCGGATCACGAGGTTAGGGGTTCGAGACCAGCCTGACCAACATGGTGGAACCCCGTCTCTACAAAAATACAACAATTAGCCGGGCGTGGTGGCGGGCGCCTGTAATCCCAGCTACTCGGGAGGCTGAGGCAGGAGAATCGCTTGATGGGAAGCGGAGGTTGCAGTGAGCCGAGATCGTGCCTTTGCACTCCAGCGTGGAAGACAGTGAGACTCCGTCTCAAAAAAATAAAAAATTAGCTGGGCGTGGTGGCGGGCGCCTGTAATCCCAGCTACTTGGGAGGCTGAGGCAGGAGAATCAATTGAACCTGGGAGGCGGAGGTTGCAGTGAGCCGAGATCGTGCCTTTGCACTCCAGCGTGGAAGACAGAGCGAGACTCCATCTCAAAAAAAAAAAAAAAAGGAAAAAAAGGAAATGTTTCATGTGTTCTGGGAAAAATAAATCTAGTAGACTAGCTCGGGGAGTCTCCAGGTTTTCCTATGAATATCTTGGATTACTTAGACAAAATTGGAGTTTATGTGATCAAAATGCCTTGTGAAGGCCTTTTGCTGAGTTTTGGGGGGAAAGATTGTCATGGTTTGCTTTTTACTTAACCTGGGCTACTCAGGAGATGTCTCAAGTTATGAACAAGAGATCCGCTGGTACTTTGTTTTGTTTTTTTCATCAAAACTTATGTGGTTCCTAATTAACGTTAGTTGCTCCCATGTTTGCTAATTCTAAATAACAGCATTTGTTAAACATGTAAGGTAAATCTGTTAAATAGAGAAAGTAAATTTAGATTAACTGATAGGCTAGATAAGGTTTACTCTAACATGTGAAAGATCTAAACTTAATTTCCTTTACTAAAGGTAGGAAGATATATGACTTTATTCAAATAGTTGATATGTTTCATTATCTTTACAACTGGTATAAAGAAAAAAGAGACACATTGATAGGTAATTTACTTACTCTAAGGGGTGAAGATCTGAATCGACTAAGTTTCCTTTATTCTTAGAGATATAAAAGGCTATGACTTTATTCAAGTACTTGATCCACCTTGTTATATCATCTGGTATGAAATGTGAAAGATATGAATGTAACAACTTTCCTTATTTCTTAGAGAGAGAGAAATATCTAAAAAGATCCTTTAAAATATTAAAGTTTTATTCTATTTTGTTATATCAATAACTGACATGAGACAAAAAAGTAAACAATATACTTTTGTTATTTGAGACTTGTTAATATCCTTGAATTTTCCAAAAGAATATAAAGTGAAATGATTTACAGTCAACAACTTATGAAAATTTTAATCTTTACTTTCTGTAATTCAGTGAGATTAATTTTGGAAATTCTTTCTACATTCCAAATGCTCTAAGATAAAATATATATGTTTTTAAAAGTTTTTAAACATGTAGTTTGTTCAAAAATAAAAACCATTTAAAAAATACCTGCTTCTCTGTTTTTGTGTAGCTAACTTCATATAGAGTTTATATCCCAGGATCTACTAATCCTGGAGGGTTAGGGAGCATAGGCCTGTTGGGGGTGGCAGGGTGGTGGTTGCCGAGTGGGGACGGGGCAAAGGCTGGCGAAGCGCTCTAGAAATGGGAAAGGTGCTCTACTTCAGTGGGCTACATAGGGTCGGTGGGGGGTGACAAGCTAAAAGAAGAGGCCTGGCTAGGGTAGGGGACCTTCATGGACAAAGAGGCCCAGCTAGGTAGGGGGGCACAGGCTAGGAAAGAAGGCCTGGCTGAGGGAGGACGCCTGGAAAGGGTCCAGGCTGGAGGCTGGGGCATGGGCTGGTGAAGGGTTCCTGGTAGAACGTGGCCCAGTTGGGGCAGGCTGGAGAAGGAGAGGAAGGGGGCCTGGCTTGGGAAGGGAAGCTGTTTGGGAACTGGGCTACAGTCTGGAGAATGGGTCCTGGCAGGGGTGGAGTTGGGTGGAGAAAAGGTCAGGCAAGGGGGCTGGGTCAAGAAAGAGTCACTGCCTATACAAGGAGGAATAGGCTGACCGGGGTCAACTCAATGAGCAATGGGACTTTGGCTATTGAATGCGGAAATGGCTCAGGCAACCTGCCTGGCCAGGGGAATTGAAGGGAATTGGGAAATTGGGCCTGGATAGGGAAGAGAGCCTCACTGGGGAGGGCACACAGGCTGAAGAAGTGACATATGGTGTGGAGGGGTCATGGAAGAAGGAAACCTGGCTGGGATGGGGGGAGAGGGGACCTGGCTGCAAGGGTAGGGGAACACTGGCTGGGAGAGGTGGCCAGGCTGATGATGCAGGCTTAGGTGACCAAAGGGGCCAAGTATGGGAGTGGCCTTGGCAGGGCAAAGAGGAAGATATTGGGGAAGAGGGAACAGGCTAGGGAGGCACAGGCAGAGGAAGGGGACAAGGCTGGGCAAGGGAACCTGGCTATGGACTGGGACACGGGGTGGGCAAGGAAGCCTGGCTGGGAGGGGCATAATAGGGTGAGCTGGGGTGGAGGGAGCTGGTTAGGGAAGAACTGGCTGGTCAAGGGAAGGAGGCCCAGCTGAGTTAGGAGCCAAAGGATGAGAAAGGTGTTCCTAGCTGTTAATGAGAGGAAAGGCTGGGGAAGGACACCTGGCTGGAGGAGGGGACATGGGCTATCCGATGGAGTCCAGGCTGAAGAAGGCACTGGATCAGTGAAGGAGATCTAGCAGGAAAACAAGCATAAGCTGGGGAGGAGGACATAGACTTGACGAGAAGGACATAGATTGGCGGAGAGGGCGAGACTGAGGAAGGGTCCCAGACGTGGAGATATGCCTGTCTTGTAAAGGGACCACAGTCTTGAGAGGCTGGCACAATCTATGGAAGACAGATGGGTGTGGGGTAGGGAGGATCGTGGGGTAAAAAGACCCCTTAGGGAAAGGTTGCCTAACTGGAGGCGGACTCTGACAGCGGAAGGGGCTGGGGAGGGAGGCACAGACTAGGAAAGGGAACCTGGTGGTGGGAGAGGTTTGAATACCGAGAAGGACATAGGCTAGAGATGGGATCATAGGCAGTTTAGTGGGCCTGGCTGGGAGAAGGGGCCTAGCAGGTGGAGAGAGCTTGCTGGGAAAGAGATCATGCCTGGGAATGAGAGCCTCTCCACCTGACGGGAAGTTGGCTGAGGAAGGGCACATGGTTGAGAAAACGGGCTTAGTTGTGGAGGGGGACACAGGATAGGAATGGCGTCTGGCTGGGGTAGAGGCAATAGGCTGGATAAGAGGCCTGGTCAGGCGAAGGTTGTGGAAGGAGGCCTGCCTGGAAAAAGGAGCACAGACTGGGGCAGAGGGCATATTGCGTGAAGAGAGCTTGGCTGCAGGAGGGGCACGGCTAGGAAAGCGTTCCTAGCTGGGGAAGCAGACTTGGCTTAGCATGGGGCACATGTGAGTGAAGGGATCCTGGTGGGAAAGGTTACATGGCTAGGGAGGCCACTGGGCAGGCGAGGGAGAACTGCCTGACTGCGGAAGGAAGTGCTGGCTGGGAAAGGCCAGCAAAGGGGCAACTCCTTGGAAAAATGGTCCAGTTGAAAAGGGGAAAGGCTGGGGATGGGTGCCTGGCTGTGGGAAGGGGACATAGAGTTGATAAAAGGTCTGGGCTGGGGAAGGGCAGAGTGCCTATGGAGGCTGTCAGCAGGGTCTCAGGTTGGGGAATAAGCTCTGGCTGGGATTGAGGCTGGCCTGGGGAGAGGAAGGAAGGAGGGGCATCCAGTGTGGGTACAGGATGAGGAGGAAGCCCCACCGAGACACAGACTGGGAACCTAGCAGTAGTAAGTGGTTAGAGGGCAGAGAGGTGCGCACAGACTGGTCACATGGCTAAGAAAGGGGCCAATCTAAAGACACAGCTTGAGGAAGAGAGTCTGGCTGGGGAAGGGGGCCCTGGGCAAGGGGACACAAGCTGAGCAAGGAAAATAAAGTTGGGTCGTGGAACCTGCCTGGAGATAGGGATATTGGGCAAAGGGGACCTGGCAGGCGAAGGGGCTCTGGCCGGGGTAGATTTCCTTCATGATCCAGGACCAGCTAGAGACAGGAGTTCAGGCTCGGGAAGGCTGCCTGGTTGCCAAAGAGGGCCTACCTGTCCGGGGGCACAGGCTGGGGAGAGGCAACAAGCTGGGGCAGAGAGCCTGGGTAGGGTTGCTGCAGAAGGCAGTACTGGCTGGGAAATGGGGCCTGACTGGGGAGGCTGTATCAGTAGATATAGGGGAAGCATGCCTAGCAGGTCAAGGTGACCTGACTGGAGAAGTGGCCTTGGCTTGGGAAGGGGCCTACCTGGGAGGAAAGGTATAAATGGATGGAAGGGGCCTGGCTAAGTGAGGGGGCCTGGCTGAGAAAGTGGGCATGACTGGGTTCCAGGGAACAGGCAGGTTCGGGGCTCCTGATGAGAGAAGGGCAGGCAGCATAGGGTGGGGATCGGGTGGGGAAGGGGGACTCCCTGAGAAAGGAGGCCTAGGTCTAGAAAGGAAATAGACTGAGGAGCAAGGTTAAGGAAGTGCAGCTGGGCAAGGAAGGGGGAATAGGCTGGTGACATTGCTGAAGGGAGCCTAGTTGGCATAGGGTATATAAGTTGGTATAGGATGAAAAAGAGATTCCTGGCTTTTGAAGAGGGGAGGGCACCTGGCTGGGGGCAGAGACACTTACTAGGCAAGGGGTTCACAGGGTATGGGGGGATGGCTGGGGATTGGGCACAGTTGTGGAAGGGTGCACTGGCTGGGAAAGGGGGCATAGGCTGGGCAGGGGTCTTAAGTGGAGAAGAGGCATAGGTTGCTGAAGAGGGCACTGCCTGGATAATGTGAGCCTTGCTGGGGGTGGGGCTGGTACAGCCCAAAAAATTCTGTGACAGATGGCACCAAAGATGGTAAAGTCCCATTTTACAGGCTTGTCCCTGAATACAAGAGAAATAGCTATTCCTATTTTGGGAACCTTTAAGATCTCACTGGGCCTGTCCCCAGCTGCCCCCACTGGGTCTGCCTTCAGCAGGAAGCAGAGGGAATTGTTAACCCAGGCCAGATCCTAACCATGCCCAGAACACAAAGAGGGGGTCTCCACTGTGGTATCTGGCAGGACACGAGGGATTTGCAGTTTGTTCCATTCCATAACAATGACTATAGTCACTGAGGACAGAGACTATTCTGGGCAAGTTCATGAAAGCCATGGGGTACTGTTCTCAAAAGGATCTAATTCCAGAAGCAACTTTCATTCATTTCCTTAGTGTTTTTCATTTATTCATTTTCATTCCCTCTCCCCTCTTACCATAGTAATAAAAAATAAGATGCTTCCTGTATGCAGATGTAGGCTCTGGAGTCAGACATCTACCTGGGTTTAATGCCTAACTTGCCCACCTACTTCCTAGCTTTGTGACCTTGGATAAGTCACCTAAACTTTCTGGACCTCAGTTTCCTCATGGATAACATGGGGAGATTAATACTTGTCTTAGAGATATTTCTTCAGGATGTTAAGAACACTAAATGAAAACGCAGCCAGGCATGATGGGTCACACCTATAATCCCAGCACTTTGGGGCCAAGGCAAGCGGATTATTTAAGGTCAGGAGTTCGAGACTAGCCTGACCAAAAAGGTGAAACCCCGTCTCTACTAAAAATACAAAAATTAGCTGGGCGTGGTGGCACATGCCTGTAGGCCCAGCTACTTGGGCTACTTGGGAGATAGAGGCAGGAGAATCACTTGAAACCAGAAGGCAGAGGTTGCAGTGAGCCAAGATGGCGTCATTGCACTCCAGCCTCAGCAACAAGAGCGAAACTTCATCTCAAAAAAAAAAAAAAAAAAAAGAGGAAAAGAAAATGTGTATCAAGTGTCCAGTAAATAAGCACCCAACAAATGTTAGCTACTATTAATATTATCTAGGAGCCCATGAACATGACAATATCAGCTCTGGCAGCAGCCACTTCTTGATTTTGTCTACAGTGACTTTTGGGGCCACTTGGCCTCTTCCCACAGGTCCTGCAGTGGAAGCAGAGACTCTCCCAGGGCTGTCTGCCCCAGCTGTTGCTATCAGAGCTTCTGCTGGAGCTCACCGAAAGTGCCCCCCTGGGGACAGAGTGACCTGCATGGAGGGACTCCTCAGGCTCTTCTTTTGAGGATTTTTCTGCACAAACACATAATAGACTCACACGTTTTGAAAAACAATATTGGTGTCATTCTATTGAAATTGCCTTTTAAACTTAACAATACATTATAAACACTTTCTTGTGTCCTTAAACGGTCTTCAATATGATTATTTTAATGCCTGTATTCTAGCCAATGAATGCGCCATAATTTATTTATTCAATTTTATTGTTGGACGTTTAGATTGCTTTCAATTTCTCACCACTATAAATATGCCACTGTAATATCCTTGCAGCTGAATCTTTGTCTATATTTCTGATTATTTCCCTTTGATAAGATTTATAGAAGTGATCTAGGTCAAAAAGGAGAGGCTCTTAATGCATACTGGGAAAGACTGCATGAATTTACACTCCCAGGCTATGATGGTGTTATTTTCTCACATAATTGCCAACATGGAAAATTATCATTGTTGCTAATTTGTTAGATGAAAAATGTTGTGTTAGTGGATGTTTCATTGATTACTAGTGAGATTGAATATTCTTCTATGTGTTTATTTCATTCATGCAGGAACAAGTATTTCTCTCTTTTTGAATTTCAACTTTTATTTTAGATTCAGGAGGTACATCTGTAGGTTTGTTATGTGGGCATATTGCATGACACTGAGGTTTGGAGTACAAATGATCCCGTCACCCAGGCAATGAGTATAGTAGTCAACAGGTAGTTTTTCAGCCCTCACCCCTTTCGCCTCCACCGCCCCCATAGTAGTCCCAGGTGTCTATTGTATCCCTCTTTAGGTCCTTGTTTACCCAATGTTTAGCGCCCACTTATAAGTGAGAACATATGGTATCTTGTTTTCTAAGAACAAATATTTCTTATTTTGTTGCCTATTCCTGAACTTCACTTAATTTTCTCTGAATAAGTCTGTCTTTTTCTTATGTTTTTTTTTTTTTTTTGGTTTGTTTGTTTTTGTTTTTGTTTTTTTGAGACAGAGTCTCGCTCTGTCGCCCAGGCTGGAGTGCAATAGTGCAATCTCGGCTCACTGCAACCTCTGCCTCCTGGGTTCAAGCATTTCTCCTGTCTCAGTCTCTCGAGTAGCTGGAATTACAGGCATGCACGACCACGCCCGGCTCATTTTTTGTATTTTAATAGAGACGGGGTTTCACCATGTTGCCTAGGCTGATCTTGAACTCCTGAGCTCAGGCAATCTGCCCACCTCGGCCTCCCAAAGTGCTAAGATTACAGGTGTGAGCCACAGCCCCCCGGCCTTCTTATGCATTTTTAATAGGACCTTCCATATTAATGAATCTGACCACTTGTCATTTGAATATTTTAAAAAATAGTTGACCGGGCACAGTGGCTCATGCCTGTAATCCCAGCACTTTGGGAGGCCAAGGCAGGCAGATCACGAGGTCAGGAGATCAAGACCATCCTAGCTACTAAAAACACAAAAATTAGCTGGGCGTGATGACGCATGCCTGTAATCCCAGCTACTCAGAAGGCTGAAGCAGGAGAATCATTTGAACCAGGAAGACGGAGCTTGCAGTGAGCCAAGATCGTGCCACTGCACTCCAGCCTGGGCGACAGAGTGAGACTCTGTCTCAAAAATAAATAAATAAATAAGTTTTTCCTGTGCATTAATTAGCCTTTCAGTTTTGTTTCTTTCTTTTTGCATATGTGTAAGTTTAAAATCATAATGAAATCTATTAATCTTTTTCATTAAGGTTTCCGTCTTGGTGTCAGTCTTAGAAAAGGCTTCCTTATCCTGAAAATGGATTGATACTTATGCATAATTTATTTTGATTTTTTAATGCTTTCTCTTTATATTTAACTATATTTAACATATCCACCTGGAAATTACATGGGTGTAAGATTAAGACATAAAGTGATTTTCCTCAATTATGATAGTTAACCAATTAGCTCAACACTACTTATTGAATAACCCACTATTTTGCCAGTGATTTGAATTGCCACCTTCCATATATATTATATTCTTATACTATAAAAAGGTGAATCTCTTTCAATCAGTTATATGGAATACCTATATTTTTTTACCTCAATTTGAAACTGTCAACCGTCCATTCATCCACTCATTTCATATTTACTGATGATAACAGTGATAAACAATAGCTTAAGAGAGAGAAAAGATCTAGTTCCAGTGCTCACCGTCTAGAGGTGGCAGACAGGAAAACAGAAATAGACAGAAAGCAGCATGACCAATGCTGCGATGAGAGGAAGCACAGAGGAAGGAAGGACACTGCATCCGACTTGCTGTGTCAGGAGGCTTAGCAGGAGCGCCCAGAGAACACAACCAGAGCAGAGACAAGAAGGAGTGAAAAAAGAACAGGTGTCTCCTGTTCAGCCTAGCTGAAGGGTAGCTGTGAGAGAGTTGTGGAAAAGAAGCTGAAGAGGGAGGCAGGAGAAGTAACCCAGCTTAAGTAAACATCGGTTTTACTCATAATATTACAAATTAAATGAGATACCATGTTTCATCAATCAGATTAGCAAAGAAGTAAAGTTTGTTCGTATGCTGTGTTGATGAGGGAATGCAGAAACAGGCACTCTCAAACATTGCTGATGGATGGTGTATAAATGGGTACAATCTCTTTGGAGGGCCATTTGGCAATAGCTATCAAATTTAAAGTGCATAAACCAGTATCATTTGCATTTTTAGCAGTTTCCCTTGCACATGACTAGAATATATATTTAAAAGGATGTAACTGGTCACTTTTGAGGAGGGGAACCAGGTTCCTAGGGGAAAGGATGGGAGGTGGCTTTTCACTGTGTAATCTTTTGAACTTCTGGTATTTTGAACTATATGAATTAAAAATTTAAACCTAACCTACTTAATAAAATGCACATAGCTTTTGACCTCGCAGTATATTGAGGGTATACGTATTGTGGCAGGCCAGGTCTCACTAACACAGGCCTCCATTACAACTGTTTCAGTACTGACTGAGTGGTTAAGTTAAATATTAAAAGTCAGTGCCCTTCTACAAAGGTTGAGATGTAACAAAAGCCCACCAAGAGTTTTGCCTAGGCCTTTCCTGGGCCTTAAACCATGACAAAATAATGAAGGATTTTTTTTTTTTTTTTTTTTTTTTTTTTGAGACGGAGTCTCACTCTGTTACCCAGACTGGAGTGCAGTGGCACCATCTTGGCTCACTGCTGCCTCTGCCTCCCGAGTTCAAGTGATTCTCCTCTCTCAGCCTCCCGAGTAGCTGGGACTACAGGTGCCCGCCATCACACCACCACGCCCAGCTAATTTTCATATTTTTAGTAGAGATGAAGTTTCACCATATTGGTCAGGCTGGTCTCAAACTCCTGACCTCATGTGATCCACCCACTTCGGCCTGCCAAAGTGCTGGGATTACAGGTGGCGTGAGCCACTGCACCTGGCCATAACGAAGGAATTCTTAACAGGACCTATTTATGATTAAAATAGTTTTACTGGGGGTCTGAAGAAACTCCCCAGGCCTCCACAAACAAGTTTATTGGAGGTCTGAGGGAACTCCCCAAACCTCCATGATTTAGCAAGAGACAAGATAAGGGTAATCACCCCAGCACCTAGACCCATTTAGATTAAGTAAATTTACCAAGTCTCCAGAGGAAGGTCTTCAGGACTCAGACCTTAGTTATAGATTAAAAGAAGTTAATTATTGGGCGCAGTGGCTCACGCCTGTAATCCCAGCACTTTGGGAGGCCGAGGCCAGCGGATCACGCGGTCAGGAGTTCGAGACCAGCCTGACCAACGTGGTGAAACCCAGTCTCTACTAAAAATACAAGAATTAGCTGGGCGTGGTGGGGCACGCCTGTAATCCCAGCTACTCGGGAGGCTGAGGCAAGAGAATCGCTTGAACCAGGAGGCAGAGGTTGCAGTGAGCAGCGATCGTGCCACTGCACTTCCCCCTGGGTGACAGAGTGAGTCTCCATCTCATAAAAAAAAAAAAGAAGTTAATCACATATGTCTTTAGATGAATGCACACTTACATGCATGTAGACATATTGCTTAGAAGGTATATAAGCTCTGGAAAACTTTGTAATTTTGAGTTGATCTGGTGATAATTTCCAGGCCTTCTCCCTGTGACTGGTTACAGAAATAAAAACTCTCTTCCTCCCCAGTTCATCTGCATCTCGTTATTGGGCATGAGAAATAGCAGCCCAATCCTCGGTTTGGTCCAGGAACAACATTACACAAAGTTTATTTTTACGATGTTCATTACAGCATTGTTTGTCAATTCAAACATCTAGACACACCTTAATATCCTCAGTAAAGCCTAATTAAATAAATTTTGGTATATCTATATTAATTATTACCTCTAGGGAGAGGAATAGAAATGGGTGAGTGAAAGGAGGAAGATGGTGAATTTTCACTTTGAAACAACGTACTTCTATATAGCTTTTTTTTTTTTTCTTTTAAGACAGAGTCCTGCTCTGTAGCCCAGGCTGGAGTGCAGTGGCGCAACCTCAGCTCACTGCAACCTCTGCCTCCTGGGTTCAAGCAATTCTCTTGCCTCAGCCTCCCAAGTAGCTAGGATTACAGGCACACACCACCATGGCTGGCTAACGTTTTTGTATTTTTAACAGAGACGGGGTTTTGCCATGTTGGCCAGGCTGGTCTCAAACTCCTGACCTCAGGTGATCTGCCCACCTTGGCCTCCCAAAGTGCTGGGATTATAGGCGTAAGCCACCGTGCCCAGCCTATATAGCTGAATTTTTGTATCGTGGTGGCATATACATAACAAAATCTACTACTTTAGCTGTTTTTAAGTGTACCCTTCAATGGCACTAAGTACATTCATATTGATTTGCAACCATCAGCACCATCTGTCTCCAGAATTTTCTCATCTTCCCAAACTGAAACTTCATACCCATTAAACACTAACTCCCATTCCCCCTCCCCTCAGCCCATCAACCAATATTCTTTTTGTTTGTTTGTTTGTTTTTGTTTTTTTGTTTTTTGAGATGGAGTCTCGCTCTGTTGTTACCCAGGCTAGAGTGCAGTGGCGCCATCTCGGCTCACCGCAACCTCCGCCTCCCGGGTTCAAGCGATTCTCCTGCCTCAATCTCCTGAGTAGCTGGGATTACAGGTGCCTGCCATCACGCCCACCTAATTTTTGTAGTTTTAGTAGAGACGGGGTTTCACCATGTTGGTCAGCCGGTCTCGAACTCCTGACCTCGTGATCCCCCTGCCTCAGTCCCCCAAAGTGTTGGGATTACAGGCGTGACCCACTATGCCCGGCCCATCAACCAATATTCTACTTTATGTCTCTGTGAATTTAACTACTCTGGGTACCTCATGCAAGTGTAATCATACAGTGTTTGTGCTTTTGTGTCTGGCTTATTTAGCATCATGTTTTCAATCCTTATCTGTGTTGGGGCATGTGTGAGAATTTCTTTCTTTTGTAAGGCTGAATAATATTTCATGGTGCCTATGTACCACATTGTGTTTATCCATCATATTGTTGAATTTTTAAATAAAAAATGTTATCTATGTATTATCTAAACACCAGAAAAAAATTTTTTTTAATCGGATGGTTTCCTTTTTTTTTGCTCTGAAATAATTTAAATAGCATAGGAATTATCTGCTCCTTGCAACTTTGAAATAATCCATTCACTTGTGAAACTGGGCCTGGGCCTTTGAGGTAAGACTCTTGACAGATATAATTCTTGAAAGAAAAGCTATGTAGTGTAAAAACAATAATAATTCATCTAAAATACATAGGGACAAAAACTGAAGACCAAAAAATCAAGAGGTAAAAAGGAGAGGTGACAATTTTCTCATCTCTCAGAGGGTGAATCAGACACAATTTCACTTTTGAAGCTGAAATATTGAGAATTATAGGCATAGGCATGGTGTTTAACATCATAAAAATAACCACCAGTAGAACTAAAAACAGACTGCCTATCTTCCCATTTAGAAGATCTTGTTTAAAAAAAGAAAAGAAAATCCAGCCCTTGGAGCAACAGCTAGAAAACCTAGGTAATTGGCCTTTTGTGGGGGTGAGGAGGGGGTGTAGTTGTGCATCTTGGTATCTTCATTTTTCCTTGGGTTTACGTTATTTTGCATATGGAGATGAGATTGTGGTAGGCTACTGTGGCCTGAACCTAGTTTAAGATAGAAGATAATAGAAGATATCTATTTTTCTGGCATTGGTTCCTTTTCATTTCAGTGGGTCTTAACCTAAGGGAATTATGCAAATATGCGTTTACCCAACTATCAAGTCCCATCTTAGCTGTGAATGGAAAAAATGCGTCCCCTAAATATGCTTATTGTTCCTGAATATCTTGAAAAAAAGAAAACTTGTTAACAACCATTGACCTAGATTGATCACTATAGGCCTTCCCAGCTGTCTTTCTTGCTCTATCTCTCTCCCCACTTCCACACACACAACGCAAAAGACCTGAGACCTGTCTCAATGTTGTGCATGACTCCACAACACAAGGCAGAAGCGATAGGAAAGCAGTCGTGGTTTGGTGTAAGAATGTTTTGATAATCAGAGGTATTCAAAAATATAAAGGACCATCTCACAAGGGGGCGTGTAAGCCAGGCTGGATAACCACCACCTACCACCTCATAAAGAGGTTTTCAGGTCATTCAAGCACCTGATGGTAATTTAGAAGCTTTCCACCTCACCTGAGGATTTAGAAAACAAAAGAGATTTCTTTTGCATGGAGGTGAGGAGTGAACCAGAGGAAGCAGACAGCCCTAAGTCATGGGGAAGACTAGCTTGGGAGGTGGAGCAGCACTGACAGAGGTTTGCTTTGGCCCAGTTGAGTCCTCTTTCTAGAACCACATAAATGTTAATCCCCCACCAAGCCCTGATCAGTCTTGAGTTTGGGAACACACTTGTTTGGTTAAGCTGAAGAAGCAGCCTGAGGTGGGGACACCATGACTGCAATGTTGATTCCAATCGCCCTTCCTAAGTGCAAAACAGCTACTTCAGCCCAACTTGGAGAGTTGCTTAAGGGACCTGTTCTAATGAATAGCCTAGAGTGACTGGAACACATTCTCAAGTGTGTAAATAGTGCTTGTGAAATATTTGAGGGGGCTTAAAAACAGCTTGTTCTCTTTACGTAGCCTATTCAGTTAAACAAAATGTATCAAGAGTCTCCAACGACAGGCACCGCTTGCAGGGCTGGGGCCCAGGAAGGCCCCAAAACAGTAAAGACTGCCTTGGTGCTCTCCAAGGAGGCCTAGCCTCAGAGGTGAGACCAACATAAATCCAAGTGACCCCAAATCCAAGGCCCAACAGTAAGTGCTGTGGTCCAATAAGAAGATGAGGAAATGAAGCGGGGATGCCCTGAGCCAGCTTGGGGTGAAGGAATCGCAGAGCAAGGGGAAATGGGGAGACTTGAAAGGCCAGCTTAGATTTAGGTGGGCAATGCTGAAGGTAAGGGCATTCCAGGCAGAGGAAACCCCATTAGGCAAACACACAAAGATGACAGTCTGCGAGACACATGTAGAGAACAGTTGTTCACATTTCCAGCATCCATTGCCCGCTATTCCTGCAAAAGCCCCCACTTATCTTTAGGTGCATCATCTCTCTCCCACCCTCTTAAGTTGAAAGGGGTTCACCAGGGCCCTCCCCCTCAGGCCTGCCAATCAAAACACCCCTTCTCCCTGGCCACAGTGACTGGTTCACGATGTTATATGTAAAAATGTTTATTTAGAAATAGAATGTTTGTTCCCTGGTGCTGTAAAGAAATAGCACTTGAACATAAATTTAATTTCCTCAGCAAGACCATTTTTACTTTCTGCAGAAAGGGCACACTCGCCAGCAGTTTTGCCATGAGAGTACACCCAACAGAGGAGACGGGGTCATTTATAACCTGAGGCATCCACCCTGCTGCTGTCTCCGGTTTCCATTGGCTGGAACGGGACCTCACATTCTGTATTTGTCCCGAATGGCTAGCAACTTAGAACTTTTTAAAAGAGGCAAAGGCCGAGGAGAACAAAGGAAGGAGGAAGTAACTTGTGGAATGCTGAGAAAGGTAAAAAAAACACCTTCAAATAAGGAAGGAGAACGGGCTATGACCTAATGCTTTCTTGGACCAGTATAAGCATGCCAGGGCAAATCTTTAGACTAAATTGTGGAAGCTAAGAACACAAAGTACATTGATTTCTTTATTACAGCTAGCAGATATTTTAAAATGTTAGCACAGGTCTTTGAATACATTTCGCTTCTAAGAGAAGTTACTATTTATTCCTAATTAGACGGGGAGGAAAGTCTCTTTGAAGAGGAACCCCTACTTCACTTTTTACAAAGATGAGCCCGTGGCCTGGGCCCATCCAATCAGAGGAAAACTCAGGATATGATGGGTGCATGAGCTTTGTTGCTTTTTTGTTTTGAGACGGGGTCTCGCTCTGTCACCCAGGCTGGAATGCAGTGGCACAATCTCAGCTCACTGCAGCCTCCGCCTCTCAGGTTCAAGCAATTCTCTCACCTCAGCCTCCCAAGTAGGGAGGGATTACCGGTGCCTGCCACCACGCCCAGGTAACTTTTGCATTTTTGGTTTCCCCCTGTTGGCCAGGCTGGTCTCGAACTTCTGACCTCAGGTGATCCACTCGCCTTGGCCTCCCAAAATGCTGAGATTACAGGCGTGAGCCACAGCACCCGGCTGCTTCGTTGCTTTTTATTTTTATTTTTTGAACCCTGGTCCATCTTAACCTTCGGATCGGGACTGCTGCAATTGCTACAGGCTGTTCCCTTTGAAGCCACCTTGGAAAATCACCAAATTGAATCAGTTCCTAGGAAGAGGCTATTAAGGCCTTCCTAGAATTTCAGGTGAGTTGAGTTCCTGGAAAATCCCAATCAGAATTCTGTTTGAAAGGAGGAAGGAAATGGGTAGCAAAAACAGCGTTTTCCAATGTTCTGAATCTGTGTGCATGAAGCAACTTTTTCTAGAATTCTCAGCCACCTGGAAACCAAGAAGAGGTTACTCAGGGTATATTCTAGCCCTCAATCATTACTGAGGGTACAGAGAGTACTCAGTTTTTTATCCTAAGGACCGGCCCCCACAGCAACTTCTTGAGCTACCTTTTCTGTAGAGCCTTGACTCAGCAACCACCCCATACCTGAGATAAGAGAGAATGTTTTTTCTGCAACTTGCTCACCCTCCCAGGAAAAGCTCTTCTTTACTGACGATTCAGAATGTTACAATATAGGCAATGGGATCCATTCAGTTAATGTTTTTCAGAAGGAATGAGACATCAGAGCTATGCTTTAGGAATGACACACTGGATGACATTTGGGGGAAATAATTAATTGCAAGGAGAGATTGAAGGGAAGAAGATGAATTGAGAGTTTCTCTTTTAATTCATGACAGATGATGCTGACCTGGATTGGGACAGTGGCAGCAGGGAGAGAGGAGGGGACCAAAGTTGTGAACATTCGGAATAGAATTAGCATTTATGTGGAGGGTAAAACCAGGATCACAGGTGATCCTGGTGATTCCCCGGTTTCTAAGTAACTCTGGAAATGGTTCACTGAAAGTTAGGCCCTTAAAAATACTTTAAATCAGGGCCGGACACAGTGGCTCATGCCTGTAATCCTGGCATATTGGAAGGCCGAGATGGGAAGACTGCTTGAGCCCTGGGGTTCAAGACCAGCCTGGGCAACATAGTGAGATCCCATATTTACAAAAAAAATCTAAAAATTAGCCAGGTGTGGTGGTATGTGCCTATAGTCCCAGCTATTTGGGGAGCTGAGGAGCTGAGGTGGGAGGATAGCTTGAGCCTGGGAAGTTGAGGCTGCAGTGAACCATGATTGTACCACTGCATTTCAGCCTGGGCAACAGAGCAAGACCCTTCCCCTCAACCCCAAAAAAATCCCTTAAATTGTCCATTCCTCCGAAAAAAATCCCTTAAATCATCTATCAAGTAGAGTATATCCAGTTTCATGTGTACAACCTTTGTACACTAAAGGTTTTTGGTACCTCTGAGCTAAACTAAAAAGAGGTGTGTGTGTCTGTGTGTGCGCATGTGCACGAGAGAGAGAGAGAGAGAGAAAGAGAGAATGTGTATGAGAGAGAGAGAGAGAGAGAACAGACTATCCTAGAAAAGATAAGAAAGTACAAGAAAACAAACTCAGTGGCTAAGGGGCAGGGTGTGAATGTATTGCTTATTCAAAATATAAATATGGTTAAAATTTAAAATATATATAATTAAAATTAATAAAGTTAGTAGCAAGCCAAGCGTGTGTCAACAGTCATCCAGCAGTAACCCTCAACAAACAACATTGCCACCAAACTCAGAATGATTCAATTCACTTGATAACAATAAGATGGGAGCTTCAGCAGGACAGTGCAGGGAGGGCTCTGGCACTCTGGCTGCAATGAGCTCTGCATTGCAGTTAGTTGTAGTTCTCCAGTAAGTAATTAATTGGCTAGATTTCATAACCTCTCTCTTTGTCATATATATATCCCACCCCTTTCGAGGAAAGCAGTGATTCTCAGAAATAATAAAGTCTAAATTCACATTTTAAAAGCAATGATTTTTTCCCTGAATTCAGACCCATGATGGATTTTAGGTTTTAACAACATTTTGCAAAACAGTTTCTGTTCTTTCTGTTTCTACTGGTGGAGACACCTGAGGCCCATATAATGCTTTGTCTAAAAACAGATCCATTAAACCCTAGTGACACAAAGAAACTGCAGCAGAAGCTTTGAAATTCAAGAACTTTTTGCAGGCTTTTTTGTCGTTTTGTTTTTGTTTTTTACTTTGGGCCAGGTCAAATTTTTAGCTTTGGTGTATTCCCCTCTGTGATCTTTGAAGATAGTCCCCCAAAAGCCAGGCGAGGAGAGTGCAGGAAAGAAAGGATGGTGGGGAGTAACCCTTAAAATTATTTGCATAGAATAAGCACTGCGAGAATAGACATCAAATATTATCAGAGCTTTGTTTTTTCCCCAGTGGAGTAATAGGTGAATTTAATTTCTGCAGATTATCAGCTGTGAGCATATGTTACATTTTATTTTACATTGTATTTCAATAAAAACAAATCAGTGTAAAGACTCCCAGATAGTGTAAGGGACTCATTAAATGATTTTATAGTATTTTTTCTGCAAACAAAATGCCTTTCTTATTTTCTTCAAAAATAAGAAAAAAAAATCATTCTAAATTGCAAATGTTTTCCCTTTTTTTAATGGAAAAATAATCAGCCGCAATTTTTTTCAATGAATAAAGATTTCCCCAGACTTGTACTAAATGTTAAAATTTTAAACATTTCAGTGATGCAGTATGCTAACTACATACACATACACAATAGCTAACATGATGAAAAGTTAAAATCTCCCTTAAAAAACTGAAAATTGATCAAACTAATAATTCAAATTTTTAAAAAATTCAATGTTTTCCTAAAAATAGTTTTATATTTTAAGGACTTATTAGAAAAATGAAGCTGCAAAGTAACTTATAGAATAAAACCATACAAGCAAGTAGGTAATTTACTATAAAATTCATTGTCATCCTCCTAAGTTTTTCAGTATTATATAAAAACTATAAATGTTAAAATAAATGTTCATAAAGGAGGATGTGACTAAGGGAGCAAGAGGATGGAGTTTGGGGAGACGCTTCTGGGATAATCATAAATGTTTTATTTCTGGATCTGAGCACTGATAATATGGCTGCATTCATTTGGGAACACTTGTGGAGTTGGACCCTTATGAAATGGCCACTTTTCTGTATGTGTGTTATACTTCTATTTTAATAAATAATATTAAAAGCAAAAAAGAGGGGAAAGTCAAACAGAGTTGAATGTTACAGAATTTTAGGATGGTGACCAAGACTAGGTTGAATATTGTGAATAACAATAGTGACAATAACTACCATGTATGTGGCTAATAATTATTTCAGTGAACACTTATCCTGTGCCAAATATTGCTATAAGTACTTTACATATGGTGACAAATTTAATTCTCCCCAACCCACTGAAGTATGTGCTATTATAATCTCCATTCTACAAATGAGGAAACTGATCAATAGAGTGGTTAAGTAACTTGCCCAAGGAGGTTACAGACTACTCTTTCAAGAAGTTTATAGTGAATGAAAAAAGAGAACAGTAAATCATGCAGAAAACAGGGAGGTTTGTTTTTTGTTCTGTTGTATAGGCAGGGGTTGAGCGCATTTATGTTTCAGGAGAGAAGCCAGGGAAAGGGGAGTGAAAGTGCTTGATCCCTCCCTCAGGAGGCCAGAAAGGATGGATCAAGAACCCAAGTATGTACAGCTTTGCCCAAGGGAATGGCCTCTCCTAAGATCTGAAGAGCCAAGAGTTCTGTGCACTAGAGAGCAGAGAGAACACACATTAGGTAAAGTAGATTGTTGAGGACCTTGCTGAGTGATGAGGAGGCCAGGAGTGGGTAAAGAAAGCTGGAGGAAATATGCAGTGAGGAGTGCTCAATGTTTACCACTTAAAGCAATTGCACATGTCTGGATCCCACCCCAGGCCTACTGAATTGCATTCTCTGGAGATGGAGTCCCAGTGACAGCATTTTTAACCAACTCTAAAGGTGCTTCCGATGTCCCTTAAGTTTAAGAGACATAGTGGCATCTGAGATCCACAGACAGAGGATGAAGTGAAGATGGATCCACCCTGTAAGACACAGCATGGAGGGACAGTTTCCCCAGGAACTGGGACTTTTTAAATAAGTTCTTCAAACGATTCTAATGTAGGTAGTCTGTGGGCCACACTGAGGAAGTTTTGCCTGTAGGGTGACAGTGGCTAAGCATGTAGACTCTGGAGCCAGATTCTGAATACTGTACTACTATTACCTGTGCAACCTTTGGCAAGCGAGTTAACCTCTCTGTGCCTCAATTTTCTCATCTGAAAAATGGAGCTAATAATAGATAGTACCCACTTCATAAGGTTGTTGTATTAAGTAAGTTGATATATGTAAAGTGCTTGAAACATAATAAACATTCAATGCTTCATAAATATTAACTATCAGTGTTGCTTTGTTTTTATTATTCACCATATTTGGGGGGCCCAGGACCACTGAAAGTATGACCTGAAAAGTAGGTTAGGCAATGGAATGCTCAAGTAGACTCATGAAAATCACCCAGAAAGTCTTGTGACCAGCTCAGGAGGGGAAAGGAGGGCTTAAACCTAATAATGTGGCAAAGTGAGGGTTGTACTCCTTTATGACTGGTCTGACTAGGGTCCCTGGTTGGTGAAGACAGTCATTGACAGGGAAAGTGTCACACAGTATAAAGCTACATCTGGCAAAGTGGGAGTGGCAGGGAGATGTACATAAAACTGCTGCTAGGCCCTCCCCAGATGGAGAACATACTGGTTATTAAAAGAGGCTAATGTATTCGGGAAAGACTTGATAAAAAGAGTTGCTTGGGAACCAGTACTGCAAGGATGGCCAGCTGCTTAAAACCTGCCTTGTTTTGTCCCTGGGGGGAAACACCAGGCTCTAAAACTGCTCTCAAATGAACTAAAGTCCTTTATTATCCATCTGACTAAAGGCCATAGATTGTAAGCTAAGCCTCCTTGGCAGGCATTTGGATCCCTGTCACCAGCCACAGGGCCAGGCTGCTGCTTAACCTCTTGGTGTGTCTTTTGCATCTCTGCAACTTAGTCCTGTTTTGGATGTCAGTTAAGCGGGGCACAGAGAGGCTAGAGAGAAAGCTAGAACCCAGGTCCCAAGAGAAACAGTTGAAGGAGCTGGGGCTGCTTAGCTTGAAGAAGGGAAGACTTGCGTGTTTTGAATGAATTTCTTCAAGTTTTTTTTTTCTTTTTTTCTTTTTTTAAATGGAGTCTTGCTCTGTTGCCCAAGGTGGAGTGCAGTGGCATGATCTCGGCTCACTGCAACCTCCACCTCCTGGGTACAAGCGATTCTCTGCCTCAGCCTCCCGAGTAGCTGGGATTACAGGCACCCGTCACCACACCCAGCTGATTTTTGTATTTTTAGTAGAGACAGGGTTTCACCATCTTGGCCAGGCTGGTCTCGAACTCCTGACCTCATGATCCACCTGCCTCGGCCTCCCAAAGTGCCGGGATTACAAGCATGAGCCACCGCGCCCGGCCCAAGTTTTTTTTTAAATCAGTTTAGCTGGTAGCAACTGTCCCTCGCAGCCACCAGAGGCTCTGTCAAAAGAACATCAGCAGGGGACCAACTTGCATGGGTCCCTTTTGGCAGGCAGTCTCATGGTCAGGGGTCGGATTGCACGCACAGCTTCAATGACACAACTACAATGTGAAAGTCTAAGAGTTCTTATTAGCACTTACCCACCCTGGGGTGTACACAGCATGCCCTGGAAGCCGCATGCACACACGCACACATGCAAGGTCAGGGAGCAGGTGAGAGAGAAGAGAGCATGTCCACTAGCTGCATATATTGCAGAATAGGGTGTGTGGGGGTCGCTTTTAATTTCACAGGCAAATGCCTGAATGGTCCTGCAGGAGAGATGTCTCTAAGCTCTTATCTCCAGACACCTACTTGAGCCATCTGGGTGTGGTGTAGAACTGGAAACGGTGTCAAGGGTGACTGAATGAGACCTGCCTCTGGCACGAGAAAGCTAAACCTGCATTCAAAATGGATGCCGAGGTAACATAAAATTATAAGCATTCACTACATCAATGCAGTGTGGGTCTGTACCTCTGAAGGGCTATTATAAAGCTGCAAGAGCAGGTGGGAGGTGAGGGGTGGTACCCAAGGGGCAGAACTAGGATTCATAAGTGGGTAGAAATTTCAGGGAGGCATATTTCAGCTCAATACAAGGAATTAACTTTCTAACAGAACTGATCGACCATGAATCAGAATGGATACCTTGTGAGGTACCGGGTAATGAGTTCCCTGTCACTGGAGGAGTGCAAGCTCAGGTTGTATGACAAGTTTGCAGGAGAGCACGTTTAAGCATCCAGTTAAACTTTATAGCTACAATGCTTGTTCTCTATTTGTGTTCAGCAGCCTGGTTTCATTTCATAACCCTTGGCTTCTTAGCCCTGGGCTTTAACAGGCTGCTTTAACATCTGGCAACCAGGTCGCATCTAAATATAACTAGGAAATGGATGTTGGGTAGCACTTTGATTCTCCCATAGGCCCCAATTAGGTCCATGCGCATCTCTCCTTTCTAGCTACCGTCACCTCTCCTCTCTCAGACTGCCTACAAAGTAGGATACGTTTCTCTGGTTCACTGATTTCTTGCTGGCTTTGAAACAAACCCGTAAGCCCTTTAGGATTTAGGATAGGAGGTGACAAAACAGCAAACATGGGCAAGTAATCTAGAGGCCCAGGAACCTTTGTATAAGTTTCCAGAGCAGATGTCCATGGTCTACTAAACAAGTGCTTCTCAAACTTTCATGTGCATTGAATCACCCCGGGATCTTGTTACAATGAAGATTCTGATTCAGGATCCTGAGAGTCTCCATTTCTAACAAACACCTGATGATGCTGATGCTGTTGGTCCATGAATCTAAGTCATTATGTAAACGGCAGGTAACTCACATGCCTACAGGATTAGCATAAATAGGTGAGGGAAGCCCAGGGGTTCTGAGAAGGGAGCAAATGGATAAACCAGTTGCTCTTCGAATATCCCTGGACTCCCTGGGCCCTAGATCTCATTACCTATCCCATCTGCCTGCCCAGGTGAAGGTTTCCTTGGCATTTTCTTCAGATTTCTTCCTTCAAAACGAAGGGCTCGGAATCCACAAAGGGCGCTGCCCACCACGAGGTACAACGTTTTAAAAAGTTTTTAATTAAAAAAAATTTTTTTTGGCTGGGTGCAGTAGCTCATGCCTATAATCCCAGCACTTTGGGAGGCTGAGGCAGGTAGATCATGAGTTTAGGAGTTCGAGACTAGCTTGGCCAACATGGTGAAACCCAGTCTCTACTAAAAATACAAAAAAAAATTAGCTAGGTGTGGTGGCACACGCCTGTAATTTCAGCTACTCGGGAGGCTGAGGCAGGAGAATCGCTTGAACCTGGGAGGCGGAGGAAGCAGAGGTTGCAATGAGCTGAGATCACGCCAATGCACTCCAGCCTGGGTGACAGAGCAAGGCTCTGTCTGGTGAGGGTGGGGGGATGGGGGAGCTCTTTTTTTTTTTTCATTCAATACAATTTGCAATGGGTGTCTCCATCTTAAGCCCTCCCACCTCACACACACACTATTTTTTTTTTTTTGAGACAGAGTCTCACTCTGTAACCCAGGCTGGAGTGCAGTGGTATGATCACGGCTCACTGCAGCCTCGATCTCCCCAGGCTCAGGTGATCTCCCCACCTCAGCCTCCCAATTAGCTGGGACTACAGGTGCAAGCCACCACGCCTGGGTAAGTTTTGTATTTTTAGTAGAGACAGGATTTTACCACGTTGCCCAGGGTGGTCTCAAACTCCCGGGCTCAAGTGATCCACCTGCCTCGGCCACTCAAAGTGCTGGGATTACAGGCATGAGCTACCGCACCCAGCCTGACTTTTTGTTTTGTTTTGTTTTTTTAATACAGACGGGGTCTCATGTTGCCCAGGCTGCTCCTGTGCTCAAGCAATCCTCCCACCTCAGCCTCCCAAAGTGCTGAGATTACAGGTGTGAGCCACTGTACCTGGCCACACACACACTTTAAACAGAAGGTTTGCTGCAGTTGATTTTTGCCAGCAGACTCCAGGACAAACCCCAAGGTGCAGGGCAAAGACTTTCACCTCTGTAAAAGAATTGTTCCTTCCATAAGAGGTCCATCCAGTAAGAAAAATGGTAGTAGAGAAAGAGACTTAAGCCTGGGTTTATAATCATTGAAGAAGACCCTACCCCACCACCTTGGTACCTCTGGGAAGTAGCATTGGAGAGCAAAACCCAGCTCATTCTACAGAAGCCCTCTTTCATAATGGAAGCACAAACACCTCCCCCCAAAGAGTTGTGCTGACATTCAAGAGTGGTGGGCATCCTGTCATGAAACAGCCTGGGCACACAGCCGTATGAGCCAGATGTGGTGAACACCAAGGATCCCAAGGAGGGGAAAGATTCTCAGAATTAGCTGCCTCCCCGAGGGAAGGAAGAGTTGTGTTCAAGGCTCCAGGACATCATCCCTCCCACACTATGCTCTGGGCCCATGGAGGGGTGGTGGACCTCACACCTCAGGGGCATGTTCTGTTGGAAGTGACTCAAACGAGACACTTACAAACCTGTCTCCGCAGCCTGCCTGTCAAATTATACCTCTGTGCTGGGTCAAACTTTTGGCCAATTAAAACTTAGAAGAGCAGACCAGGTGCAGTGGCTCACGCCTGTAATCACACCACTTTGGCAGGCTGAGGTGGGAGGATTGCTGGAGCCCAGGAGTTTGAGACCAGCCTGGGCAACATGGTGAAACCCCTTCTCTACAAAAAATAGAAAAATTAGCACAGCATGATGGCGTGCGTCTATGGTCTCAGCTACTCAGGAGGATGAGTTGAGGCCGCATGGGGTGACTCACACCTGTAATCCCAGCATTTCGGGAGGATGAGCCAGGCAGATAACTTGAAGTCGGAGTTCAAGACCAGCCTAGCCAACACGGTGAAACCCCTTCTTTACTAAAAATACAAAAGGTGTGGTGGCAGACGCCTGTAATCCCAGCTACTCAGAAGGCTGAGCCATGAGAATCCCTTGAACCCGGGAGGTAGAAGTTACAGTGAGCTAAGATCATGCCACTGCTCTCCAGCCTGGGTGACAGAGCGAGACTCCATCTCAAAAAAAAAAAAAAAAGGAGGCTGAGGTGGGAGGATCACTTGAATCCAGAAGGTCAAGGCTGCAGTGAGCCGTGATCACACCACTGCACTCCAGCCTGGGTGACAGAGTGAGACCCTGTCTCAAAAAAAAAAAAAAAAAAATTAGAGGAGCAAAGGCCACTACCAGCTGGCCCTTCACAGGTGTGGTGAGAATGGTGATGGTGGCCCCAGTTGGGCACAAAGGTAGGCCCTGGGATGGAGAACTGACAGGGCCTAATAGTGTCTGCTCCCAGATAGACAGACTGCTACTTGGTAGGAATGCCACGGTTGTTGCAGAGAAGCTGTGTTAAACTGGGAAAAGCTTGCTTTGAGAATCAATCCAATTAGACTGGAATTCTAGCTCCCCCACTTCCTAGCACTGAGACCTTGGAGCAAGTTACTTCACTGCTCTGTGCCTCTGTTTCCCCCTCTGCAAAAACAAAGCAAGACCTACCTCTTCAGTGTATTGCGAGGATTTAATGAGGCATTTGTGAAAGCACTTGACACAGAGCATGTGCTCTAAAAGTGTTTCTTTCCTTCCTTTGGCCTGGCAGCATATGTTTACTAAGGAAAGCTGAGACATAGAGAGGCCAGCCCTATCCCTTGGACTGATGCCAAATTGGAGGCCTCTACATGCCATGCTCAAGAAACAAATATAAGACCAGAAGAAGATTAGATAAAGCTGCTGTCTGCCTGCTTGCCAATGTGACAGCTCTTTTGGGTTCTGACAAAGGAGAGCAAGCCAGTCTTCACAGAGTACCAGCTCTGGGAGTTTCAGGTCCCAGAAAAAGGTCCTACGTCCTGGATGGCAAAGACAAGGTCCCTAACTGCCCCAGTCTGGCATATGTAGTCCGAGGCTGGCAGATGTATATAGGAGAGGCCTAGACGGGGAAATCAAGATGGCTCCAACTCTGACTGCCACGAAAAATGTGGTTTCTGGAGTCCCGGATCAAGAAGCTTCCCTCTTTTTGAGAGCCAGAGAAGAGTTCCAGAATGAACAGGAAGTGCAAAGAGAGAGCCAGCTGAGAGGCAACCCTAAAAGAACTATCCATCAGAGGCTCAGATCGCAACTGCTCTTCTATGCATTGGCTTAAAAATGAAATTCCATTCTGGACAAATTTCCTTATTGCATGCAAGCTGCTCTAATTTCAAGAATGTCAAACACGCAGCCAAATGCAATTACATTTTAAGCACAGCACTCACTTGAAATATAGCACAAATTTCTAAACCAATTTTAATCAAATTACAGAGAGGGTA
Source organism: Papio anubis (assembly GCF_008728515.1). NCBI lineage: Eukaryota > Metazoa > Chordata > Mammalia > Primates > Cercopithecidae > Papio > Papio anubis. Next base: position 81,530,093 of record NC_044996.1, on the reverse strand, counting down.
GACATGCTCAGCAATCTGAAATTCCACCTGATCCAGAGAGCCTTTCCTGATTAGTTAGAAGAGTGGCCAGTTCACTGGCTCTCCCCTGCCTGTTGTGTTCACTCTCTGCTCTCAGGTATGTCTTTATCCTTTTCTTGTACACTGTGTAGATGTGTTTGGTGATTATGCATTTCTGCCCTGGTTACCTGTTTGCTCAGTTAATCACATGTCCTTTATGCCTGAGCAGCCTTTTGGCTATTTCCTTCTGGTACCTCTCTGTGGGCATGGGCCTGGCCTTGGAATCCTTCCATGCAGGGCTCACCCCACCCCCACTCCTGCCCAGGTGCTTAATAAGGGTTCTTTGAGAATGAAAGCTCAAGAAGTTTTAGGCCAAAGTAGGTGGCTGCTGGGACATTATGTGTCCCATAAACATTAAGTTTAAGCCCTCCCCCAGAATTTAGGCAATAACTCATTTATTATCTGGACAATGGGTCTAAGTGCCTTCGTGTCACAGCAGCACCAGAGGTGCCTGCATATATATTCCTGCCACAGGTGGCTGGAGGAAGAGCTGCCTGGGTGCTCCCTGTAATGCTCAGCCCACTGACCAAGACCTGAGGGAATCACGTCCAGGGGGCAGCTGACAGAAAGGAGATCAGAAGTTAGCTAGTGACAAGGTCTGAGACTGTCTGGCTTTGGGAGTTCTTCCATTGGGAAATCGACATTGTTGATTTCTGGATTGCCCCAAAAGGCTTCAGGACCATCATTCAGGCACGAAAGGGCTCTGGGCTCCATGGACAGCCTGTATCTCACACCCACTTCTTGGTTGTCTCTCACTCTCTCTCTTTTTCCCTCCCTCTCTCTCCCTCTCCCTCCCTCTCCCTCTCTTTCTTCTCCTCTCCCTCTCTCTGACTCTTTCCATCTTTGAAGGCGTGTGTTTGTCTCAGTCTTTTTCTCCTCCATCTCCAACTCTCTGTTCTCTCTGTCTCTGAGTGTCTCTTTCTCTTTCTCTTCCACTCCCACTCTTCTGTCTCTGTCTCTGTGCCTCCACTCTCACTCTTGCTCTCTCCCCCTTCTCTCTCCTCTCTCTGACTCTCACTGTCTCATCACTAGACATTCCATATGCCCATATACAGAAACACCCATTTTTCCCTTTAACAAGCCCACAAATTAAAAAAGGTAATTTCACTTAGAAACTCAGAGAAAGGAAGTAGCCCAGAGCACAGATGTCAGCCTCAGTCAGGATGCTAAACCAATCCCCCTTAACTCTTCTTCTGTTGTGTGATCAGGTCTCAGGGCTCCAGCCCCCACAGGAACTGCCATCCTGCCAGAACTTGACTCACTGGAACCCAAGAGTGACTCACTGGGATGGACAGTCATGAGTTGGATGACAACTTGCTGGGATCTCTAGCATCAGATTAAGGAGTTGAGGGATGAGGGTGGACTAGAAGGAGCAGATAAATGACTTTTAAAGTCTGTCGTTAATGCAAGATTCTGAGATTTTTACAGTTGTGACATACTTGAATCTGAAATGACCGGATAGTACTGCGTTCTGGGCTTTATACATTAAGAGGAACAACCTAGAATATGTCCAGGAGAGTGTTAGTAGGATGGAGCAGGGACTGGAGACCGTGTCACTGTCTCAAAACCAACATGAACTAAGTGCCTACTGCGTGCCAGACACTGGCCTCAGCACTGGGCATCCAGATTAATGAGGTATAGCCTCTTGACTTCAAGAACTCACTTGAGTGATCAAATCTAGAAATAGGAGCTTAATAATAACAACATTCATTGAGTGCTTGCAATACATCACACACTGTTCAAAGCTTTTTGCTTGTATTATCTGATTTAATCCCTATTTCACAGGTGAGGAAACTAGGACACAGAGAGGTTACATGTGGTGACAGTTTGGTACTATGAAGATTGATTGAGAGAGCTAGGGCTGTCTAGCCTGAAGAAGATTCAAGGGAATGTGGGCCTCTTGTCTTCAGACTTCTGTCAGAGTCCGAGAGAACAGGTGTATTTGTACATGGCCACTGAGGGCAGTGCTGGAACCCAAGAGTGGAAGTATATTTGGACTTAATAAAACGAAAAAATCTGCCTTAGGAGTCAGAGTTGTCTGTGGGTAAAACAGGTTGCCTGGAGAGGAAGGGAGAAGTCTAAGCAGAGGCTGGATGACCACTCAAGAAGGGAGGAGGTGAAGAAGATGTTCCTAAAGGTTTCTTGTAGTTCTGAGTGGCTGAACATCTCTATTTTCTGGCTGCACACTGGCTTGAGGACCCAAATATGTCCCCTTTAAAGTCCTATGGCTATCCATACTTCAGCTGTCAGAGATAAATATGCCCATCTCTATGTAGGAAGCCCCTGTGGCCTGCTTTTATGCTCATCCTCCTGCCAGAGTCCCTAATTATCTTCTCTTGTCCCATGCCCAAGGGGTTTGGGGCCATGCTTTGAAAAGAATCCAACAACAGTCCTCTCCCTCAAGTTTCCTGCTCGGGTCTAAGGCTGATCTTATTGCAGTGGAACTGCAGGCCAAGAGCTAAACAATGGTTCTTCCTCAATAGGGTGGTCAGGCCACAGCAGATGACCAGCAGGCCAGTCACCATCAGCAAAGTCCAGGTAGCCCAAGGCCCCCATGCCTCATACATGGTGGACTGTGGTCACCCATTACTGCCAAGATATATGCTCTGGCCTTCCTCCAATCTAGCACACTCGCATTGACCCTTAGCAAAGCATCCAGCAGTGGAGAAGATTGCTAGAGATAGCTAAGTTAGTGAGGTGGCCAGGTGTGGCTTCCAGGGTCCCTCCTTCCAGGGCTTGCAGCCTATTGTAGTGGAGGCCCAGACTAGCCAGGGGGAACCAGCCAAGGCCCTTAGGAAGGCTTCTCAGCTTATCAGGGCTGTCCAAACTATGGAGCTTCTGCAGGCAGAGAGGCCATGCCTGGGAGCTCTTCATCCCATTGGCCTACAGAGAGTCTTTCTGCAAGAACTGCAAGCCTCAAAATGTCCCTGGGGTTAAAAGCCATCCTCATGTTGCCAGAGAGATCCAGACAGTGAGAGTGGCAGGGGCAGACTCCTAAACATAGGACCCTGGCTGATTCTTTCGAAGGCTCAGATTCTTCACTAGGAAGGCTGTCAGTGGTGCTTCTGAGGGAGGGGCTCTTTCCCCATGCTCCATGCCCCCAAAACAGGTACAATATGTTATCCCCCAAGTCTACAGCTTTCAGCCTGGGCATAATCTCAAAAAACCAGACAGGCGCACACTGAATCAGAGTCCCTGGAAATCCAGAGATGTCATGGGCAGAAGGACAGTGGAGAAGTAGGGAATGGCCTTGGAACTGGTGATGTCATGGGCAGTGGGCTGTCGCATTTCAGAGACAGTTCTAGGCCATGCTGAGGCGCTGAAGGGCAGGAAGCCTACCAAGGAAGTCTCTTGGGAATGATACCAGTCAGTCAGTTTCTACTTAGGTCAACTGGGATATGCCAAGGTAATGTCACTCAGGTTGGATGTTACATCATGGCTACTCCGAGTCAGATTCTACTAGTCACCTCTTAGTACCAACTGGCAACCCCCGAAACTGGAGATAGGGGATTTGGTTCTAGAGATGTCAGGTAGTTGTCAAAGAGGGGAAACTGTCAGAGATGGTTTGGGGTGGGGAGAAGTGGGAAGGTGCTCAGAAGCCAGTTATGACTCGGGTCTAATACCTAAAACTAGTATGCCCCTTCTCACTCCTCAGCTGCAAATAACTGCAGGGCATTGGGGCTCAAGTGGAGCTGCCACAGGTTGGGGAGGCTAAAGGCGGAGATGCAGTGAAGATAATTGCTGACTGAGCTGAGCTCCTACAGCAGGGGCAAGCCAGCCAAGGCCCCTGACTCAATCTCCAGAATGTACTTGCTGCTCAGGTTGATCCAACAGCAAAGGGGAGCCCAAGAAGGTGTCCCAGGCCAGGTGAGTCATGTAATTATCTGAGAGATTTAGGCTCTCCAAGGAGCTGCGTTTGGCCACCTATGGCACCACTGAGGCAGTTGGCTGAGAGATATGGAACCCAAAAGCGACACAAGAACTGAAGTGCTCTGTCGTTAGCCAGAGGACAGGAGGTTGGTCAGGAGGTTGGATGCCAGGATGAGGGAGCAGAGCCAGTGAAGCTGGTGGAGGGCCTCTGAGACCAAAACCTTCAGCTGGTTGCCCCAAAAGTCCGAGTGGTGAAGCCTTGCTCTGGCCTCAATTGCACCATCCCCCCTAGAACTTTTAGAAGGTTGTGAGAGAGGCCAAGTTGTTCCACACTACATGGGAGCCCTGCCAGAAACATTTGGAAGCAGAAGCCCTGGCAGAAAACACTCGGCCTGGCCATCAGGGTTGAGGAGAAAGAAGAGTATCTTGGGAGCTAGTGAAAGAATAGGGTGGAACTGGGGAGGAAGAGATGAACCCCATACCCTCAAAACAAAAGATCTGGAGCGCCTCTCATGGCACTGCCAAATACATTACCTCACTCCAAGAAATAGGGGTGGTTGTTCCTGTCTTACTAGATGATGAGAGAAGCTCAAAAGAGTGAAGTGACCTGCCCAGCGTACAGGATTTTAACCCAAGTCTGGCTGACTCAAAGCCCATGCTCTTTCAATTTATCTTACCTCCTTAAGTGTATCTTTTTCTACTTCAAAAAGCCCTTGTTCCCTATGGCAACAGGAAATTTGTTTCCATCCATGAATGAATCAGGCGGTCTTACGGTACAATGCAATCATGTTGATCCTTGAATGTCAGAGCTGGAAGAGACCTTAGAGAGCATTTCTCTCTAACAACCCTCTCATTTTATAACTAGCACAACAAAAGGCTCAGAGATGGGAAGAGGCTTGTTGAAGGGGACAGCAAACCTGAGCCTGCCTGCTCAGCCCCTGCCCCGGGAGCTCACCAGATAGGGACCAAGAAAGGAAGGAGAGACAACAATGAATCTATTTCTGGATTCCATAGGGTGGATGCCGCCCACCCATAGTTATTTTTCCTTGGAGATGGAGCACCCACCAAGGACAGGAGGAACCAACTTCTAGCACTTTCCCTTGGAAAAAGAGTCAACCAGGAAGGTTCTCCACTCCCCGATCCCGATCCTCAACCCTGCTCCCTGGAGAATATAACTTACTGGGTGAAAAGGGGTTGGTTTTGAGGTTAAAAAACACATGAGTTGGCTGGGCGTGGTGGCTCACGCCTGTAATCCCAGCACTTTAGGAGGCCAAGGCAGGCGGATCACCTGAGGTCGGGAGTTCAAGACCAGCCTGAACAACATGGAGAAACCCCGTCTCTACTAAAAAAAATACAAAATTAGCTGGGTGTGGTGGCACATGCCTGTAATCCCAGCTATTCGGGGGGCTGAGGCAGGAGAATCCCCACCAGGATTGGAGGTGGAGATTGCGGTGAGTCGAGATCGCGCTATTGCACTCTAGCCTGGGCAACAAGAGTGAAACTCCATCTCAAAAAACAAACAAACAAACAAACAAAAACACATGAATTCAATTCCCAAGCTCACCACTAACTAGTCTAATAATCTTGGGCAAATTCTGTGACTTCCCTGAGCCTCTTTCCTCATCTGTAAAATAGTGATACCTCTCTCACAGGTTGTTGTGGAGATTCAATGCAATGACATATGTAAAGCACTTAACGCAAAGTATGCATTTATAACTATTCATTTGTCTCTTATCTACCACAGACTCCCGTATTTTCTTTTTTCTTTTCTTTTCTTTTTTTTTTGAGACAGAGTCAGCCAGGCTGGAGTGCAGTGGTGCGACCTCGGCTCACTGCAGCCTCTGCCTCCCAGGTTCAAGCGATTCTCCTGCCTCAGCCTCCTGAATAGCTGGGATTACAGGCACACGCCACCATGGCTGGCTAATTTTTTGTACTTTTAGTAGAGACAAGGTGTCACCATGTTGGCCAGGCTGGTCTCGAATTCCTGACCTCAGGTAATCCACTGGCCTCGGCCTCCCAAAGTGCTGGGATTACAGGCGTGAACCACCGCACCTGGCCTCTGGCTAATTTTTGTATTTTTAGTAGACACAGGGTTTTCACCACGTTGGTCAGGCTGGTCTCAAACACCTGACCTCAAGTGATCCACCCACCTCGGCCTTCCAAAGTGCTGGGATTACAGGCATGAGCCGCCGCGCCAGGCCAACTCCCATATTCTCATCCCAGACTGGGCCAGGAAGGCAAAAGTCCCCAGCATGGGGAAGACAGCAGCCTCAGGGCAGAGGTAGCCTTGCAACAAGGAGGCAGAATGATTTCTTCTGCTGCTTGCAGAAACGGCAAGACCAGGAGTAGGCTGAGATCTGGTTGGGCCATGCTGTTGGGGTCCTTCAATTTCCCCCAAAACCATGAACCTAGGCTGGGCCTCGGAAACTTTTAAGTAGGCCCATGCCAGGGCAGGAAGTATTGATACAGGATAGGAAAAGTAGGGACCAATGTTCTCCCTGGGGGAAAGATGAAAAAGAGAAGTTGGGGAGGGAGTGAAGGCTTTTGAAAGTGAAAAATAAATTGGTAGAGGAAACCTGCTGGGCTTTTCTGAAAGGAGTCACCTCTTGGGGTACCAGGAAATGAACAAACTAGGACGCTTTCTCTAGCTGGCCTATAAGTTTCCCTCAGTCCTTGGGGACCATTTTAGGGAAACTCCTCCATTAAAAGGGAAATCCAAGCTCTGAGTAAAAGACCAGCCTCTCACCCCCTGTATTGTAGGGCTCTGTCTCAGAGATAACAGGAAAGTCAGAGGGTGGGGACCATGGTGAAATTGGGATAGGGCCCTGCCTCTTGGCAAGTATTGTTCTGGGTGCCCCTCCCTCCACTCATTCAATTACTTAGTGCCAGGCCCTGTGGGGAATAGAAGAGTGTCAAGTCTCACCCATATTAAAAACAAAACAACAACAACAACAAAAACTGTACCGGCTGGGCATGGTGGCTCACGCCTGTAATCCCAACACTTTGGGAGGCCAAGGCAGGTGGATTACCTGAGGTCAGGAGTTCAAGACCAGCCTGACCAACATGATGAAACCTTGTCTCTACTAAAAATACAAAAATTAGCCGGGTGTGGTGGCACGCGCCTGTAGTCCCAACAACTCGGGAGGGTGAGGCAGGAGAATCGCTTGAACCCAAGAGGTGGAGGTTGCAGTGAGCTGAAATTGTGCCACTGCACTCCAGCCTGGGCAACAGAGTGAGACTCCGTCTCAAAAAAAAAAAAAAACAAAAACAAACTGTATCATGACGCTACTTCCTTCTCTGTTCCTGGCTCTTCTTTCTTTTTCAGGCAAGCTCTTGGCAGGTTCTTCCTCTGAAAAGAAATCCATGAACTTCATCCCTTTATCTCTATCCCAAATACAACTTCTCTAGTCTAAGCGCAGCTCACCTCTCACCTGCCTCCAGTTTCTGTCTTCCTTCAAGGTAGCTGGACCTCCAGGTCATCAGTTGTATGCATCCACTTACTTGCTTAGAACTCTTCGATGGCTCTCCACTGCCCCCACCAGATCAAGTCCAGTCTCCTTAACCTGGCACATTAGGTCCTTTGTGATCTGGTCCCTGCTTATCTGTCTGTATTTCTTGTCACTTCTCCCACAAGAAACATACAATTCATACTTACTTACAGTTCCTGGAATGACTGTGAGTAGCTACCATTTCACACCTCTCTTTATTTGCACATACCGTTATTCCTGGAATGTTCTTTCCAGCTTGACGGGTGTCATTTGACCTGTCTTACAACCTGTGGCTGAACCGTGATCTTTTTCGTGAAGCTTTCCTTCAGCCTTCTAGTCATCTAGTTGGCGCCCTCCTCAAACTCCCTGGCAAGTTCCTACCATGCCTGGTCTTGTTTATTCCCATTTTTGCCCTTCATTTTTCTTCAATTGAGTTTTATTCTATACCAAACACTCTAATTATGTTGTACGCATGTTATCACATTGAATCTTCACACCCACCCTGTGAGCTTGATGCCATTATTATCCCCATTTTACAGCTGACAAAACCGAGGCTTGAATATCTACGTTAGTTGCTCAACATACCCAAGATACAAGGTTAATAAGTAGCATAGTGGAGATCAAACCCAGGTTGACTCAAAAGGCTTAATCATGGTGCTAGAGTCCCTAGCCTTTACCGAGTTGAGGGGTGCAGTAACCCTGGGAGAGGCTTGCTGAAGCTGGGCAGAAGTGGAGGTGAAATCTCCTTAGGGCCATGTGTCCTGATATCCTAGAGGCTACAGTTACTTTGGGGCAGGTCAGTGGCTAGTATGTGGCTTCTTCCATCTGAGACAGAGAGTGGGGTGTGGCAGGAACGAAGGTAGTGCCTTTCTAAGGATAAAAAGATGCAAAGTTGGGCTGGTCGCAGTGGCTCATGCCTGTAATCCCAGCACTTTGGGAGGCCGAAGCGGGTGGATCACTTGAGGTCAGGCGTTCGAGACCGGTCTGGCCAACATGGTGAAACCCCATCTCTACTGAAAATACAAAAATTAACTGGACGTGGTGGGATGCACCTGTAGCCCCAGCTACTCAGAAGGCTGAGGCACAAGAATCGCTTAAACCCAGGAGGCAGAAGTTGCTGTGAGCCGAGATCGTGCCACTGTACTCCAGCCTGGGCGACAGAGTGAGACTCCATCTAAAAAAAAAAAAAGGTTTTAAATACTGAAGCTGCCTACTTTAAGAGCTCTCACAAAATCCTCTAGCCATGCCTAGGCAAAGAAGGTCAAATTGTCCTGGGCAAGACTGACAGGCAGCAGAGAGAAGGCAAAGGGACGCAAGTGAAACAGAAGTTAGGCTCCAACTGCCATCTGGTGGTCAGCCTTAGAGAAGCAAGTGGATGGTTCTAGGGTCGCAAGCTTAGGACACAAGCCAAGGGCCAGAGAGGCTGCTCAGGTGAGCTGGGCCTTGGCTCACGGCATTCATTCATTCATTCACTACTCACGTATTCATACACCCATCTATCTATTCATTTCTTCATTCATTTAAGAAAGGTATGTTATACTAGACAGAGTCAGCACTGGGAATACAGCAATGAACAAAAACAAAAATTCCTTCTCTCATTGAGCTCATACTGCAGTGGTAGGAGACAGAGCAAAAAAATCCATGACATTGTGTGTTAGATGGCGATGAGTGCCATGGAGAGAAAGTGGGGAAAGGGCAGGAGCAGAGGCTTTGCCATTTTAAATAAAGTCTCACTCAGAAGGTGAAATTTGATAAAAGACTTGAAGGAAGGTAGGGAGGTAGCCATGAGGATGTCTGTGCGAAGCAGATTCTGGGTTAAGGAAACAATTTGTGAAAGCCCCAAGAGTAGGATCATGTGTTATGTGACTGAGGATCAGTCAGGAGGCCAGCGTGGCTGCAGCAGAGTGAACAAGGTGGGGAGTAATAGGAGACCGTCGTAAGGAAGCAGGCAGGAGATCCATCATGTGGGGCTCTGGAGACACATTTTATATACTGAGTGAGAGACAGGAAGCCAGGGGAGGGTGACTTGCCCAGGGTCACCCAAGCTGGCAAGTGGTACTAGGCATTCTGTCTCAAAGGCCTGAGCTCTGACCAGTGGGACACAAAAGAGAGCTCAGAAATAGATGTATACAAATCTGCCCAACTGATTTTTTGACAGAAGTACAAAAGCAATTCAATGGAGAAGGATAATCTTTCCAGCCATTGAATTGTCTAGTGTTTTTTTGGGGTTTTTTTTGTTTCTTTGGGGGTTTTTTTTGCCTATGGTTGTCTAATGCTCTAGAGCTGGGCAGAAGTGGAGGTGAAATCTCTTTGGGCCATGTGTCCTGATGTCCTAGAGACATCATACCTTGGGGCAACCCAACAGCCAGTATCTGGCTATCTAATTGCTCTGGAGCATTAGACAACCATAGGGGAAAAAATAAACCCTGAACTAAGCCTCATACCTTATACAAAAATGAACTCAACAAGGATCACAGGCTTAAAAGTAAAATATAAAAATATATAAAACTATAAAACTTTTAGTTTTTAGAAAAAAATAAGAGAAAATCTTTGGGACCTCGGACTAGGCAAAAAGTTTCTAGACTTGTCACCAAAAGCATAGTCTATAACAGAAGAAAATGATAAACTGACTTCATCAAAATAAAAAATTTTTGCTCTGTGAAAGACATGTTTCAGTCACACAAAACCATGAATGTTCATAGTAGCTTTATTCATAATAACCAAAATGTGGAAGTAACCCAGACGTCCTTCATCAAATGACCAATTAGACACACGGGAACATCTCCACCATGGAATACTACTCAAAAATAAAAAGGAACAAATTATTGGTACATTCAACAACTTGGATGAATCTCTAGGGAATGATGCTGAGTGAAAAAAAAAAAAAAAAAAAAAAAGCTGCTCCCAAAAGGTTATATACTGTATGATTACACTTTTATAATATTCTTGAAATAGCAAAATTATAGAGATGGAGAACGGATTTGGGGTTGCCAGGGATTAAGAATGGGGAGAGGGAAGCTGGGTTATAAAAGGACACCATGAAGAATCCTTGTGATGACTAAACAACTCTATATCTTGACTGGGGTTGTGGATACATGAATCTCCACATGTGATAAAAGCGCATAGACCTACACACACACACACACACACACACACACACAAACACACACACACAGATGAGTTCATATAAAATATGAAGTCTGAATAAGCTCTGTGGACTTTATCAATGTCCGTGAACTTGTGGGGTTTTTTGTTTGTTTGTTTTTGGTTTTGTTTTGAAACAGGGTTGCCTGGGCTGAAGTGCAGTGGCGTGATTACAGCTCACTGTAGCCTCAACCTCCCAGACTCAAGTGATCCTCCCGCCCCAGCCTCCCAGTTAGCTGGGACTAAAGGTGTGCACAACCAGTGGGTTAATTTTATTTTTTTGTAGGGACAAGGTTTTGATGGGTTGCCCAGTCTGGTCTCACACTCCTGGGCTCAAGCCATCCGCCCACCTCAGCCTCCCAAAGTGCTGGGATTACAGGCATGAGCCACCACCGCACCAGGCCAGTTGACTGGTTTTGATATTGTACTATAGTTATGCAAGATGCCCGCATTGGCAGAGGTGAGGTAGAGACTGCACAGGATCTCACTGCAACTTTCTGTGAACTATTTCAAAATAGAAATGTAAAACCAAAACTTAAAATCCTACAAGAAACCAGGAGAGATTCTAAACAATAAACTTAAGATGTTAGATCAAAAGTTTGGAGGCCTCCACTGTCAGTTAAACAAACAAAGAAACAAAAAACCTTGATGTATTTACTGTTAATAATATTCATAACTGAAAAACCAGCTCCTCAGTGAGATTAGAACTACTTCTGATCTGACCTTACATAAGGGGATATTCAGGAAGATACTTAGTCCAACACTCTTATTTTAGTGTTGGGGAAAATGAAGCTCAGAGAGAACTTGTCTACAGTCACATAGCAAAAGAGAATGGTGGAAATAAAATCCTGTTGGTTTTCCGTTTCAGTGAGGATTATAAGAAGCTCAGGGGGAATTAAGGGCAAGTACCTTCGCTTCTCTGAGCCTTTCTTCCTTAAATTCTGTAAAATGGCCAGTTACGAGTTTGAGTGTGTAAAGTAACTAGCTTAGTGCCTGGCACATAGAAAGTACTCTATAAACCATAGTTTCTTTACCCCCTTTGTTGAGAGAAGGACTGCTATGCTTTCAAAGCCAGAAGGGACAAAGAAGACAGCAGCTACTGCAGAGAGTCACCCTTCCCTTCTAGCCCTCCCTGAGTTCTAGACCTCCAGTAGAAATTGATCCTAGTGATATCCTGGGGATAGTCACCATGGAAATGACTAGGGAGAGGGGCGTTCAGTTTCTATGGTGACAGCCCAAGAAGCAGGGATGTGACTTGAAAAAAACGTTGGGGATCATGGAGTTCTTTCCATGGAGATGGGAAGGGAGCTTTCTGAGGCTCACATAGGGGGCAGGGGTAGGGGAATTGGAGAAATGAAGCCATTCATCTATATAGCAATAGATGGAAAAGGAGTGGAGTCACTCGAGGAACAGTTGACAGTGAAGCTTTCTATCTCCGATGCTAGAGGGCTGTTACAAGTTCACTTAGACCTATTTAAATTTTTAAAATGTCCCTCCATGTGCCGTATAAATTCATCTTTCATATCACCAGTATGCCTCCACACTTTGGGAAAACTGGACCAGTGTATCTACTATAGTCTGTCTTCAAACAATTAAGGGGAGCAGTTAAGACATTGTTTATCTGAATTCTTTGGAAATAAGTGCTTTACAAATGGGGGGCATGCAGTAGCACCAGCTTACCTTTCATGATCCATGAGGGCAGGGAGTTTGCCTGTCTCATTCACTCCGGCACTTTAGAATGGTGTCTCACACATAGCAGGCATTCAGTAAATGTATACGGAATAAATTAACCATCCTCTTCTTGTTGCCCCCAACTGGAAGTTCCAAGAATATAAAAGTGCTTCAAGTTCCCTGCATATGATATCACCATTTAAGGCTCAGTTTAGGAGCTAGGCACGGTGGCTCATGTCTGCAATCCCAACGCTTTGGGAGGCGGAGGCAAGAGGATCACTTGAGGCCAGGAGTTTGAGACCAGCTTGGGCAACATAGTGAGACCTTGTCTCTTCAAAAAATAAAAAAAAATAGCCAGGCAGGGTGGCACACGCTTGTGGTCCCAGCTACTTGGGAGGCTGAGGTGGGAGAATCGCTTGAGCCCCAGAAGATTGAGCTGCAGTGAGCCAGGATCACATCACTGCATTCCAGCCTGGGTAACAGCTATAAAGCCCCTAGCTAGGCTCTCCTCCTGGATGTTTCTGTCATACCCTCCAGGTATCATGATAACAGCATTTGCTTCATTACATTGAATTCATGCGTTTCTTTGTCTGTCTCCTCACCAAGCTGTTAGAGCCTCAGGAGCAACGACTATGCATATTTATATCTCAGCAGTTAGCACAGTGCCTGGCACTCCAAAGGTCCTCAATAAATATTTAATTGACATAAATGCCTTTCTCTTACTTATCAAGTCTGCACTCTCCTGGCACACTGTACCTCCTCCATAATGTGAGCCAGCCTACTGATTCAATCTTTCTTCCTTTTACTTTCTAGCACATATGTATTACATTTTCATTTCTTTTGTCCTTCACTAGGTCTATAATTCACCCCTCTTCTGTAGTACAGTGTGGTGGTTAAAAGCATGGGCTCTGGAACCAGATCTGGATCCAACAGAGCTGGGTTCAAATCTCACCTGGGCCAGTTACTTTAACCTCTATGAGCCACAATTTCCTCATCTGTAAAACAAGATGCTGTGGTTTGAATGTTCCCTCCAAAGCTCATGTTGAAATGTAATGGCCAATGTAACAGGATTGGAAGATGTGGCATTTAAGAGGTGAACAGATGAATGCCGTTTTCATGGGGGTGGTTAGTCACTGAGGGAGTGGGGCTCCTGAGAAAAGGATGAGTTCAGCCCAATTTCCTCTGTCTTGTGCACATACTCACCGTGTGATGCTTTCCAACATGGGATGAGGCCCTTACCAGATGCCAGCGGCATGCTCTTGGACTTACCTGCTTCCAGAACAATGAACTAAATAAATCTTTTATTTATAAATTACTCATTGGTAGTATTCTGTTATAGCAGCAAAAAAAAAAAAAAAAAAAGGACCAAGAAACTGCAGTATAACAGCACCTATTTCTTATGGCACTTCACTTGTGAGGTTTATTTTATTTTATTTTATTATTTTATTTTATTTTTCTGAGATGGAATCTGGCACTTGTCACCCAGGCTGGAGTGCAATGGCACAATCTTGGCTCACTGCAACCTCCACCTCCCAGGTTGGAGCGATTCTCCTGTCTCAGCCTCTTAAGTAGCTGGGATTACAGGCGCCTGCCACCACGCCCGGATAATTTTTTTGTATTTTTAGTAGAGATGGGGGTTCACCTTGTTGGCCAGGCTGGTTTTGAACTCCTGACCTCAGGTGATCCGCTCACCTTGGCCTCCCAAAGTGCTAGGATTACAGGTGTGAGCCACCTCGCCTGGCCACTTGTAAGGATTAATTGAGAAAATGCAGGTGGAGGCAGTGAAAAATGGCTTCCCTCCACTCTTCTAGGTTCTGTGGGTGGGCTACGAATTCAATGGACATAAGACAGATTAACAATAGAAGAAACATTAATTACATACATATGCACAGGAATCCCACAAACTATGAGACTTCAAGAAGGGTCAGATGATTGAAGCTTATCCTGAGCTATAGGAAGGAATAAGGGCTTGAGGCTTCTAGGGAGTGGTGGCAACACAAGTTAGCGGAGGGTAAGGGAAGGAAATGTGTGGTGCATAAACGTTGTTTTGTTAGGCAGACAAAAACTCTCTCAGCTGATGAAAGTCATCTCCCAGCAGCCCTCAGAAAAATAGGTGATAGTCGGCCTGGGTGTGGTGTCAACCTCCAGTCTCCTCTCCCGTGATCTACGTTAAATCTTCCTGGTTGTTAAGATTCACAGGGAGGGGTTTCATGACAATTAAGTTCATTTTGGAGAAGCCAGCTTTAGGCAGATAAGGGAAGCTCAGAGACAGCCTCTGCCTGTATCCACTGTTCCCCGAGTGCCCTCGGTTCAAATAATGAGTACACCAAAGGAACATATTTTGAGGTAGCATTTCCTGAACTCCTCCATTTCCCCTGTCTGAAATTTGCCTGAAGTTTCACACACTAACTGTTGAGTTAATGGCTGAGAGAAAAATTGAGTTAGTAACTGAGTGGTAAGAGACCTGAGAACAGGCCAATCTACCTAAACAGTTGTGTCTCATTTCAGGAGGTGTGTTGCAGGTGGGTTCCCATCAAAGTTAGACCTCTAGATGATGCAACCAGGTATTTAAGAAGAAACATTTCTATGGAAACAAAAGAAAGACAAAGGTTAATGTTTGGAGCAGTCTATAAAGTAGTTTTTTTTCTTTTCTTTTCTTTTCTTCTCTTTTTTTTTTTTTTTTTGAGACAGTCTCACTCTGTCACCCAGGCTGGAGTGCAGTGGTGAGATCTCAGCTCACTGCAATCTCTGCCTCCTGGGTTCAAGCAATTCTCATGCCTCAGTTTCCCAAGTAGCTGGGATTACAGGCGCCTGCCACCACACCTGGCTAATTTTTTTGTTTTTGTTTTTGTTTTATTTTTAGTAGAGACGGGGTTTCATCATGTTGACCAGGCTGGTTTTGAACTCCCGACCTCAAGTGACCTGCCTGCCTCAGCCTCCCAAAGTGCTAGGATTACAGGCGTGAGCCACTGTACCCAGCCTCTATAAAGTAGTTTCTGAGTCTGGAGGGCAACCAGTTGAGAAGATTTCTAGATATTAAACTTCAAGCATTTTCAGTTGGAGTAGGGGCAGGCAGTGGCAATATGACCCATTTTCCTGGTTTGCAGTTGGCATCAAGTGTTACAGTGAACTTTCTGAATAGTCCATACATCAACAGGCACAATGTTTATCCATGTATAAGTTGTTGTGGTGATTTCTCCGACATTTATATCAAGTCATGCAGCTTCAGCTTTCAGGGCTTCTGGAAAGGGCAGTTTTAATTTCAGAAATTACAAGTCATCAGGGTACGAGAAAAATTGGAAATATTAGTTTGCAGAGTCATAGCCAGACACTGGAGAAACTAGAAGAATTCAAGATTTAGTCTAGTTTACAGGTAAATAATAAATTCTCAAAAAGAATGAACTAAGATCTAATAATGGGTGCACTGTAGTTTTCTTTTGAAACATAATTTTTCTCTCTACAGTCACCCCCATTTCTACCAAAGATAATCACAGTAAGACCAATTTATTTACAAAATAACTTATTTTCATAAGTTTTGGCCTGATTAGTCATATAAGTGCTGCAAGAATGGTGATTGAGTTATCCAAGCGTGGTGGTGCATGCCTGTAGTTCCAGCTACTCAGGAGGCTGGGGTGGGAGAATCATTGAACCCAGGAGGTGGAGGTTGCAGTGAGCCAAGATCGCACCACTGCATTCCAGCCTGGGTGACAGAGTGAGACCCTGTCTCAAAAAAAAAAAGAAAAGAAAAAGAAATAGTAATTGATCTTGTAGTCTATTTTAAGTCTGGAACTTTTAATAAGGAATTACAGATTGGACTTTTGAAAGCCTCTTGAGGCTATAAAGCCAAACTGAAGACTCATCATCAAATTTTGCCTGTAATATTTGTAGATTTGTATGAATTCCTCTCTTCTCAAGGTCCCCAAAATATTTTGAGGTTCCTGGGCTTGCCAGGAAATAACCTACCCGTAAGGCAACAAGATGAAGTGTGTGTTCAAGATACCAGGCCAGTTTTTTCCCCAAGGGCTTTATTGGTTTTATAAAGTCAACCTTAGTTCCCTAAATTATCTAGTCATATCAGAAAATATGACATTTCAATCAAGCCTTGTTAATATGTCTTGGCCGGGCGCGGTGGCTCAAGCCTGTAATCCCAGCACTTTGGGAGGCCGAGGTGGGCGGATCACGAGGTCAGGAGATCGAGACCATCCTGGCTAACACGGTGAAACCCCCTCTCTACTAAAAATACAAAAAACTAGCCGGGTGTGGTGGCGGGCGCCTGTAGTCCCAGCTACTCGGGAGGCTGAGGCAGGAGAATGGCGTGAACCCAGGAGGCGGAGCTTGCAGTGAGCCGAGATCGCGCCACTGCACTCCAGCCTGGGTGACACAGCGAGACTCCGTCTCAAAAAAAAAAAAAAAAAAAAATTCATTAAATTTTAGTCAGTTTGACCACACAAGATTCTCTCTCACTTACTCTCTCTCTTCCCAATTTCACATCCATTAAATTTTTGTCCATCTTTTCTTCATTTGTTCTGAAACAATCTTTAAATAACCTCCCAAATGGACAAAACTATCTTTCTGCAGAAAGTAGAAAAGTTCCTCTTCAAAGCTTATCTTGGTTTAAAAATAAAATAATAGACACTAGGAATAATACCTTCTTACTCTAAAGCCTCCTATCAGCTACCAGTTCTTATACTTTAGCCCAGTTAGTTGCTTTGGCTTTACTCAGGCATGTCTGGACATACCCAGGCAAGTCTTAGCTCATAGCTTACCCACCTTCCTCATTTGGAAATGTTGTTGCTTCCTTAAACCTTTCATAAGCAACTTCCTCTCCTTCTTTGTTCTCCCTTACACTTACCTATTTAGGAAAGATTTAGGCTATTAGCAAATCGGGTATCAGTTTAAGACTGTGAGGCCCAGCTCCAGCCAATGGATGCAGGACACAGCAGTAAGGACAACCCAAATGTACAAGGGATAAATATGTCTGCTTTTCCTTTGTTCAAGTGTGCTCTCACCATTGTTCCATCTGCAAGAGGCACCCTTTCTGCAGAAAGTAAAAATGTCCTTGCTGAGAGAATTAAATTTATGTTCGAGTGTTATTTCTCTGTGGCACTGAGGAACAAGCATTTCTAATGGTTTCCCTCAACAACAAAAAAAACACATTTTCGTACCATAGATCATCTTTCTTTGTACATTTTGTATACAATGTTCTCTTATTTCTTGTAGTTTTGATTACATATTAGGATTTTAAGTCTTAGAAACCTATATGGTTTGACTCTGTGTCCCCACCCAAATCTCATCTGGAATTGTAATCCCCACAGTGTCAGGGGAGGGACCTGTAATCCCCATGTGTCCAGGGAGGGAAGTGATTGGATTATGGGGGCAGTTTCCCCTATGCTGTTCTTGTGACAGTGAGTGAATTCTCACAAGATCTGATTTGTTTTGTTTTGTTTTGAGTCTCGGTCTGTCACCCAGGCTGGAGTGCAGTGGCTCAATCTAGGCTCACTGCAACCTCCACCTCCCAGGCTCAAGTGATTCTCCTGCTTCCGACTCCCAAGGTGCTGGGATTACAGGCACATATCACCATGTCTGGCTAATTTTTGCATTTTTTTAGTGTCGACAGAGTTTCGCCACGTTGGCTGGGCTGGTCTCGAACTCCTGGTCTCAAGTGATCTGCCTGCCTTGGCCTCCCAAAGTGCTGGGATTACAGGCATGAGCCACTGCACCCAGCCTCGAGATCTGATGGTTTTTAGAGTGGCAGTTTTTCTTGCACTCTCACTTCTCCCTTCTGCCACCTTATGAAGAAGGTGCTTCATTGTAAGTTTCCTGAGGACTCCCCAGCCATGTGGAATTGTGAGTCAATTAAACCTCTTTCCTTTATAAATTGCCCAGCCGCAGGGAAGTTCTTTATAGCAGTGTGAAAACAGACTAATATAACCTAGGAAGTAAGCAATTTTGAACTGTCATGTACCAACACTTTATTAATACACATTTCATAATTTTTGCAAATATATTTTCTCATAGAACAATTTTTCATTGTGGAACAGGACATATTTACTAACAGATCCAAAATATATTTTGTACTTCTATAGAATTCAAGAAGCCAAAAGTAAATAAACTTATGTTCAGAAATTAATGTTTTAATATTTTATCTTATTTGGAAATGATCTGGATGTTCAGTGAATAGCCAACATTCAATTTAACTTAGCAAAACTCTGTAGGTAGGAGTTACCAAAGAGATTTGGGAAACTTTTTAAGTAAACATATAATAAAACATAATTATTGTTTAAGTTTATTTATAAATTTTATTTACATCTTATTTAATTTACTCATTCATAACAGTTGTGTTTGGATTACCCATAAAAATTTCATGAGACATTAGACAAAACTAGCCATCATCTCAAGTTATTTCACTATTAACTTTTTCTTTTTTTGTTTTTGAGACAGAGTCTTGCTCTGTAGCCCAGGCTGGAGTGCAATGGTGCAATCTTGGCTCACTGCAACCTCCTGGGTTCAAGCAATTATCCTGCCTCAGCCTCCCTGGTAGCTGGGATTACAGGTGTGTGCCACCACACCCAGCTAATTTTTGTATTTTAGTAGAGACGGGGTTTCACCATATTGGCCAGGCTGATCTCAAACTCTTGACCTCAAGCAATCCACCAGCCTCAGCCTCCCAAAGTGCTGGGATTACAGGCATGAGCCACTGTGCCTGCCACTATTAACTATTTTTACAGCATATGAACATCAGGCAGTCATCACCAAAGCAAATTATATGGGTGTTGTTTTGGTTTTTTTGTTGTTTATTCGTTTGTTTCTTGTTGACAGCTCAGAAGATGCAGCTGTTTTCGTTAAACCAACAGTATCAAGCTAGTCTTATTTATCAAAGATTTACCCAAGTCACATAAACTTGAAAAATATTTGGGTTAGTTCCCATATTTCTAGCAGTTTTAGTTTTCCATGTAGGTAAGCACTTATTTACCTCTAAGTCAATTTGGTTTTTGGTTTTTGTTTGTTTGAGACATGGTTTTGCTCTCTCAGCCAGGCTGGATGTAGTGCAGTGGTGCAATCATAGCTCACTACAGCCTCATCTGCCAAGCTCAAGCAACTCTCCCACCTCAGCCTCCCAAGCAGCTGACACTTGCAGACACACACAACCATGCCCTGCTAATTTTTTTTTTTTTTAAGTAGACATAAGGTCTCACTATGTTGCACAGGCTGGTCTTGAATTCTAGAGCTCAAATGATCCTCACATCTCAGCCTCCCAAAATAGTTGGGATTACAGGCATGAGCCACCATGCCCAGCTGATGTCTACAGCCAATTTGAATAGAACTCCTTTAAGAGATTTTATAACATGGGCCTGGCATGGTGGCTCATGCCTGTAATCTCAGCACTTTGGGAGGCCAAGGCAGGCAGATCACTTGAGCTTAGGAGTTCAAGACCAGCCTGGCCAACATGGCGAAACCTAGTCTCTATTAAAAATACAAAAATTAGCCAGGCCTGCTGGCAGGCCCCTGTAACTCCAGCACCTTGGAACACCAAGGCGGGTGGATCACCTGAGGTCAGGAGTTTAAGACCAGCCTGGCCAACATGGCAAAACCCCATCTCTACTAAAAATACAAAAGTTAGCCGAGCGTGGTGGCGTGTACCTGTAATCCCAGCTACTCAGGAGGCTGGGGCAGGAGAACCGCTTGAACCTGGGAGGCGGAGATTGCAGTGAGCCGAGGTCACACCACTGCACTCCAGCCTGGGTGGTAAAGCAAGACTACGTCTCAAACAAAAAATTAAGAGATTTTATATCATGTAGACATAACATGCAAACATGCTTGTGTATACACATCCATAAGCATACATAGGCATACAAATAAACACAAATAAAGATCTTACAGCATTTTACTTTAAAAGTTTTAGTCTTGAGGCAGTAAAATATAGTAATATAAACTCACTGGTTTATCCTCACTTATATTTTTATGTAAATTGTGTTTCTGACCCCCAAAAATAGAACAAATTAAGGTTACCTACTCACAAGGCTAAAGGTTTTTTGTTGTTGTTGTTTCTTAAAGATGCAGTTTCACTCTGTCACCCGTGCTGGAGGGCAATGGCACAATCTTGGCTCACTGCAACCTCCGCCTCCTTGGTTCAAGTGATTCTTCTGCCTCAGCCTCCCAAGTAGCTGGAATCACAGGCGCCCACCATCACGCCCGGCTAATTTTTGTAGTTTTTAGTAAAGACGGGGTTTCCCATGTTGGTCAGGCTGGTCTCCAACTCCTGACCTCAGATAATCCGCCCACCTCGGCCTCCCAAAGTGCTGGGATTACAGGCGTGAGCCACCGCACCCAGCCAGCTAAAGCTTTTTACTGTTAATAGAAAAGAATTTTTTAAGATTTTTTTTTCAGGCCGGGCGCAGTGGTGCACGTCTGTAATCCCAGAACTTTGGGAAACTGAGGCAGGGGTATCACCTGAGGTCAGGAGTTCAAGACCAGCCTAACATGGTGAAACCCTGTCTCTACTAAATACAAAAAAAATAGCCGGACGTGGTGGCACATGCCTGTAATCCGAGCTACCTGGGAGGCTGAGAAAGGAGAATCGCTTGTATCTGGGAGGTGGAGGTTGCAGTGAACCGATATCATGCCACTGAACTCCAGGCTAGGCAACAAGAGTGAAACTCCGTCTCAAAAAAAAAAAAAAAAAAAGGATTTTTCAGGTTTTTTGTTGTTGTTGTTTGTTTATTGCTGAGAATCATCTTCCTAAAGTTTGCATTTCAAAAGGGATAAGACAGAGTAGAAAGTTACATCTCAAAGGCACAGAGAAAGAATGTAAGTTTTCACCAAGAAGGAGGGGGCATGTTTGCCTATTAGAGGTCTAGTGTAGTTACTTTTTACATTTTTCTTTCTTTTTCTTAAGTGTAGGACCATTCTGTTTCCAACGCTCTAATTTTTTAAAGTATCTGCAGACATCTTGAGATGAATAAGTGAAGTTTGGAGATTGATAATAAGGATAGGTGGGCTTTGAATTGCTTCTAGAGGCACATTCATGTTTTTGTAAGGACTCAATTTGTAAGACAAGGACTGCTGTTTTTAATTCCCCCAAAAATTAGGTTGCAGGCTGAATTATATCAAGGGGTTGACCAATCCATCTGATTACATTATCTATAATTTGCTTTTTTATATCAGGGAGATTTCCAACTAAAATGGAAATTAAAAGATTCCTCTGTTCTAGATTTACATGTGTTCATCTTTGGAATGTTTTAATAATCTGTTTTCTTTCGTTCTGAGTATATAGTTCCATTTTAGCTCAAGAGAGAAGGCCCACACCCCCCCCAAAAAAAACAGTTCCTATTATGCTCTGAATGTATATAAACCAAAGTTCTAAACCAAAGGTATACCTAATAGATCACTCAAACCAAAACTAATAAGCCTCTTTTGGCTTTAACCATGGACATATGAGGCATCTCCAGAGAGGGAGCAAGAAGATGCAGCCCTTCCAAGATACAAAGCCACTCCCAAAGACAGCCAGAAGAAAACCTTAAGACGATGATCCTGAGAGCTGGCAACAGTAGGTACACTAGCCTCAAATGGGGCACAACCCACATTCCTGTCCAGCCATACTTCGGGGTGCTCCCAACCTTTTGATTGGCTGCTTATACATGCAGGCCTGATAACCCATGTGCCTCTAACAGGCAGAAAGTTAAACCAAGTTCTCAAGACACAAAAATGAGACAAACAGGAAAACAATAGCTGTCCACAAGAGGGAAAGGATCACTACCAAATGGGTACTCCAAAACCAAAAGTCATAATTCAAAGCAATTCTTACAAATGTTTCTCTCCTTAGCTAAAGGAATGTAATGAGGAAATGGAGCTGGATTTGGAGGAGGGGAGTTTTAAATTAGGACCATGAGATCCAAAAGATATTCTGAAGGGTCAGAGACAGGGAGTTGGGGAACTATAAGAGGGCAGAGAAGTAGAATTTACAATGAGTTAAAAGGATTTTAACTTTGTTCTAATCTGATTTCTGCTTTTTGATCTTGCTAAGGGTATCTCTAAAGCTAGCTGTTATACCCCTTTATGCCCTTTTTTCAATTTGACCTTCTCATAGGTACCAATAAATAGTTGTTTAGAAGAGCCCTCTGAAAATACATTTTTTTAATATAGTCAATTCAGTTATCCTAAAAGTGACTCAAACCAATAAGTCTTTTCACAGAAAGATGTAGAGTTAACCCAAAAGTTATTCTAACTTTCCAGGTTTAGAATATGTGATCTGAGAGACCAAAATAGATTCTATCAACTAAGATGTACCCTAAGGTTAAGAAAATAAAAGTTACCTGTATTAGTCTGTTCTCGCATTGCTATAAAGAACTACCTGAGACTGGGTAATTTATAAAGAGGTCTAATTGGTTCACGATTCTGCTGGCTGTACAGGAAGCATGATGCTGGCATCAGCTTGGCTTCTGGTGAGGCCTCAGGAAACTTACGATCATGTCAGAAGGCAATGGGATAGCAGGCAGGTCACATGGTGAAAGCAAGAGCAAGAAAGCAAGGGGGAGGTGCCACACACTTTTAAATGATCAGATCTCACTCGCTATCATGAGGAAAATACAAAGGGGAATGATGCTAAACTATTCATGAGAAATCCACCCCCATAATCCAATCACCTCCCTCCAGTCCCCACCTCCAGCAATGGGGATTACATTTCTTTATTTTATTTATTTTTATTATTTTATTTTATTTATTCATTTATTTTTGAGACAGAGTATTGCTCTGTTGCCCAGGCTGGAGTGCAGTGGCACAATCTTGGCTCACAGAAACCTCTGCCTCCCAGGTTCAAGCAATTCTCCTGCCTCAGTCTCCCAAGTGGCTGGGATTACAGGCGCCTGCCACCACACTCGGCTAATTTTTGTATTTTTAGTAGAGACGGGATTTTGCCATGTTGGCCAGGCTGGTCTAGAACTCCTGACATCAGGTGATCCTCCTGCCTCGGCCTCCCAAAGTGCTGGGATTACAGGCATGAGCCACCACCCCAGGCTGGGATTACATTTCAATATGAGATTTGGGTGGGGACACATGTCCAAACTCTATCATCCACAGAATGTGGGATGCCTCCAGTCACAAACCTCCTGGTCTTTAACACTAGGCAAGTGATATTGGGATGGGAATTGCCAAGCACTAACCAAGCAATGAAGGTTAAAACAACAAAAGCCCCTTATGGACTGGGACTGCTTATTGTGACAGACTCTCCTGAAAGTTGACATGGTCAGTCAAAGAGAATGCTGCTTGTCACTTCTTGTCTCAGGTTCCAACCTGTTTGACTGGCTGCCTGATGCAAGCCCATACTTGAGCCCCACTCCACCAGATGGCAGATATCAGAGAGAGTGTTCTCTGGTCAGAAAGCCAAGCTCTCAGGACATAAAACAAGATGAAAGGAGAACCTCATCCAGCTTATTTGTCTCTGGGACCCACACCAAATTTTGTCTAAACTCACACCACTTTGGTGAGAACTCTAAACTCACCAATCTGTGAGGCCAGCTTGAACAACAGGTTTATAAGGGCCTGTCCCCATGTCCTGCCCTATGTTTCTACTCCTCATGACACATGACATGAAAGACAAAATAAATGGAAAACAAAGGCCATATCTGGGAGGAAAGGGATCAGAAAACAAGAATAGTCATACTCCCCTCCCCAAAATACTAGAATCCTTATACAGGAACTAGTTCAGTGGCCAGGTGCAGTGGCACATACCTGTAATCTCAGCACTTTTAGAGGCTGAGGTGGCCAGATCACTTGAGGCCAGGAGTTTGAGACCAGCCTGGCCAACAAGACAAAACCCCATCTCTATTAAAAATACAAAAATTGGCAGGGTGTGCCGGTGCACACCTGTAATCTCAGCTACTGGGGAGACCGAGGCATGAGAATCGCTTGAACCCAGGAGGCAGAGATTGTAGTGAGTCAAGATAATGCCACCGCATTCCAGCCTGAGTGACAGAGTGAGACTCTTGTCAAAAAAAAAAGAAAGAAAGAAAAAAAGAACTAGTTCCCACACATTTCTTCTGCTGAACCAAATTTAGAAAGGGTAAGACAAAGAGACTCAACACTCTTGCTTCAACCAGACTCTGAAGGAAGAGACCTGAAAACCTGATGTGGTCAGAAATCTTACCTGTGGCTAGCATTTTCGTCAGGGGTCCCAGAATCCTATAGTTTCAGCATTTGTGGAGCAAGCTGGTCCCTTCCAGTGAGGCCCTGGGTTGGGTGCCAACTACAGGGGAGTAAAAATAGGCTTTCCTCCACCCTTCTATGTTCCTTGGCTGGGCTATGAATTAAATGGATATAAGACAGATTAACTGGATTTTAAAAACCTATTTCATTACATACATATGTATGGGAATCCCACAAATTATGAGACTTGCAGAAGGGTCAGATTACTGTGTTGTAGGACCAACAGGTTTGTATGCCCACTGTGCAGTAACATACCAATACACTGAAACAGAAGGGTTTGCAGCAGAGAAAGAGTCTAGTGATTGCATGGCACCAAGTGAGGAGATGGCAGGAGACCCTCAAATCAATCCTCTCAAGGAGCTCTGGGCTGGGGTTTCTAAGGGGATCCCGGAGGGTGAGGGGGCTGGAGAATTGGGGCCATTGATTGGTTGGGATAAGGGGGATGAAATAATCAGGATGTGCAAACTGCATTCTTTGGTGAGTCAGCTTCTTGTGGGGTTCTTCACCCCAGCTGATGTCAGTAGTTTTACTGGCATACAGGACCTGAAAAACATATCGCAAATGGAAAACTTAATATTTTATAATGTTCAAGTTGTGCACTTTATTATTATTATGTTCATCAAGCATGAATGAATTAGCACCTTATGGTTATAAATGTTGATTCATAATATTCAATTTAAGTACAGCTACAATTGATTTGGCTGGGTTCAGGCTCCCACCATGCTGGATCATAACATCCCCAAATTTTAAAAATACCAAATGCATGACAATGCTCCCATGAGTGATCATGAGGTGATTAGTCATTGTTCCATTGAGAAGTCTTATTTAAGAGGAATAAGCTGGCAATCTTAGTGTCCATGGCCCTGAAGAACCAGATGCCAGGTTTAATTTCAGTATAAGTCACACCCAAGTGTAATGGGCCTGGAGCAAGGAGGGTGGAACTTCCCAGATGGGTTTCTGATTTCTCGAAGGCTGGTAGTTTAAGAAGGTGAATTGGAGGTGATAAGCATGTTGACAGGGAATGATTTGACTTGGATGTGCTATGTACAATAAATGACTGAATGTCCTATGTAATATTAAGGATTTGCTGTACTGGACAATGGGTGTGTATGCAAATCTGTCCTTGTGATATGTTCAATAAATGTATGATAGGTTATTATGGCATTATTGTTCTTGCTGGATATTCATGGAAGTAGGAATTTAATGTATGACAATACATCAATGTACAATGTATGATTAAGCATATATGATACTGGTATGTTAATTCTTGGGGTGGAGCAGGAATGAGCAACGTATATAGTTGTAATATTAATTTTTGTGGATTCTTCAATACTGACATAGCAGTTAAAATAAAATTATTGTACTCCCAAGTAGAGAAATCAGGGGATAGTTAAGGTACAACTTAAGCTTTGGGTGCTGGTGGTGAAGCAGTAAGCTTCCTCCTTGAAACTGTCCTGGGGAGGAGGGCCCTCCATTTTTGGTTTGCAAGACCAGAGTAATTTAGTTATACTACAAGGACTTCTTCATTTGAGTAACTTATTTTCTATTAGACTAGTGAGTAACATAAAAACCAGGATGAGGGAAAAATATGCAATAGATGCTGCTTAGCCGACGATGATGAAGCCTCGCCTCTGATTCATGTAAGCTTAAGAAGGTCTGCTACTGGCCGGGCGCGGTGGCTCATGCCTGTAATCCCAGCACTTTGGGAGGCCGACGCAGGTGGATCACGAGGTCGGGAGATCGAGACCATCCTGGCTAACACAGTGAAACCACGTCTCTACTAAAAATACAAAAAAATTAGCCGGGTGTGGTGGCGGGCACTTGTAGTACCAGCTACTTGGGAGGCTGAGGCAGGAGAATGGCGTGAACCTGGGAGGCAGAGTTTGCAGTGAGCGGAGATCAGGCCACAGCACTCCAGCCAGACAGAGCGAGACTCCGTCTCAAAAAAAAAAAAAAAAAAAAAGAAGGCCCGCTACTAACATTCAACACAACATTGACTTAATGGTTGAAATATCATGCTTCGCTGCTTGGATATGTGAAGTATTGGAACAATAGTTAGGATAAGAATGGAGAGGACAAAGGGCAGTACCCCTCTTAGTTTGTTAGGGACAGAATGTAGAACTGTGTAGGCAAACAAAAAGTATCACTCTGGTTTAATGTAGGGTGGTGTATTGAGGGGATTTGCTGGAGTCTAGTTGGTCAGGTGAGAATGAATGGGTCAGGTGAGAATAAAGTAGTAATAGAAGAAAGGGGATCAGGCTTAAGATGTCTTTGTATTAGTAGGGGTGAAATAGAATTTTGTTAGAATCTGATGAAACTCCTGACAGGTTGTTAGATCCTGTCTTGTGGAGAAATAAAAGGTGGACAGCTACTAGGGCTACAATAGCAAAGGGTAAGATGAAGTGAAGGCAAAGAATCATGTGAGGGTGGCCTTGTCAACTGAAAAGCCCCATCAAATTCACTGCACAAGATCAGTGCCAGTATACGGAATAACTGATACGAGGTTGTGATTTCTGTTGTACCTCAAAAGTTTGTCTATTCTCATGGCAAGACATAACCTATAAATGCTGTACTATTATAGCAATAATAAAATAATACCAGTGTTTCAGGTTTCTAGGCAAGGATAAGACCCATAATATAAACCTCATCCTACATGTAAGAAGAAGCAGATGAAGAATATTGATGCTCCATTGGCATGTAGATATTGGATAAATCAGCCATAATTTACATCTCAACAGATGTGTGTGATGGAGAAGAATGCAGCTATTATATCTGATGTATAGTGTATGGCTAGGAACAGTCCTGTAATAATTTGTAGGGCCAGGCAGACACCTAGAAGAGAGCCAAAATTTCATCATGCAGAAATGTTTGGTAGTGCTGATAGGTCAATAAATGAGTGATTAATAAGTTTTATTAAGCAGTGGGTTTTTCGGATGTTGGTCACTAGAGTTCTTATAGTTGAAGTACTGTATTAGGGTTCTCTAGAGGGACAGAACTAATGGAATATATATATATATATATTTCATCATATATATTCCCTTTATATATATGTATATATATGAGAGTTTATTAAGTATGAACTCACATGATCACAAGGTCCCACAATAGGCTGTCTGCAGGCTGAGGAGCAAGGAGAGCCAGTCCGAGTTCCAAAACTGATGATCTTGGAGTCTGATGTTCAAGAGCAGGAAGCATCTGGCATGGGAGAAAGATGTAGGCTGGGAGCCTAGGCCAGTCTCTCCTTTCGCATTTTTCTGCCCTCTTGCATTCTAGCTGCACTGGCAGCTGATTAGATGGTGCCCACCCAGATTAAGTGTGGGTCTGCCTTTTCCAGCCCACTGACTCAAATGTTAATCTCCTTTCGTAACACTCTCACAGGCACACCCAGGATAAATACTTTGTATCCAGGATCAATACTTTGTATCCTTCAATCCAATCAAGTTGACACTCACTATTGACCATCACAAGCACAATGATGATTTTTCATGTCATTGGTCATGGCTAAATTCCATGTGAAAATTATGACATAGACTGTGTAAGAGTTAAAGAAAGAGGAGCTGGGCACAGTGGCTCATGCTTATAATCCCAGCACTTTGGGAGGCTAAGACAGGTGGATCATGAGGTCGGGAGATTGAGACCAGCCTGGTCAACATGGAGAAACCCCGTCTCTACTAACAATACAAAAATTAGCCAGGAGTGGTGGTGCATGCCTGTAATCCCAGCTACTCAGGAGGCTAAGGCAGGAAAATCGCTTGAACCCAGGAGGCGGAGGTTGCAGTGAGCCAAGATCACACCATTGCACTCCAGCCTGGGCAACAAGAGTGAAACTCCATCTAAAAAAAGAAAGAGAGAGAGAGAGAAAAAAGAAAGAAAGAAAGAGGAAAGAAACACGAAACGCAGCTGGCAGTTAAAAACAGGTTTACTTTAGATAAAACCTGAGAGGCACTCCTGGCTGATTTCGGTCAGGAGCACTTTCTCTTACAGACTAAGAGTATACATTGGTTTTAGGGTGGGGGGACTTATCACAAGCTTGGAATGTTTCTGTGTGAGGAAGAAGTTTTATGGTGGGGTTGGAATGTCTCTGGGAGGAGGGGAGGTTATCTTGGGGCAGACATCTTTCCGGCCAGAGGGGGCTTATCTCGAAGCTGGCATCTTCCTGGCTGGAGGGGTGTTTATCTCAAGGCTGGCATGTCTGTGGTCAGGGAGGAGTTTGGAATGTTTCTGGTTGGAGATGTTATTTGTGGTTTATGGTCATGCCGACCTTAGCCATTAGGCTGATACCCTTTGGATTTAGGCGGTTTTCTACTAAGGTGAACTTTAGAATGAGGGACTTGTCCAAAATGGCGATGCTCCTGCTCTGTCAGACTGTGTTTTTATTAAGTACAATTTTTGTTGTGGGCTTTGTGGGTTTTTCTTCAAAGCCTTCACCTATTTATGGAGGTTTAGGGTTGATCATTAGTAGACGAGTAGGTTGTGGTACTGTGTTAAATTTTGGTGGTGCTTTTCTGGGGTTAATTTTTTTTTAATTTACTTGAGGTGAATGATAGTGGTTTTCGAATGTGCTACAGCAATGGCTACTGAGGAGTACTCTGAAGCTTGGGGCTCAAGTGTTGTTATGAGGTGCCCTGTTGTTGGGGTTATTGTTAGAATTATTTATGGTTATGTGAATAGTGCATTATGATGAGGTAGAAATTATTACTGATTATTAAAATATGGAAAATTGGGTGGTTTTTAAGGGTGAAGAAGTAGGGCTTTGTGAAGATTCTGTAGGTACTGCTGCATTGTACAGTTATGGTAGTTGATTAATGGTGGTTTCTGGTTTATCTTTGTCAGCATTTTTATTGTGATTGAGATTACTTGGGGAAACAGGGTTATATGATTAAGAATAAGATTAGAAATACTGGGATAAGAAAGGAGAGAAAATAGAGTTTGGTTAGGCCTTTTTGACTGGATACAGTGATTGAGGTTAGTTTTTAGAGCTGGGCTATATTTTTTGGTGTTGCTTTTTCTTTTCTTTTTTTTTTTTGTCTTTTTTTCTTGAGACGGAGTTTCGCTCTTGTTGCCCAGGCTGGAGTGTAATGGCACAATCTTGGCTCACCGCAACCTCCGCCTCCCGGGTTCAAGCGATTCTCCCGCCTCAGCCTCCCGAGTAGCTGGGATTACAGGCATGTGCCACCACACCCAGCTAATTTTGTATTTTTAGTAGAGATGGGGTTTCTCCATGTTGGTCAGGCTGGTCTCGAACTCCCGACCTCAAGTGATCCACCTGCCTTGGCCTCCCAAAGTGCTGGGATTATAGGCATGAGCCACCACGCTCGGTCTGGTGTTGCTTTTTCTATTTGAATTAAGTATCATAGAAGGAATGCTATATTTTGGCTTGCAGTGAGGTTTGAGTATGGTGTTATGTGTTGTATTGTAATTGGGAAGAACCCCAGTATATCGTAGGAGAATTTATATGTGTGTGAGGGGATTTTAAGATTGTTAGTCATAGATTGTTAGGAAATTAGTTCTTTTTTTTTTTTTTTTTTTTTTCAGACAAAGTTTTGCTTTCATTAACAGGCTGGAGTGCAGTGGCATGATCTCGGGTCACTGCAACCTCCACCTCCCAAATTTAAGCCATTCTCATGCCTCAGCCTCCCGAGTAGCTGGGATTACAGGCCTGAGCCACCACGCCTGGCTACTTTTTTGTATTTTTAGTAGAGATGGGGTTTTGCCATGTTGGCCAGGATCGTCTCGAACTTCTGACCTCAGGTGATCCACCTGCCTTCGCCTCCCAAAGTGCTGGGATTACAGGTGTGAGCCACCTCACCTGGCTCACATTAAGTTCTATTGCTACTGAAAACCCTAGAATAATAGTTATGCCAAGGGCTGTAAGTTTTAGGAAGAGGGGCAGAGTTATTTGGGGAATAGGTATAGGAGTAATATTGTTGGAGATGAAAAATCCAGCAAAAATACTACCAATTGCTAGACATTTAATTTAGTTTATTAGAAGAGGGTTACTTTTTGTTTTTTGTTTGTTTGTTTGTTTCTGAGATGCAGTCTCACTCTGTCACCCAAGCTGGAGTGCAGTGGCGCGATCTTGGTTCACTGCAACCCCTGCCTCTTGGGTTCAAGCAATTTTGCTGTCTCAGCCTCCCAAGTAGCTGTGATTACAGGCGAGTACCACCATGCCCGGCTGATTTTTTGTAAATTTAGTAGAGGTGGGGTTTCACCATGTTGGCCAGGCTGGTCTCGAACTCCTGGCCTCAAGTGATCCACCCACCTCAGCCTCCCAGAGTGCCAAGATTACAGGTGTGAGCCACTGCACCTGGCCTGAGTTATTTTTGTTGATGACGACTAAGGTTATAAAGCAAGGCTGTCCTAGCAGTGTGAAGAAAATAATTTGGGTACTGTATACAGCCTTTAGGGAGGTGGTGATGAGTGTAATTAACAGGGCTCAGCCATTAGTATATGATGTGCTTGTGGTTTCAATGATGAGATCGTTGGAGTAGAAGCCTGTAAGGCAACATATACCTGCGAGGCTGCCAATGATAAGTGAGGACGAAGTGAAGATGTCTTGTTCATTATTTAGTTTATGAATAATAGATCCAGAGCATATACACTATGGCTTTGAAGAAAGTGTGAGTATAGATATGAAGAAATGTTAGGTGAAGTTGATTAATGACAGTTGTACCTATTGAGACCTAGTTGACTTGAGGTAGAAAATGCTACAATTTTTTTGATATCATTTTGTGTTAGAGCTCAGATTGCTGTGAATAAAGTGGTGATGGCACCTAAGCATAGTGTAAGTGCCTGAACGATTATATTATTTTGTATTAAGGGGTAAAAGCAAATTATTAGGCAGATACCTGCTACTACTATTGTGCTAGAATGAAGGAGGGCAGAAATGGGAGTTGGGCCTTCCACGGCTGATGGAAGTCATGGATGAAGTCCAAATGGAACTGATTTGCCAGTTGCTGCTACTAGGAGCCCAATTAGTAGGATATTGGGGTTGGGGTTAAGAATAAATATCTGTTGAAATTCTCATGTATTAGAGAATGACAGGAACCATGCTATTGCTAAGGTGAAGCCAATGTCTCCAATGCAATTATGTAGAATTTCTTATACAGCTGCTGTGTTAGCATCTGTTCAGCCATATCATCAGCTGATTAGTAGTAAAGATACAGTACTTGCTCCCTCTCATCCAACAAAAAGTTGGTAGTGACTAGAATTAGTATGGTGATGAGAAATGTGAGTAAATATTTGAAGAATGACTGATATTAGGGCCTGAGTGTATATATAATATTTATTTATTTATTTTGAGATGGAGTCTCACTCTGTCGCCCAGGCTGGAGTGCAGTGGCATGATCTTGACTCACTGCAACCTCCACCTCCTGGGTTCAAGCGATTCTCCTGCCTCAGCCTCCTGAGTAGCTGGGACTACAGGTACACACCACTATGCCTGGCTAATTTTCGTATTTTCAGCATGTTGGCCAGGCTGGTCTCAAACTCCTTACCTCAGGTGGTCTTCCCACCTCAGCCTCCCAAAGTGCTGGGATTATAGACGCGAGCCACTGTGCCAGGCCATCATATTTAAATTCTATAATCGACCATGTGATGAAGAGTGCTACTGGTATAAATACTATTGAAAAATAATCTAGTTTAAAGCTAAGTGAGAGTTTTAGGGTTTGGGTGGTCTTTCAGTGTCAGTTTGAGGTGATGGTTTCCTGAAGTAGGTAAATAAATGTAGTAGTTGGAATGAGACTGGTAATGAAGGGCTCATGTGATGGAGGTTTTTATGTAGGTGAGGTAGGAGTTACTTTTGTAAATATTAGTTGAAGTAATAATAATTGGAAAAGTTAAAGGAGGAGAATATACGCGTATTACTCTTATTTGGAGTTGCGCCAATCTTTTTGGCACCTAAGGCCAATGAATAGCTTCTATCCTTTAAAAGTTGAGCCTTATTGTTAGATATGGGGGCATGAATTAGCAGTTCTTGCATGCTTTCTTGGTAAATAAGAAGTTGGAGGCTTCTATTATTAGACTCACAATCTAATGTTTTGGTTCGACTGTATTTACAATATATGAAGCCCAAAATCATTTTGGGGTTCAGTGACAGGAAGAGGAATGGTAAAAGATGTATGGACGTTAAGGTGTTTTCTCATGTAAAGGAAGGTTTAATGCTATTAATGTAATATTAATGTGTGTGTGTGTATATATATATATATATATATATATATATAGTGAATAGAGGCCTGTAATTGACATGTTAAGTCCTATTAACACATACTGAAGTTACATCAGGAGAATGAAGCTATGGTTACAAAAAATTCTCCAATTTGGTTGATGGTTGTGGGGAAAGCGAGATTAGTAAGACTAGCTAAAAGCTATCACATCCCTATTAGGGGAGTGTTTGGAGACCTCAGTGCTGCTTGGCCCACTGGAGACCTCTGTGGCCGGCAATGCCCCTGCCTGGGCCTCACTCAGCCCTGGGCTCTCCACAGGAGGTACCCTGCTCACTCAGCCCAGTGGGTTGCACTTGGCTTGTGCTCCGGCCCAGATCCCCCACTCACTATGGGATCCATGCTCAGCCCTCAGCTGGGCCAAGTGTGCCACGACCTACTTCCACCTTGGGTGCAGGCATCTGGATGAGGGGACTGTGGTAGTGCCTGAACAGGGATGCCAGTGACCTTGAAGCCCCAAAGAGGGTGTTGCAGCATGCTAACAGCTCTTTAAATTCCACTGTCCACAGCCTGACAAAGGGGGGCATGTGGTGCCCAGCAGCTCCCTCTCCTGCTTGCTCAGCAAGCCGGAGGGGAGTGCTACAGGGTTACAGTTCTGTTCACACACACCATTCAGGTGTCCCAAGTTCTTGTCCCACATCCAAGAAGAATGAGGTTATGCTGTCAGCCAGTGGGTGAGCAAGGCAAACTGAGTGATGAAACAGCTCTCAGTGGAGAAGGGACCCAAGTTGGGCAGCCCTTTTACCCAAAGTCAGGTAGGCTCCCCACAACCTGAAGGCAGGTAGTCCCAAAGTGTGAATGAGTCCGGGGCTTTTGTGGACTCAGAATGGGGAAGCGTGTGCTGATTAGTTTATGAGTGTGCAAAAAAGGCTAAAAAAAGACACCACTCAAAGATGGGCACAACAGTGTAAAAAACCAATTAGGGAAGGGTAGGTATATGTAAAATAGGTGAAGGGTGGGGATCAATCAGAGGAAAGCACGCCAAACAGGAAGAGAGGTTCTCAATCCGGTCTGTGGATTTATTGAGACTTGTAGCTTGGTTTTCAGACTTTAAACTGTCTTTGGTTTGAAGGTCAGGTTTCACAGGGGACCTGCCCCTGTCTGCCTAGGGATTTGTCTGCCTCCTGCTGCTATCATCAGGCTAATAGTATTGTTCAACTATGGATTCGTTCATAATTTGAGTTTGCAAGGCAAAACAGTATAGATGATGTGAGTCCATGGGCAATTTTTAGGACAACTGCACCTATAAAACTTCAGGGTATTTGGATGAGGATGGCTACAATAAAAAGTGCCATGTGGCTGCTTACAGAAGAATAGGCAATGATGCAGGGGCCTTTGAAAACAGTATGCTGAGAATAGATAGGGCTCAAGGACAGTATCTCCAATTGAACTTTTAATGAACTCCCGTAGGCGCCAAGAAGGCGGGCAGATAAAGAAGAGCATAGAAACAAAGAACTGAGTAGAAGGTTACATCTGGGAAAAGAAAGTTTGTTTTGCATTGCATTCTTTCTGCTGACGTGGGGTTTATGGAGTATAAATAAAGTGAGGCGGAGGCTCTGAGCGCGGCCGCCATGTTCTCTGTGTGTCTTTGTCTTTTGTGTGTTCTTTCATTCTCCACCACCCCCGGCACGGACCCCAACACAATGAGATATAGAACAATTAAGGGGAACTATAATCTTGTAACAGGGTCTACATGATTTTGAAGCAGTAGGCAGCAAACTATGAGGAAGGAAACGAGTCAGAGGGCAAGCTGACCTCATGATTCATGCTGAATTTGCTGCGAACTTGGTTTATTTTTTCTCTCTCCCTCCCTTCTTCCCTGATTAATTTTATGAAGTTTATAGGGATTGTTTCAATTGAAGCTTAAACAGCATCCTGAACTACAGAAAGGAATAGGGGCTTGGGGCTTCCTGGGGGCTGGTGGCAACACAAGAGTTATGGGACAGCAAGGGAAGGAAATGTGTGGTGACAGAGGTTGTCTTGTTATGCAGATAAAAAGTCTTTCAGGTAATAAAAGTCGTCTCAAAGCAGCCCTCAGAAGAATAGGTGATTGTCTGGGTGTGCTGTCAGCCTCCGATCTCCTCTCCTGTGATCCAAGTTAATCTTCCCTGGTTGGTAAGATTCCCAGAGAGGGTATTCATGACAATTACGTTCCTTTTGGAGGAGACAGCTTTAGGCAGATAAGGGGAGCTCAGAGACAGCCTCTGCCCGTATCCACTGTTTCCCAAGTGCCCTTGGTTCAAATAATCAGCATACCAAAGTGGCATATTTTGGGGTGGCATCTCCTGAACTCCTTCACATGTAAAGTACTTAGCATAGTCACTTGGCAGGATGTGAGCACTCAGAGAAGGTTGGGTATTATTATGATACAAAGTTATTCATTTAACATTGAGTCTCTCCTACCTAATGGGTGGCAGGTTCTGTGCTGGAGTGAACAAAGATGAGTAAGACACTCTGCCTGGCCTCAAAGAGCGCTCAGTTTAGTGAGAGACAGGTGTGGATAAAGATAACCACAGTACAGTACTATCACAGGGGGATGAATCAAATGCTGTAAGAGCTAAGAAGGAGGCAGCCTCGCCTACGGGGGAAAACCAGGAAGTGCTTCCCAGAGGAAGTGATCTTTGAGCCAAGTTATGAGTAATGAATAGAAATTTGCCAGGCACAAACAAGGAAGATGACATTCCAGGCAGAAGGTACCACCTATGTGAATGCATGAAGGCCTAAGAGAACATGATAGGTTTGGAGAACTAGGAGAGTTGGCTAAAGGTTCAGCTTAGGATCCATGAAGGAAGAAAATGAAAAGGATGTCAGCAGGCAGATCAGAAAGGATCTTGAAGTCATATTATTGAGTTTGACCTTAACAGAATGCCCCTCCGGGCCAAAGTTATTCTCTCCATTCTTCTAACACTTTGAACACACCTTTATCAAAATATTTTTCAAATTACTATTTGATTATTTGTTTACCTGTTTTTTCCATGGAACTATGGACCCCTTAAGAGCTTAAACCTTGGGTGGTGTTCGAATTCTCAATGCCTAGCATTCAGGTAGCACACAGCACATATGGAAAGAGTAAAGGAAGGAATTTCTCCAAAGTCACACAGCTATTCAGTAACAGACTTGGGCTAAAGGGATCCTCCCACCTCAGCCTCCCAAAGTGCTGGGATTGCAGGCGTGAGCCACCGCACCTGGCCAGATTAGTGCTTTTCATATTGTGTTACTTAGAGCCCTGGAGTCCCTCACCTGGAGTGCCACTCACTGAGCAGGTTGAGGAAGACGGGCCAGTGGCTGAGTTGGCAGACTTCTTTGTATCCTCTTCAAATACATCAGTCCTTTTAGAAATTGTAGGTTCTTTAAAACTTGTTTTGGAAAAAGAATTATGCTACTACAAAAAGTTTAAGTACCATTATACTTTCATGATTGCTAAGTGCCCTAAACTAGGATTTTAAAAAATCTCCCATGCACAATAGGAGTTTAATGTGATAAAGTGTTTACACACAAAACACAGTAAACGACTCGTTTTTATTATTCCTTTTTTTCTTTTTCTTTTCTTTTTTTTTTTTTTGAGACAGAGTCTCACTCTGTCGCCCAGGCTGGAGTGCAGTGGTGCAATCTCGGCTCACTGCAGCCTCTGCCTCCCGGGTTCAAGCGATTCTCCTGTCTCAGCCTCCTGAGTAGCTGGGATTACAGGCCAGCGCCACCAAGCCCAGCTAACTTTTGTATGCTTAGTAGAGACGGTGTTTCACCATGTTGGCTAGGCTGGTCTCGAACTCCTGACCTCAGGTGAGTTGCCCACCTCGGCCTCCCAAAGTGCTGGGATTACAGGCATGAGCCACCACGCCCGGCCATTATTCCTTTTATTCCTTTCTTTCTAATCACTTCTTAATCTTGGTATTATTTCAAAATAAGATGAAATGCTATGCTTAAAATGACAATTCTAATATATAACAGGTACTCTAAAAGTAATTGGCATCCCCCATAAAGACTGTCACTTTGGTTGGGCACAGTGAATCACGTCTGTAATCCCAACACTTTGGGACAGTGAAGCGGGTGGATCGCTTGACCTCAGGAGTTTGAGACCAGCCTGGGCAACATGGCGAAACCCCGCCTCTACAAAAAAATACAAAAATTAGCCAGGAGTAGGGGCTTGCACCTGTAATCCCAGCTACTTGGGGGGCTTGAGGGGAGAGGATCACTTGAGTCTAGGAGGCGGAGTTTGCAATGACCCAAGATCGTGCCATTGCACCCCAGCACTCCAGCCTGGGTGGCAGAGTGAGACCCTGTCTCAAAAAAAAAAAAAAAAAAGACTAATTTTGAAAGCCATAAAAAATGGCTTACAAAGCTTAAGACCAAATTAAGATTCTGCATATTTTTTTCCTCTTAAGTAACAGTAAAGACATGTTTCAATCCAAGCAAATGCAGAGAAGCAAATTATCTTTACTCTCACAATTACTACATTTCTAAGTCTCCTCCACAAATACTATCTTTTTCTTCTTTATATTCCCTGCCGAGCCTGACCCTGAAAGGTCAGTTTACTAGAGTTACTAGAGGTGCCAGATAAACCAAATAGGTAATTCGCCAAAGTCTCACTTCCTTCTTAGTTTATAAAGCAGGGGTTGCAAGGGAAGGTTTATTAGAATCACCTGGGAAGCTTTTTCAACCTGCACGTGTGCCACAGTCTCCTCTCCCTCTTAGGAAGCACTGTTCTAGTTTGGGGCTTCAATCTGTCCCACATTAAAGGTCTTCATCTTTCTAAATCCTACCCAACTGAAGGCTAATGGAGTAGAAACAATTGAACTCAGAAGTCACTGACTTTGTCACAAACTGGCTGGGCAAGTCCCTTAACCTTTCTGGTCTCAAGTTTTTCCTCCGATTTTGGGGGTTCCCTTTAAACTTTGACATTCTTCTATGTGACTGCATGTCATGTCTAAGAAGCCTTCTGAACTACTCCTAGCATAGAACCAAGACTTGCCCTTTCTTGGTTTTCCAACAGCCTGTGCAGTACAACGTATCACCTATTTTATACTGTCCTATATTGCCCTCTAGTTGTTTTTTAATGAAGCTTTTCTCTTCTCAACTATATGTAGTTTAAAATACTAGTTTAAAAGTTTATATTCAGGGTTAGACAGTGTGCCTGCTACTTAAATCTCCTAGGACAATTCAGACTGCGTCCTAAGGTAATCAGTATGTATTTATACTGCTTTGTTCAAAACAATGATGTCCCTTCTTTGAAGTCCTGAAATTATATTTTTCATCAGTTCTGTCCAGTAGAAATATAACGGGAGCTACAAATATAGTTTTAAATTATCTGGCAGGCACATTTACAAAGTGAAAATAAACAAGTACAATTAATTCTAATAATATATTTAATCCAATATATCCAAAAGACTATCATTTCAACATGTAGTCCCTGTAAAAAGTATTGACATTTTTCATTCTTTTTTTTTAATGTCTTTGAAATCTGGGTTTTTTTTACACTTGCAACACATCTCGATTCAAAATAGCCACTTTCAAGTGCTTAGTAGCCACAAGCAGCTAGTAACTACCTACTGAACAACGCAGTTCTGCATAACTGGGCTGCTTTCCAAACTGATCACATTTTTTTTTTAATTCAGATAATGACTGACACTGAGTACTCAGGCTAGCCAGAGTGGTGCAAAGATGAGTCAAATTCATTGTGATAAGAGACATTTGTAAGTCACTAGCAATTATACAGTGTGGTAGGTGCCATGATAGAGATGCAGAGAAGAAACCCAGACTTGGCGGCTGAAGGGCACAGGATGGAAGGCGGTGGGGAGACAAGGAAGGTTGCACAGAAATAACATTTGACATAGGAACTAAGTGCACGAAGGGAAGCCGGCTGTGCGGTGACCGAAGTTGCAGGTTACCAATCTTGCTGAGGGGGGCTCCACTGGACCCCGGGTCGTAGGCATGTGTGGTATGAAGGGGGAAGAGGACGGGAGAGGATTGGCCGGGAGGAACCCGGAGCTCCAGCTGGTGGGTGGACGGAAGCCGCGGGGGGGCGCTACTTGCACTTCGCGCTCAAGCGACGGGATCTTCAAACCGTGGGAGTGGTGCGGCGGCTGGAGTCCCTGGACTCCTCAATCGAGGGAGCTACTCGCGAGATAAGAGGCGCGCCTGACCGGCTCCTAAAGCGCACTCGCTCGTCCGCACTCCTGGCCCTCCGAATTCAGCCTCGCCACACCCGGGCTTCAGAGCCCACAGAACTTCTCAGCCCCGTGTCAGCGACGAGGAGCTCATGGTAAAACAGCGCCTAGGGTTTCGCTTCTTTGTTTGTTTTTAACAGACGCCTACGACTTGTAATAGGCTGCCTCATAAAATGAGTCTATGGAAACGGTTGCCAGGGCCGGCGAACGGCGGCTCCCGGAAGTCCTTTGATGCTTTGGTAACAGTGAAGCTACTGGACCAATGAGGTGCCTCTTCCGGTTTTGTCCGCGGTCGCCCAGTTCTTCTTTATCAAGGTTGCCTTTAACCCCGGGAAAGAGATCTTCCGGGTTCCTCTCTCCCCAAGATGGCTGCTGAGGACGAGTTACTGCTGCCGCGGCTCCCCGAGCTGTTCGAAACGGGCAAACAGTTACTGGACGAAGTAGAAGTAGCGACTGAACCTGCCGGTTCCCGGATAGTCCAGGAGAAGGTGTTCAAGGGCCTGGACCTCCTTGAGAAGGCTGCCGAAATGTTATCGCAGCTCGACTTGTTCAGGTATGGGGGAAGATAGTAATAATGGCTGAGAACGAAGGTAATAATGGTTACCAAGGGTGGAGCCATTGCGTCTGAGTGGCGGGGACCTTTAGTAGAGAGAACCTTTCGTTCCTACTTACCACTGCGATCTTGTGTACATTGTTTACATTCCCCACCTCTCTTCCCAGATGGTTGATATCCCACGACTCTGCTCCCTAGTGTCTGCTGATTGCAAGGCACTGGATGTGAGCACTCAGCCACTTTCATTGAGTGAAACTGGGCGCTGTTACCCGTGCCTCCTCCCTCTGCTCCACTCCCAGCCCAGCCTCCCACTCCGTCCCCCAGGAGCCAAGGGCCACAATTTGAATGCCTAGCCAGGCTTCACTGCCTCCTTTTTGCTCTTCCAGCCGAAATGAAGATTTGGAAGAGATTGCTTCCACCGACCTGAAGTACCTGTTGGTGCCAGCGTTTCAAGGAGCCCTCACCATGAAACAAGTCAACCCCAGCAAGCGTCTAGATCATTTGCAGCGGGCTCGAGAACACTTTATGAACTACTTAACTCAGTGCCATTGCTATCATGTGGCAGAGTTTGAGCTGCCCAAAACCAAGAACAACTCAGCTGAAAATCACACTGCCAATTCTTCCATGGCTTATCCTAGCCTCGTTGCTATGGCATCTCAAAGACAGGCTAAAATAGAGAGGTGGGTCAATAGCTATAATATGAGGGCTGCCCAATGGCAGTGCTTTTCGGGGGCATGCTTTCTTGGCGGTTGGTGGGGGGCCAGAACGGTGTGTGTCACTTTCTTGGTTCTTATTGAGCATAGGCCCTGGGGAGAGCAAACTTTCCTGAGTTTTTCAAGAAGCCTCTGCTTTTGTTGAGATGATTATACTTACCTATCAGACCCCTACTACCTTATGGTTGCCAACAGCAGCAATGTAGTTTAGCAGAGTGTCTCCCAACCTTTTCCACATCACATCATAGCAATGTTCACATGGTACAGTGGGGTAGATGTCTCTGGAAGACAAAGCTAGGCCATTTTATGGTCCACTGATTGAGGAGCTCTGTTCAGACTGCTGGAGTAGATGTGTAACATCCTGAACTCATCTTAGTCCTGGCACAGCTTCATCGTGTGATCTTGGAAAAGTTGCTTACTTTCTTAGGTTTTTTTGTTGTTTGTTTTTTAAACAACATTTAATGGGTGGTCATGCTGTCTAGGAACTATGCTAGGCACTGGGGATACAAAGTATATAGGTGTTTGTGTGAGTATGAGTTGTCCGTGCCTTGGAGGAGCATACAATCTGGTGAGGAAAACGGGCATAGAAACAGAATATCAATATAAACTGATGTTATGGAGGGTTGTACAACGTACTATGAGAGCAGACGGGAGGGTCACCTAACCAAAGGGAGCAGGAGAGAGGAGAAAGCTCCCTGGAAGAGGTGACTCCTGTGCTGAGTTCTTTAAGGGTAAATAGGAATATCCAAAGGAAGAGGAGAGGAGGGCATTAGCCAGCAGAGCATGTAATAGCCTTAGTAAAGCCATAGAGGCATTAAAGAAACAGTAGTGGGTGGAGATGTGTAGGACGAAAACAACAGCTATAAGCAATTAGGTGATGGTAGAACACAAAGAGGGTGGTGGTAAGGGGGAAGGAATGATACTGAAGAATGTTGTAGGGTCCACATCAAGGAGAGCCTGGGATGTGAGGAACGTGAAGAGAAACTTGTTGCTGAGAACTTGATAAGGTGTTTGAATCCCAGCTCGACCGCTGTGATTAATCACTGATTTTTGGCAAATTATTTAATCTTTCAGTACCTGAATTTCCCCAGCTGCAAAATTCAGATAATAGGTCCTTCCTTATAAAGTGGTTTTTGAGGATTAAAAAAGACAAATATATATAAAGCAGTTAGCACAATGTTTGACACAGTAAACACTCAAAGTCAACTGTTATTATTTGCGGCTAAGAGTATGGGTCGTAGAGTGAGAGACCTGGGTTTGAGACCCAGCTTTACTTATAATTTGTTGGACTTTGGGGAAGTTATTTAACCTAACTGAGCCTCAGCTTTCCTCATATGTGAAATCTAAATAATAATGGTACAGGTGGTCCCCGATTTGCGATGGCTTGTCTTAGAATTTTTTGACTTTATATTGGTGCAGAAGCAATACACATTCAGGGGAACATCAATAAATTACATGAGTTATTCAACACTTTATTATAAAATAGGCCTTGTGTTAGATGATTTTGCCCAACTGTATGCTAATATAAGTGTTCCGAACATGTTGAAGGTAAACTAGGCTAAGCTATGATGTTCAATAAGCTGTATTAAATGCGTTTTCAACTTCCCATATTTTCAATTTATGATGGATTTATTGGGATGTAGCCCCGTTCTAAGTTGAGACGCATGTGTACCTACCTCAGGGTTAATAAGCACAAATGGGAAAAAGCACATAAAACAGCCCAATATCTGGCACATGGTGAGTATTCTGTAAATGTCAGCTGCTATCAGATAGGACACGCCAAAGAGCTTACTCTGGTTGGTGACTGAGATCCACTGAAGAGTTCTGTTTCTTTTTTCTTTTTTTTTTTTGGTACAGAGTTTTGCTCTTGTCACCCAAGCTGGAGTGCAGTGGTGTGATCTCGGCTCACTGCAATCTCCACTTCCTGGGTTCAAGCAATTCTCCTGCCTCAGCCTCTCGAGTAGCTGGGATTACAGGCACCTGCCACCACGCCCGGCTAATTTTTGTATTTTTAGTAGAGATGGGGTTTTGCCATGTTGGCCAGGCTGGTCCGCCTCGGCCTCCCAAAGTGCTGGGATTACAGGTGTGAGCTGCTGCGCCCTGGCTGTTTCTTTTCAAATAGTAGCATGATCACATTTGTATTTTAACTAGTACACTCTAACAGCAGTTAGGAAACAATGAGGGAAAAGATTAGACCCAGTTAAGTCACAAAGGTGACTGGGGTTTACTATTGCAATGGTAGAGGGATGGGGGAATATATTTAGGAGGGTTGAATCTACAGGAAACCTGGTGATCAATTGGTTGTGGAAGGTGGGATAGAAGGAAGCAGCAAGGAAAGATGTCCATGTTTCTGATTTAGGTGGATGGCTGTGAAATTTATTGCGATGGGGAAAGAGGAAAAAGAGAAGATGGGGGAAGGTGAGAGTATGAATTTAGTATTGAAACATGTTGAGTTTAAGGTGCCTAGGAGATAAGTAGAGGTATCTGTTAGTCTGAAGCTCAGAGGAGAGGCTTGGTCTAGAGAGCTGAAGATGATTCATTTATTCAAAAATATTTATTAATTCCTTCCTGTGTGCCAGGAGCTGTTCTAGGTGTTAGAGAACCAGATAAAGTCAGTGCTGCTATGGAGCTTTTATTCTGGTGCTAGAGAAAAACAATAAGCTAGTAAATAATGAAATTTCAGCTGGTAAGGACTATGAGGAATAATAAAGTTAGGGGATAGTGAGTGACTGAGGATATGGGCTAGACTGATATGAAATGGAATTTAACATCCTGTCCTTTGTAAGTAGTTGGGGGCAGCCTGTCAGCAGGTAATAGGTAGTTTAAACAGTGAGTTTGGTATCCAAATAATTATACAAAAAAAAAAAAAAAAAAACTGCAAGAGAAAGACAAGGGAGTGGTCACATCTGGTTGGAGGGATGAAGAAAAGGTTTCAGAACATAATGGCATTTGACACCAGACGCGGTGGCTCACGCCTGTAATCCCAACACTTTGGGAGGCTGAGGCAGGTGGATCATTTGAGGTCAGGAGTTCAAGACCAGTCTGGTCAACATGGTGAAACCCCCGTCTCTGCAAAAAAAAAAAAATTAGCCGGGAGTGGTGATGCACTCCTGTAATCCCAGGTACTCGGGAGGCTGAGGCA
This sequence comes from Papio anubis, assembly GCF_008728515.1. Classification (NCBI taxonomy): domain Eukaryota; kingdom Metazoa; phylum Chordata; class Mammalia; order Primates; family Cercopithecidae; genus Papio; species Papio anubis. The sequence continues at coordinate 81,486,868 of NC_044996.1, read as the reverse complement.
GCAGAATCGCCTGAGCCCGGGAGGCAGAGGCTGCAGTGAGCCGAGATCGCGCTATTGCACTCCAGCCTGGGTAATGGAATGAGACTTTGTCTCAAAAAAAAAAAAAAAAAAAAAGAACATAAATGGTATTTGAGACGAGTCTTACAGGATGATTAAAAATAGAAATTAGGCTGAGCATGGTGGCTCATGCCTGTAATCCCAACACTTTGGGAGGCCAAGGCGGGAGGATTACTTGAGCCCAGGAGTTCAAGAACAGCCTAGGCAACAAAGTAAGACTCTGTCTCTACCAAAAAATGAAAATAAAAAATTAGGTGTGATGGCACAGTCCTGTAGTCCCAGCTACTCTAGAAGCTGAGCTGAGCTGGGAGGATCACTTGAGCCCCTGGAGGTTGAGGCTGCAGTGAGCTGTGATCGCACCATTGTATTCCAGCCTAGGTGACAGAGTGAGACCCTGTCTCAAAAAAAAAAAAAAAGATTTTCTTGAGTGTAAAAGTAATAGTGCTCATTGTAGAAAGTTTGCAAAACAGAAGAATATTTTTTAAATTAATAAGCCTCAATCCTAGCACTCATGATGATCATTGTTAACTTTCTGGTGTGTTTCCTTTCAGATATATAGTTATTTAAGTTAATAAATTTGGAATGCTGTAACTATCCTGTTTTTTTAACCTAACATACCGTGAGCATTTCCTCGTGTTTTTTGAAACCATGATATTGAATGTTCCATGCTCTAGTTGTACCATAATTATTTAATCTGTTATTATCAGATATTTAGACACTGGTTTTTTGCTATTCTGAGTAATGCTATAAACAAACATCTTTAAATGCATCTGTCACTGTTTCCTTAGGGTGGATTTCTGGAGCCAGTGACTGGGTCAAAGTGTTTGAATATTTTGAGGCTCTTGACATATGGTAAAAGTGTTGCTTTCCACGATAACAGAGTTTCAGAATATGTTCCACTGCATTTGTCTTGGATGTTAATACTTAGAAAATCCAATTGGGTGGCCGGACGCGGTGGCTCACGCCTGTAATCCCAGCACTTTGGGAGGCCGAGGTGGGTGGATCACCTGAGGTCAGAAGTTCGAGACCAGCCTGGCCAACATGGCAGAACCCCATCTCTACTAAAAATACAAAAATTAGCCAGGCGTGATGGCGGGTGGCTGTAATCTCAGCTTCTTGGGAGGCTGAGGAAGGAGAATTGTTGGAACCCAGGAGGTGGAGGTTAAGCTGAGATCGCACCATTGCACTCCAGCCTGGTCTGACAACAGCGAGACCCCATCTCAAAAAAAGAAAAGAAAAAGAAAAAAGAAAAAAAAAGATAATCCAATTGGGCAAACAGAAAGTATCTATTGTTTTGATTTGCATTTCTTTGGCCTGCCTGCTTTGAATGTTTTTCTTAAATGCCTGACAGATATCAACACTTAACTTTATACTAATGTCTCCCACATTCATATCACTAGCCCAGACTCTTCCTGACCTTCAGTCCCATACTTGCAACACCCTTCCTTCATGGGTGTTTCACAGACATGTCATACTTTGAACCCTTGGCTTTTACCCCCAAATGTGCCTCCACAGCCATCTCAGTAAGTGTACCACCATTGACTTAGGTTTTTAAACCAGAAACCTAGGATTTAGCTTCAATTCCTCCCTTTTTCTGAATTTTCACATCCAGTCTATCAGCAAAGGCCTGTCCATTCTAGCTACAAGAGGTATCTTCTATCCTTCTATTTCTCTCCATCTCCACTATCATACCTCAGTCTAGGCTACCAACATTTCTCACCCTAGATAGATAAATCAGCTCCAAGGCCTTGTGTGATCTGCTGCCTGCCTCTTTTCAGTCTCACCATGTGTCATTCTCCCCTCGTTCACTAGACTCCAGCCACAATGACTGTCTTTCAGTTCTTTGAATAGACCCAGCTCTGTCCCTCTCTAGAATCTCTGTGTGTGCAGTTCTCTTTGCATGGAATGCTCTTCATATGGCTAATTCTTCATCCTCTAGGTCTCAGCTTGAATATCACTCCTCAGGCCTTTCCAGATCAGTCTCTTTAACTAGTTAACAACTATTATTCTCTCTTTGCTTCATGTTTGTTTCCTTCTTGGCACTTATGTGCAGTCATTTCATGTGTCTTTCTGAGTTTTGTCTTTCTCCCCTACTACAGTATATACTCTATGAGGGCACAAGCCATTTCTTGTTCACTGTGTTATGCCTGCCGTAGAGCTTGGCATATAGAAGTTAGTAAAGCAATACTTATTGTTGACAAGCAGAAGAAACAAGATGAACAAAAGCCCAAAGCCAGGGTATATTTAAGTATGTTCAAAGACCGTGTAATAATCTGGTTTGGCAGAAGCTAAGAGGAGTATGGTTGCAGCTCTGCAGAAAGAAGTGATATGTATATAAAATAGTGAAATAGAAAGGCAGAGGGAGAAATACAAGTTAGCATGTTATGATAGTACTTCAAATAGGAAGGAGTGATAAAAAATGAAGTTATAGCTGTCAGAGATACTACTTTTGCAAGAAGAGTTTACATGGTTAGAAAACAAATTACTCAGATCCTTATTTACTTTCTGGAAGTGTCCCAACCCATGCCTTTAGATATTGAGGCAGTCTTACATAAAACACCTGAATGGTATGTCCTCTCTCTCAAAACCTGTTTCTTTCTGTATGTCCTCTATTTCCCATATCTGAGGAGTATGAGTCTGGTTGAGTAACAGCAACTCCATCATTTTGAGAGAAATAGAGAAGTGAACGCTGGCTAAGTAATGAGTCTAGTTTTGGATTTACTGAATTTAGGTCCTAAAGTGGCAACTGGATAGTCATTTCCATAGACAGATTGAAATGTGCAAGTAAAGTTTATGAGACTGTGTTGTGACTGATGTGAAAGATTTAGGAGGCCTCTGCTTTGGTTGGTGTAGATGAGTTTGCCAAGGAAAAACATGTAGACAGAAAAAAACTCAAGGATAAAACTTTGGGGCAAGTTAAGGGAGAAGGAAGAGGAAGGAAAGAGCAATCAGAAACTCAGTAAGGTAGCCGGGCGCGGTCTCTCACGCCTGTAATCCCAGCACTTTGAGAGACTGAGGTGGGTAGATCACGAGGTCAGGAGTTCGAGACCAGCCTGGCCAAGATGGTGAAACCCCGTCTGTACTAAAATTACGAAAACAAATTAGCTGGTCTGATGGCAGGTGCCTGTAATCCTGGCTACTCGGGAGGCTGCGGCAGGAGAATCACTTGAACCCGGGAGGTGGAGGTTGCAATGAGCCGAGATTGCGCCACTGCACTCTAGCCTGGGCAACAGAGCAAGACCCCGTCTCAAAAAAGAAACTCAGTAAGGTACAGGTAGTTACAGGAGCCTGGAAAAGAGAAAGCAAATGTTATGTCCTCTTTGAAGCCTTTCCCTAATTATCTTCCCTCTCAGATACCATGGCATTTAGTTCATGTTACTTATCACAGTATAACTCTCTGTCAGTCTCTAGACTTGAAACTCCTCAAGGTGAGAGACCTTGACTAATTGTATCTCAGTATCCTAATTATATCATTGTATATAATTGCATCCCTTGGTGCCCAACCCAGTAATTGGATCATAGTAGGTACTTGGAGGTGTCTTTGGGAGAGACAGAGTGGTCATAAAAAGATGGAAGCAAAATGCCGTAGCAGAAAAAGCCTAGACTTAGGAGTCAGACCTGGGGTAACTAATCCAGTTTCTACCACTTAATAGATGTGGCATCATTTAGCAACCCCCCTAGCCTCAATTTCTTTATCAGCTAACAGTGTATTGCTGCTTACAAAGCACTTTGATTTGTGTTTTTCCATGTGATCCTCGTAACAACCCCATGAAATAGACATTCTTGTCCCCATTTTAGAGATTAAAAAAAAGCGGGGGGGGCGAGCACTCTGAGAATTGAATTGCCCAAAGTTACATAGCTAGTAAGTGGCTAGGTTAGGATTTAAACTCAGGTGTTCAAATTCCCAGTTCAGTAACATTCCCACTGTAGCATGGAAAAGAGAAGAGTAGGCCAGGTGTGGTGGCTCATTCCTGTAATCCCAACACTTTGGGAGGCCAAGGCGGGCAGATTGTTTGAGTCTAGGAGTTCAAGACCAGCCTGGGCAACATGGCAAAACCCTGTCTCTACAAGAAATACAAAAATTAGCTGGGTGGTGGTACACGCCTGTAGTCCCAGCCACTCAGGAGACTGAGGTTGGAGGATGACTTGAGCCTGAGAGATTGGGGCTGCAGTAAGCTGTGATCATAGCACTGTACTCCAGCCTGGGTGACAGTAGAGACCCTGTCTCAAAAATAAAGAGAAGAGCGATCATTTAAAAGGGTAGAAAAATGAGTTGAGGGAAAGTGTTTCTAAGACAGGGGAAAGGCACCAGTAGAGTGAAAACTAGCTGCTAATGACAAGGAGGATGATCAATAAATAGAGTGAGGCCTGGAAGAATGTGTGTGGGGTACTAGATTGATAACAAAAGTGGAGTGGTAAAGACATTACCTTTGATCTGGCATAGTGGCTTGTGCATTTAATCGCAGCACTTTGGGAGGCTGAGGCAGGAGGATCATTTGAGGCAGGAGTTTGAGATCAGCCTGGGCAATGTAGTGAGACCCCGTCTCACTACAAAAAAATTAAAAATTAGCTGGGCATGGTGGTGTGCGCCTGTCTTAGCTACTCGGGAGGCTGAGGTGAGAGAATCGCTTGAGCCCAGGAGCTCGAGGCCAAAATGAGCTGTCATCACACCACTGCACTCCAGCCTGGGCAACCAAGCGGGACCAAAGCAAAACAAAAAAAAAAACAAAGACATTACCTTGGAAATGCCTTGGTAGAGACAGAATTAGCTCCTTAAAGACAAGAGTAAAAGAGGAAGAGAGAAGTTATAAATTTTTTTTTTTTTTTTTTTTTTTGAGGCAGAGTTTTGCTCTGTCGCCCAAGCTGGAGTGCAATGGCGTGATCTCGGCTCACTGCAACCTCCACCTCCCGGGTTCAAGCAATTCTGCCTCAGCCTCCCGAGTAGCTGGGATTACAGGCATGTACCTCCCTGCCCAGTTAATTTTGTACTTTTAGTAGAGACGGGGTTTTTCCATGTTGGTCAGGCCAGTCTCAAACTCCTGACCTCAGGCGAGCCGCCTGCCTCAGCCTCCCAAAGTGCTGGGATTACAGGTGTGAGCCACCGCACCCGGCCAGTTAACAGAGATTTTATGGTGAAGAGGGAAATTGAATTCTACATTGGCTGGCCATCTGGTGAGTGTGATGGTGATAATAGTCTTCACAAAAGATGAACAAAAGGATGGATGAGCAAGGGTGACCGCTCAGCCAAAGTTTGACAATAATGGTTTGTAGTTGAACCATTTGATACAGGTTTCTAATTCCTTAACTCTCTTCAACAGCTTGGGAACAGAGAAAGGGAATGGAAGTTGCCCAGGGTCAGAAGGGTTACAAGGATAGGGGATTGTAGGGCAATAGGGAGTATTTCCATGTAATGGCCCACCATGGGGAATCTAACGGTGATGAAGGTCTAAGACTGGTTTTCCATCTGGTCCTTGGAGCCCCAAAATTTCACTGCAGTGCCTCAGGGTGGGGGGAAGTGTTGGCAGCCCTCCTGATTTAACCAAGGTAAATTTTACTTATTACTTATGGGAGTTCCATGGCATCTCTCATTAGAAGAAAAGGTTCTTTTACTAAGACAAAATTGTTTAAAAAACACTGGCCCAAATGAACAAGTGTTGAGTTAGAAGTTTAAAAGATGACGAGCAGGCTGGGTGCAGTGGCTCACACCTGAAATACACTTTGAGAGGCTAAGGCAGGCAGATGACCTGACGTCAGGAGTTTGAGACCAGCCTGGCCAACACGGCAAAACCCTGTCTCTACTAAAAATACAAAAATTAGCTGGGTGTGGTGGTGCACACCTATAATCCCAGCTACTTGGGAGGCTGAGGCAGGAGAATCACTTGAACCCGGGAGGTGGAGATTGCAGTGAGCCAAAATTGCGCCGCTGCACTCCAGCCTGGGTGACAGAGCAAGACTCTGTCTCAAAAAAAAAAAGATGATGAGCAAAGTCATAGAAGCTAGGAAATAGAAGAAAAGGAAGGAGCAGCAGAGTACAGTAGTTAGGCCTTAAGCATGCAGAGAATGGGAACAGAAACAAAAGAACCTTATTCAGAGGACTACTAGACTAACCCCGAATTTACCCTGAATTGTATCATCCTAAGGTCCTCATATGTTATTTTTTTCCTGTGACTTAGGTACATCCAGGAAAGAGGGTTGGGGATAGGAGTGAGACTGGAGTTAAACATTCTCAAGCGGTATCTCTGATAGCATTCATGAACTAGGAATTGTATTTCTTTGTAGTGTTTTACTCAAAAAGCTTCCTAGGATGATGATGTGTCAGTTATTTGTAACATTATAGTAAATGTTCAATTGTTAAGTAAAAGGAACAGAAGAGCCTAAAATTTTTTTAAATAGCCTTTTCAGAACAGTGGTTCTTGACTTTTTTTTTCTTTTTTTGAGATGAAGTCTCACTCTGGCGTCAGGCTGGAGTGCAATGACACGATCTCGGCTCACTGCAACCTCCCACTCCCTAGTTCAAGCAGTTTTCCTGCCTCAGCCTCCCAAGTAGCTGGAATTACAGGCGCACGCCACCACGCCCAGCTAATTTTTGTGTTTTTAGTAGAGATGAGGTTTCACCATGTTGGCCAGGGTGGCCTCGATCTCCTGACCTCATGATGCACCCCCCTCAGCCTCCCAGAGTCCTGAGATTACAGGGCCGAGCCACTGCGCCCGGCCGGTTCTTGACTTTTCATGGGTCATGGACCCCTTGCCCCTTTGATAATTTGATAAAATCTATACAAATTTCTCAGCCAAAGAAAGAGAAAGCATATAGGTAGAGTTCTGTATAAAATTTGAGGGAGTTCAAGGACCACCCCCACCACACTGAACTCTCTGTGGACTTCAGCTTAAGACACCCTGATTTGGGTGAAGACCTACAGAGGAACATCTGATTCTGGAGAGTCTAAAGTGGGATTTCAAGCAGAGATATTTCAAGATACGTCTCTTGGAAATCTTGATGTTTTTCCTTGACTTCTCTCTTTCCTTCAGGCTCTTACATCCAATAAATCAACATATCCTATCTATTTTATATTTTAAATATACCCGCATCCCACTATCTCCATCACTACCTTCCTGTTTCAGGTCACCATCTCTCACTTGGATTGTGGCAGTATCCTTTTAATTGCTTTGCCTGCTTATATCCTTGCCTCATAGCTCCCACAGCCTGTACTCCACACAACAGCCAGAGTGGCCCATATTTTAAAAAGTCTTTTAATGTCACTCTATTCATGTCATGTATTCAAAAGCCTCCAGTGGCTTTCCCATTCAAAATATCATGATATTTGATATTTTGGTTATTGCGACCTACCAGGTTCTACACATTATGGCCCTGGCTATGTCTGACTTCATTTTCTATCACTCCTCTTGACCTCAGCCACACTGGCCACCTTGATATTTCTCAGCCGTGTCAGGCCAGGCACACTTCCCACCTCATGGCCCTTGTATTTGCTCGTCTTCCTTAGCATAGTCTTCCAGATATTGGCATAGTTACTTTCCTGAAGCCTTTGTTCACTGTCACCTTTTCAGAGAGGTCTCTTCTGACTACCTTGTATCTAATAGCACCACTACTTTTCCACCATCACCGTATGCACTTGACCTTACTTTTTGCTCTTTCATAGCACTTATCACAACCTAACTCATCTATTTCTTTTTGTCTACTCCACTAGAATGAATGCTTCATGAGACCAAGGACTTTTCTTTCATACACTGCTGTGTCTCCAGCACTGAGAATGGTGCCTGTCACGCAATAGGTACTCAGTAGATATTTGTCAGATGACATACTAGAATGCATCCTGAAAAAGAAAGGTAGCCAGGGTGGTTACGAGTCTTCAGATGATATAAAGATAAGCCAGAAGAGCTGGGAACATTTTGCCCAGAAGAAAAAAAGAGTTGACCATTTTTTAGGCTGTTTCACAAGGCATTCCTGCATCAGTGGCAGGTAAATGACCTCTAAGATTCTACGATTCTTTGAAGGTGTAATTCTCAAAATGGAAGCATCATAGGAAGCACTATGTTGCGATTCTAAGCACCCACCCTAGTAAAGGTCAGTATAATCAAATGACTAAGGTACTCATCATCCCTAAAAGAGTTGCTGAGATCCGGTTACTTCTGTATTTTTCTGGCTTCAGAATGTACTCCTCAGCCCCTGCTGGGTCCTTGTCATCTGAGGGAACTGCCTGGTGGCAAACTCTGGGGTATAGAATCTATATTCCTGCCAAAGTGGAAATTGGCGTGCTTACTACCCGGTCATTTGCAAAGATGAAATCTTATTGAGGCCTTCTTTTGAAGGAATACCTCTTTATTTGTAAGTTCATGGGTAATGCTTTTCTGTGGAACAGATACAAGCAGAAGAAGGAGTTGGAGCATAGGTTGTCTGCAATGAAATCTGCTGTGGAAAGTGGTCAAGCAGATGATGAGCGTGTTCGTGAATATTATCATCTTCACCTTCAGAGGTGGATTGATATCAGCTTAGAAGAGATTGAGAGCATTGACCAGGAAATAAAGATCCTGAGAGAAAGAGACTCTTCAAGAGAGGTAAGCCTGGCCAAAGAAAGCTACTGCCAGAGATTTGAGTATTCTACAGGAGATCAAATTAAGATCCTGTTAAGTCTCCATAAAATCACTGTTTTTATCGAGATGAGTATAGAAAGGCCAAAGGGTCACGAGAGTAACTTTCTCTTTAATTTAATGTGCTCCCCAGTGCTTTTTAATCTGTAACACACTTGTAGTCATTTGTAATGTTGTGGTATACCATGGGGGACAGAAAAGTCTCTGAAATAAAAATTGGTTTTGGTTGTGGAAAGCTGTGGCTGCTGAAGGAAGGCATAGGGAGTTAAACCTTTTAAAATCTGTGCTAACTGGCCACTATGGTGGCTCATGCCTGTAATCCCAGCACTTTGGAATGCCAAGGCGGGCAGATCACTTGAGGCCTGGAGTTTGAGACCAGCCTGGCCAATATGGCAAAACCCCCTCTCTACTAAAAATACAAAAATTAGCCGGGTATGGTGGTGCGTGTCTGTGATTCCAGCTACTCAGGAAGCTGAGGCAGGAGAATTGCTTGAACCTGGGAGGCAGAGGTTGCAGTGAGCTGAGATCATGCCACTGCACTCCAGCCTGGGTGACAGAATGAGACTCCATCTCAAAAAAAAAAAAAAAATTGTGCTGACTATAATAAAGGGGAAGAGAGAAAGAGGATAGGAATGGAGAAGAAAGGTAGAACTGGAGGAGAGGGAGAAAAGAGTAGGAAGAATCTGAAACAAAAGACCAGGGGGATATGCTTAGGTTGGAGGAGGAATTAGAATTTAACCTTGCCACAATGATGCACTCTCACACCTTTAGATTACCCATGTAGGAGGCACAGCAAGGACATTTCCATGCACAGAGTGTCCAGTAAACTGGTAAAGAAACCTGGTGTAACAGCTTTGGCTGTCTTTGAACATCATAACCCTGTTTTGGAGCTGCCACTTCAAAAGAATAGGCTCTGCTGCCACTTGTTCTTTGGTTCAGGACACAACATGAATTGGGTTGAATTTATCAGCAAGTCACAGGCATTTATTTAAGTCCTCAGAGAAACCTCTTCCTAATTTGATTTGTACTAATTAGCCCAGGAGCTCTTGCCTCAGGATAACATCAACCTAGTTCTTCATGTTAAGAGATCGAAGAATGAACAATTAGTATTCTAAGGTCATAAGGCCCCTTGAGCATGTCTAGATGAGTGCTTTACAAGCATTTTAAGGCTGGACTTTTCTGGGTCCTGCCCTGTCCCTTTCTTTGTGTGTGGGTTTTTTGTTTTTTCTTGTTCATTTGTTTGTTGGTTGTAATTGTCATGTTGTTTTAATGTCCTCTCATGTGGTATTGGAATTGGTTCTGAAAGTGATCGAGCTAGAACTAAGTGAGCACCTTTTCTTTAACCATCCTTTGTTTCAGCATGCCCCTAGAAAGCCAAGGTTCCTTGAAACTTTTCTATATACCTCTATATGGAAACTACCAACTATTCCTTGTCCCTTTCATTTAGGAACATTGACTTCTAAAGCGCCGTAGAAGTTCTTGACAGTTAAGTGCATAATTACATTGGAAGAGGTTTTAGAAGAAAGGTTGTAGTGATTCAACTTTTTAACTGAAGGCCCCGCTGAGGAAAGGGGCTTCAAGTTCACCTCAAGGGATTTAGATGGAACATGGAAGAGGACTTTGGAATCTTCTTCTTTGGACAGGGTATTTTAAAGCCAAGTAATTTTTTTTACTTCTAGTGATATGATTCCTGGGAGAACTTTCTGTCTTTTTTGTAAGGTACTCAGGCCCCCTCAGGAGAGCTAAGGAACCTCCACCATTAGTGTTCTGCTGCTATATCTTAGAGACTGATAAATAGAAAGTGAATTTTGAATCCAGAGCTTTTCAAGCACCCGAAGACTTGAGAGCCCATATGGTAGGTTGAGTAAAATGGCAAATTCACCTCTCATAATTAATTTCCTTTTTAGGCATCAACTTCTAACTCATCTCGCCAAGAGAGGCCTCCAGTGAAACCCTTCATTCTCACTCGGAACACGGCCCAAGCCAAGTAGGTAGTACTAGAAAGGGGTTTGCTTTGCAGCCCTCTGCTTTTATGGTTCAATGTGGCAATTCATGAGTGACCCACAGACTGAGTGATGTTGAAAAGTCATGAACTCGGCCGGGCACAGTGTCTCACGCCTGTAATCCTAGCACTTTGGGAGGCCGAGGTGGGTGGATCACCTGAGGTCGGGAGTTCGAAACTAGCCTGACCAACATGGAGAAACCCCGTCTCTACTAAAAATACAAAATTAGCTGGGCGTGGTGGCACATGCCTGTAATCCCAGCTACTAGGGAGGCCGAGGCAGGAGAGTCGATTGAACCTGGGAGGCAGAGGTTGCAGTGAGCCGAGATCATGCCACTGCCCTCCAGCCTAGGCAACAAGAGTGAAACTCCGTCTCAAAAAAAACAAAAAAAAAGAAAAGTCATGATCTCACCTACGGAAGTTGTTCTTTTATCAAAGGGATATTATCTCTCCCGAAACTTTCACCATGTCTGTCTTCCTCAGACACTTCCTTCACAAACTCAAGCTTAAAAATAGGCACACATGGGCCAGGCATGGTGGCTCACGCCTGTAATCCCAGCCCTTTGGGAGGCCGAGGCAGGCGGGTCACCTGAGGTCAGGAGTTCAAGACCAGCCTGGCCAACATGGCAAAGCCCTATCTCTACTAAAAATAGAAAAATGAGCCAGGCATGTTGGTGGGCACCTGTAATCCCAGCTACTCAGGAGGCTGAGGCAGGAGAATCGCATGAACCCAGGAGGTAGAGGCTGCAATGAGCTGAGATCACCCCACTACACTCCAGCCTGGTCGACAGAGTGAGACTCCATCTAAAAAAAAAAAAAAAAAAAAAAAGGCGCACATGTAAACAAACAAATAAAACAGAAAAAAGGAAAATAATTGAATGGGGAATTGTATACTTTAAAGGTTTTGTTTTGTTTTGTTTTGTTTTTTAAACATTATTCGCACTCTTCCTGCCTTCAGCTACAATTCTCAAAAGGACATATTTGCCTCCCTATGATTTAATTCTGAGTTCTTGAGATACTTTTCCCTAGGGTGGCATGAGAGTCTCCTTGTTTTCTGTACCTTTCAGAGTCACCAACTGTGAATACCCATTCCACGGTGTCTTCACTGCTTTGTGGAGTATTGGCCTCTGGGATTGCTTAATGGGAGATGATCCTGGGCTATTTATCTTCTCATGAAAGCTCTGGACTTTAATGCCCCTTTCTGGATGCCTCTTTTTACATATCCTCCCGTGAGTTTGCACAACTCCTCAGAAGTTGACTGGGTAGGGAACAAGGCTGAAATGGACACAGACTTTGTTGTTAAAGAGACTTTTTAGTAGTATTTTTTTTTTTTTCATTTTCTAAATGCAGTGTAATTTTTGCAGAGTATTTGGAGCTGGTTATCCAAGTCTGGCAACTATGACGGTGAGTGACTGGTATGAGCAACATCGGAAATATGGAGCATTACCGGATCAGGGAATAGCCAAGGCAACACCAGGTATGACGGGGTAGGAGGGAAATAGTTGTACCACTGGTCTTTTACTCCCTGGCAATTAAGTTCTCACCAAGTATAGTTGCCCTTTAGGAGCAGAAATAGTGGGGACAAAGATTCTGAGTAATAGAAAGATTCTAGGCAGTATTATGTTTATTATTAGATAGCAAATGATTATGGGAGGATGGGGACAGTGGTAGCATAGTTTGTAAATCTCTCCAAATGTCATGACATAAAAACAGAGCAAGCTGTGTAGAAAACTCAGTCTATGGATAGCAGTTCCACATCTGGTAATGGCAGAGTAGGTTGTATCAGGCCAGCCCTTCATACAGGATAACAATTACAAACTGAACAAAATATTTTTAAAAACAACTACCTGAAGGTACTGGAAGGTCACCAAAACAGGTGTAAGCTGAAGGAGAGTCAGCACTTACAAGGAGGAAATGATACTTGGAACTCCTTGAGGGCAGGGACTTTGGCTTACTGTACCTTTAATGCCCAACTTAGTAATTGGGTCATAATGGGTACTTGGAATTGTCTTTGGAAGGGCAAGATGGAGAGGGTGGCCATCAAAAAGGTGGAAGCAATAGGGCATAACAGAAAAAGTATGGACAGACCTGGGATGAACAGTCTGACTCCTGTCACATTTTTTTGAGACGAAGTCTCACTCTTGTCCCCCAGGCTGGACTGCAATGGCGTGATCTTGGCTCACTGCAACCTCCGCCTCCTGGGTTCAAGCAATTCTCCTGCCTGAGCCTCCCGAGTAGCTGGGATTACAGGCACCTGCCACCATGCCTGGCTACTTTTTGTATTTTTAGTAGAGATGGGGTTTCACCATGTTGTCAGGCTGGTCTTGATCTCCTAACCTCAGGTGATCTACCCGCCTCGGCCTCCCAAAGTGCTGGGATTACAGGCATGAGCCACTGTGTCTGACCCTCCTGTCACTTAATAGATGGAATATCCTAGTCCCTCTGAGCTTCAGTTTCCTTATCTCATATATTAACCCATTTGATCCTTTTTTAAAAAGGAAAAATAGAGACAGGGTCTCACTGTGTTTTCCAGGCTAGTCTCAAACTCCTGGGCTCAGGCAATCCTCCTGCCTCAGCCTCCCAAAGCACTGGGATTATAGGCATCAGTCACCACGCTCAGCTTCATTTGATCCTCTTAAAACTTCATGAAGCAGACATTCTTCTTCTCATTTTAAGATGAGAAAGTGCTCTGGGACAAATAGGTGAAAACGAAAAGAAAAAAAAATAAAAATAAATAAGATGCGCTGGGCGCAGTGGCTCACACCTTTAGTCCCAACACTTTGGGAGGCTGAGGCAGGCGGATTGCTTGAGCCCAAGAGTTCAAGACCAGCCTGAGCAATATGGCGAAACCCCATCTCTACCAAAAATACAAAAACCAACCGAGCGTAGTGGCATGTATCTGTAGTCCCATCTACTCGGGTGGCTGAGGTGGGAGGATCACATGAGCCCAGGAGGCAGAGGTTGTAGTGAGCCAAGATCATGCCATTGCACTCCAGCCTTGGTGACAGAGTGAGACCCTGTCTCAAACAAATAAAATGAGGAAGTAGTCACTGAGAACTGACTTAAAGTGGCCTGACTAGGATTTAAAATCAGACCTTCAAATTCCCAGATTCAGTTCTGTTTCTACTACAGCACCAAAAAGAGAAGAGTGGTAATTTGAAAGGATTAGCTTTTCACCTGTGGGCAAACTGCAGTTACTATGATGTGGGATAACTCAAACTTAGTTAGGAACTTGCAGTAGTACTGTTTGAGGAATGAGAGAACTGAGGTCACAGTGACTAGCAACTGAAAAATGAAGGAAGATATCCCAGAAAAGAGAGAACCACAGAGAAGATGCCCTTTTTCTGTGTACAGACCCTACTGAAATCTCTGGCTGACTATGCATGCACAGAATGGACTCTAAGCACCTCAACTAAGGCTAAAATAACTGAATGGAGAATTCAGCTGTTGCCCAATGCAAGGGAGGTAGAATTTGGCATTTTGGTTTTAGACAAGTTAATTGCCTGCTAAAATGAAAAATCAGTACTCTTTAGAGGAATGAAACATAATTCAAAATCTCTACAATATATCATTTATCACGTCCAGAATTCAATTCTAAGCTATTAGACATGAAAAAAACAAACAGGAAAATGTGACTCATAACTCAAAAGGAAAGGCAATCAATGGATACCAACCCCAAGATAACTCAGATGTTGGAATTAGCGGACAGGGACTTTAAAACAGCTATTATTTTTATCCTCAAGGGCAGAGAGCAAAAGATGTTTGTAATTAATGAAGAGATAAGAAATCTCAGCAGAGAAATAGAAACCATACACATAATTCTGGAATGGAAAAATACAATATCTGAAAATGTAAAGTCACTGGATGAGCTTAATACCAGACTGTTGCTGACAGAAGAGCGTGTCAGTTAACTTGAAGATCAATAGAAATTATCCAATCTGAAAAAAAAGAATGGGTAAAAGTAAGCAGTATCTCAGTAGCCTGCGGAATTATGTACAAAGGTCTCATGTATGTGCAATTGGAATGCCAGTACGAGAGGAGAAAGAAGGGAACAGAAAAACTTGAAGAAATGATGGCTAAAGATTTCCCAAGATTCAGAAATGTCAGCAAACCCCAAGCAGTTTAAATACAAAGAAAATCACACATAGGCACATTATAGTCAAACTGCAGAACACCAGAGAGAAAGAGGAAATTTTGAAATCATCCAAAGATAAAGTACACATTACAAATAGGAGAACAAGGATATAAATTATTGCTGAATTTCCATTAAAAACTGTGGGAGCCGGAGATGGTGGAACATCTTCAAAGTGGTGGGGGGAGGAACTTGTCAATGTATAATTTTATACCCAGTGAAAAATATCCATAAAATGAAGATGAAATTAAGACATTTTCAGATAAATGAGAGCTACAAGAATTCTTCACCAGAAAATTGACATTAGAGAAATGCTGAAGAAAATTCCTCAGGCTGAGGGGAATGGTATCTATTCATATAGAAATGTAAATATTCAAGTAGTGAAGAGCATCAGAAATGGTAATTATGTGGGTAAATACAAAGGACTATCTCCCTCAACCCAGTTTTAAAAAACTATACGTGACTTCTCAAAGCAAAAATTACAGTACTGTCTTGTGAGGTTTATAATATATGAGGTGTAGTATATATGACAGCCATTGCAAAAAGGACAGGGTAAATGGAACTATTTTGTTTGTGAGATTCTTCTGTTTTATGTGAACTGATACATGTACACAAATTACTCTAAAACTTAGCAGCTTAAAATAATCAGCATTCATTGTATCACATAGTTTCTGAGGGTGAGGAATTCAGAAGCAACTGGGTGGTCCTAGCTCAGAAACATTCATGAGGTTGCAGTCAAGCTGTCAGCTGGGGCTGCAGTCTTCTGGAAGCTTGGATGGGACTAGAGAATTTGCTGCCAAGCTCATCAATGTAGCTGAGGACAGGAGGCTCACATAGCATTGCTCACAACATAACAGCTTTCATTCCCCAAAGTGAATGATCTGAGAATGACCCAAATCAAAAGGCTCAACATCTTTTGTAATCTAATGTTGGAATATGACTTCTGCCCTATTCTATTGGTCATATAGGCCAACCCTGACAAACAGTATGAGAGGGGACTCCATAAGAGCATGAATACCAAGAGGCTGGGATTGTTGGGCACCATCCTTGAGGCCCCCCATCACATAATTTTAACTCTAAGTAGGCTGGAAAGTTAAAGATGAACATTGTATTTCCTAGAGCAACCACTTAAAAAATAATTTATCAAGAGAATGAGAAAACAAGCCACAACCTGGGAGAAGATACTTGCAAAAGACATATCTGATGAAGGACTTTGTATATTTTACCCAAAATATGCAAAGAACTCTTAAAACCCAACAATAAGAAAAGGAGCAGTTTTAGGCCAGGTGTAGTGGCTCACACCTGTAATCCCAATACTTTAGGTGGCCAAAGTAGGAGGATCCCTTGAGCCCAGGAGTTCAAGATCAGCTTGAGCAACATGGTAAGACCCCCTCTCCACAAAAAAAAAAAAAAAAAGTTTAAAAAAACTAGCCAAGCATGATGGTTTGTGCCTGTAGTCCCAGACACTTAGGAGGCTGAGGTGGGAGGATTACTTGAGCCTGTGAGGTCGAGGCTGCAGTGAGCTATCATCGCACCACTGCACTCCAGCCTGGGTGACAGAGCAAGACCCTGTCTCAAAAAAAAGGGAGCAGCCTGATTAAGAAGTGGGCCAAAAACCTTAACCAATACCTCACCAAAGAAAATACACAGATCACAGATAAGCATGTGAGAAGATGCTCTACATCATGGCATTAGAGCAATGAAAATTAAACCACACTGAGATACCACTATACACCTGATAGAATGGCCAAATCCAGAGCACCTCAAATGTAAATGGAATAAACCTTCAAATTAGAAGTCAGGGATCGATTATCAGGTCTAGCTACATGCTGCCTATAAGAGATACTTTTTAAATATGAAGACACAGATTGGTTACAAATAAAAAGAACAAAAAAGTTATATAGGTGGCTCACACCTGTAATCCCAGCACTTTGGGAGGCCAAGGCATTTGGATCACGAGGTCAGAAGTTCAAGACCAGCCTGACCAACATGGTGAAACTCCGTCTCTACTAAAAATACAAAAGTTAGCCGGGTGTGGTGGTGCGCGCCTATAATCCCAGCTACTCAGGAGGCTGAGGCAGGAGAATCACTTGAACCCGGGAGGCTGAGATTGCAGTGAGCCGAGATCACACCACTGCACTCCAGCTTGGGTGACAGAGTGAGACTCTATCTCAAAAAAAAAAAAAAAAAGATATATAGGTTGAGCATCCTAAATCTGAAAATGAAAAACCTGAAATGCTCCAAAATCCAAAAGTTCTTAAAGCTAATGATGCTTAAAGGAAATGCTCGCTGGAGCATTTTGGATTTTCAGATTTGGGATGCTCAACCAGTAAGTATATGATGCAGATACTCTAAAATAAAAAACAAATCTGAAATACTTCTGGTCCCATGCATTTCAGATAAGGGATACTCAACCTATACCATGCTAACAGTAAGCATAAGAAAGCTGCAGTAGCTATAGTAATATCAGATAAAGTAGATTTCAAGACGAAAATGTATTATCAGATATTTTGAAAGGGCATTTCCTACTGATAAAGTGGCAATTTATCAGGGAGACACAGCAGTCATAAATGCGTTTGTGCCTAATAGTTTTCAAATTATTTACTTGAATACTTATAGGCCACGGTAGGGTTATTCATTGGCCCAATTTCAATATTGCGTCTCCAGGAACAGAAAGGCCTGGGGCAGGGTTGGGACAGCCAGTCAGTGGAGCAGTCAGTACATACACATTTACCCATTAAGTTCTCCGTCTTCTGTGGGCATGGTTTGTGGTGCCCCAAAACAATTACATTGGTAATACCAAAGACCACAGATCACCATAACAAATAAAGAAAAAGTTTGAGAAACTGAGAATTACCAAAATGTGACACAGTGACAGGAAGTGAGCAAATGCTCTTAGCAAAAGGGCACCAATAGACTTGCTCGCTGCAGGGTTGCCACAAACCTTCAATTTGTAAAAAAAAAAAAAAAAAAAAAGTCTCTGCAAAGCACAGTAGAGTGAGGCACAATAAAACAAGGTATGCCTTCACCTTCTTTTCAGATACCCATGGAACATTCACCAAGGTGGATCATATACCGGTCTATGAAATAAGTCTCAATAAATTTTTAAAAATTGAAATCACACTGAATATATCCTCAGACCACAATGGAATTAAATTAGAAATCAATAACATACCTAGAAAATTCTCAAATATTTGAAAATTAAACAATACACTTCTAAATAACGTATAGGTCCAAGAGGAAATTAGAAAGAAAATTAGAAAATACTTCTAACTGGGAATAAGTTCAAGAGATCTGTTATACAGCATGGTGACTATCGTTAATGGCTGGGTGTGGTGGCTCACGCCTGTAATCCTAGCACTTTGGGAGCCCGAGGCAGGTGGATCACCTGAGATTGGGAGTTCAAGACTAACCTGGCCAAGATGGTAAAACCTTGTCTCTACTAAAAATACAAAAATTAGCCGAGCGTGGTGGCGGCTGTAATCCCAGCTATTCGGGAGGCTGAGGCAGGAGAATGGGTTGAGTCTAGGAGGCAGAGGTTGCAGTGAGTCAAGATCACGCCATTGCACTCCAGCCTGGGCAACAGAGCAAAACTCTATCTCAAAAAAAATAAAAATAAAATACAGAGTAGATGTTAAGTGTTCTTACTGCAAAAATAACAATGTGTAAGATGCTGCATCTTTTAATTAGCTAGATTTAACTATCCCATAATATATACTTCAAAACATGCTGTACACCGTAAATTTTTGTTTGCCCATTTAAAAATAAAGAGAATACTTTGAACAGAATTACAGTGAAAGTACAGCATCAGAATTTATGGGATACAACTCGAGCAATGCTGAGATGGAAATATGTGTAACTTTCAACACTTGTTAGAAAAAAGGAAGATAAAATCAATTACCTAAGGTTTTACCTTAACAAGGGCGGGGGGTGGGCCTAGGGAACAAAGCAAGCCCAAAGTAAATAGATGAAAGGAAATAAAGGCAGGGAAACTAGGGGTGGTCGTGGTCATGGTAGTAATGCACAAAAGCTGGACATGTGTATACTCCCATGACCTGGCAGTCTCACTCCTCAGTATATACCTAAGAGGAGTGAGACCATATGTCCACAAAAGACCTGTGCAAGATTGAACATAGCAGCATTATTTGTAATAGTCCACACTGAATACACCACTCAAATGCCCATAAATAATAGAATGAAGAAATAAATTTTGGTATATTCACACAATGGAAAACTATGTAGCAGTAAGGTTAAACTATAGTTTGTTAGCTGTGACAAATATAGCTGAATCTTATAAACCTAATTATGAGTGAAAAAAGCCAGATGCAAAAGAGTATATACTGTGTGATTCCATTCATACAAACTTGAACAAACAGGTAATACTTGTGTGTGCTGGTTGAAAGTTAGTAAGTGTTCACCCTTAGTTGGGGATCATGAATGGAACTGGACCTACAGGGTCTTCTGAGGAGTTAGAAATATTTTGTATCTTGATCTGGGTACTGATTACATGGATGTGTTCAATATGTGAGAGTTCACTGAGCTATACAAATATTAGTATACTTTTCTACATGTATGTTATACTTCAGTGAATATGAAAAAATACCCATGGACAATATTTATAATGAAAATAGGTGGCAGTGTATCCACATGAACCTCACAATAAAAACAGGTAAGGGCAAATTACCCGTAGCCACAAGATCCAGCAGTTATTGGCATCTGTGCAGGAGAAAACCGGAGTTGGCAGGCCATCTGAAAAACTTGACAGACAGAATTCCAAAGCAGCATATTCCCTAGAAAGAATGGCAGTCCCATTTAAGAACTGCAGTTGAAACTGGGAGGGATGAGTATGAGGGACCAATAGTCAGAAAGTCTGAAAGGGATAGAGTAGTCTAGTCCTTAATGAACTCTTGAAGTTGATCCACCAGGTCTCCCTTCCAGGACAGGGACTCCACACTGAGGAGAAATTGCTGAGAGTAGAATTGAAATTAAGCAGGACAGGAATAGAAAAAGAAAGAAAAGGTCCAGATGAAATTAGGAGAGAGGACCAGAACCAGGAACTCCAGTCAAGCAAGTAATCATATTTCTTTAATGCACATAAAAACAGCAGAAAGGGAGCCTCTATGAAGTTAGAAAAGCTACTCTGAACCGTGCTTCTTTCTGCAAGTTTAGGAATACATTTCACGTAAAAATGAACAACAGACTGTGGTGATGGTTGCACAACTCTAAATATAAAACACTGAACTGGGCTGGGTGGGTTGGCTCATACCTGTAATCCCAGCATTTTGGGAGACGGATCACAAGGTCAGGAGTTTGAGACCAGCCTGGCCAAGACAGTGAAACCCTGTCTCTACTAAAAATACAAAAAAAAAAAAAAAGAAGAAGAAAAAAAGCCGGTCACGGTGGTGCGTGCCTGTAGTCCCAGCTACTCGGGAGGCTGAGGCAGGAGAATCGGCCTGAACCCGGGAGGCGGAGGTTGCCGTGAGTCGAGATAGCGCCACTGCACTCCAGCCTGGCAACAGAGCAAGACTTTGTCTCAAAGAAAAACAACAACAACAACAAAAAAAAAAAACAACTGAACTGTATACTTTTAAGTGGGTAGATTTTATGGATTCTGAAATATAGCACAAAGCTGAGAAAAAGGGAACAGAAAATTATCAAAGTCAAACCCTACACAAAATTAGAAAAGAATTGAAAACACTACAGAAAGACATGCTCAAAAAAAAAAAACAGAACAAATCTGAAACATGGTATTCAAAAAAGAGTTGGAAGATATTCGGAAAATAACATAGGACATGGAAGGAAATATAAAGCAGGATTAGAAAAACTCAGAAATATGACAACTTGGGGAACATGAATCATTTCAGAAATATAGGCTAAAGTAGAAGGAAACAAGAATGAGTGAATGCAACAGAAAATGCCTTATTATGGTAAAAGGAAGGAAAATTTTAAAATGAAAAAAGATAAACAGGGTTTGAGGAAAAGTGACATATACTAAAGATAGTAAAGGAGACCCGGCATATAGATAATAGGATTATCTGAAGAAGAAAGCCAAAGCAAGGAAAAAGAATAAATGCTAAAAGTTAATATTAAGGAAAGTTTCTTGGGATTAAAAAAGTTGAGGTGGGGGGATCTCTGTGGGTGTGGCGCAACCCACAGGCAGCCACAGCAGTGCTATATTCCAAGGCACAGGTGCTCAGGGTGGCTGTGGAACTTGGTCCTGGGTCCAGTATCTTCTTGAACTGCTGCAGCACCCATGACATGGGTGCATGTTCAGTCTCAGGCACAGGTGGATGCCGCTCTCCCACCAAGCCGAGGACTATGACTCTGAGGCACTTCCCAGTAGCTTGGGCCCAGGGGCAGGGATGTAGCTGTGATTCCTATCCTGGGGGTCAGGGCATAGTACTGGCATGGCTCTGGGAAGCGAGGGGTGTTCCAGACACTCAGACCCCAGGGAGCAGGGCACAGTGGCAATTCAGGCACCAGGAAAGAAGATACTGTGTAGTGGTGACTCTGGACCCTGGAAGTTCTATGAGGCCGGGTGCAGTGGCAACACAGCCCCAGGAATGGTGGGGCATAGCTGTGGCTTGGGCTCCAGTGGGTGGGATGCAGTGCAGTGTTGGCTTTGCTCCCCAGGGAGGTGGGACACCTCAGTGACTCAGACCCCAGAGGTCTGGTCCAGATCCAGGGAGGTGGGGGTGCTATGGCTGTTTGGCCCAGAGAGCATTGTATACACATTAGCCAAGGCTGTGTTTCCCTGGGGGGTCCAGGGACCCGGTGCTATGCAGGCTAAAGCACCAGGTTCCCAGCTGCTCCCCTGGGCCAAAGCTCCAGTTCCCTGGGGCTGAGGCACTGAGTTGGATCAGGCACCAAAGAGGCACAACTGCTCCCCCAAACCAGGCCCAGCTTCTCTGCAGGGCCTAAGCTCCTGGTCCTGGAGGGCTCGAGCACCACGGTCACTTGATAAGAAAAATCACACCGTGTACCTGAGAAATAACCCAGAATGACCAGTAAGACATAGTCTAATAAAATTTCTGAATTTTAAAGAAAAGCCACAGACATCTCAGTAAAAATAGTAAGTGATTTATAAAGGAAAGAAACTTAGGTTACCCTCAGTTTTTTTGAGATCTATACTTTACGCCAGAAGAAAGAAGAAAATGGAATAACAGATATTTAAGATACTCAAAGGGAAAAAATGTGAGCCAAGGAACATTATACCTGGTAAAACTGACTTTCAAGTATAGAGTACAGATATTTATCAACATGCAGAAATTCAAGAAATACTGTTCCACCATCCCATGAATTTGCTAGAGAATGAGCTTCAGACAGCCAAAGTGTTGAGAAACATTGACATAAGGACAGGTAGTGAGCGTTAAATGTACAGTTACTTGTAATATTAAGATGAAATGAGGATTAAAAGAGAGATGGATTATGTAATGCCTGTGTGCCCAGATAATGTAGATAACTATTTTTAAAAATGGAGAAATGGGGAAATCATGCAAAATTTTAATAGTTCTCAGTAATTATATTGGTGGGGTGTCAAAGTTAGTGTTATTATTGCAAGACTATGTATAATGTGAGATAATATAAATGAGCAATTATTAGATATTCTAATTCTATCGTCCTGTCTTTGAGAACTAGGACTTTTAATGTGAAAGAATACAGATGTAATTCCAAAGAATTTAGATTTTTTTTTAAACCCTGTAGTACTCCATATGAACGCATGAGAAATTTTATTTAAAAGTAAACACACACACACACACACACACACACACCCTACTTTTGCTCTATCCACTGAAAAGGCTGAGAAACAAGGACCAGCCCAGTAGCAATGAGGATACCTAGTAACTCCAGTTGTGATACAGAAATACTCTTCCCAATATTCTTTCTTTTAAGAAATCAGGATATCTTAGAGAAATAACTGACTACAATTCTGGGTCAGGAAATGTATAAAATAAGCTTGGAACATCTTGTCATAAAAGATAGGGAAGGAGCTTTCAAAGGCTACTGGGGTCATATCAAAAGCCAATTTGAAGATGTTTCCACTGGCCAATTTGGTTTCACAGAGGATAATTGACAGTAGCAACAAGTCCATCCAACACCCAAATCTTGGTTTCTAATACCATCCTCTAATAAATGAACCAGGGCTCCTTGGAGAAATAGCTGATTCTAGGGCTGAGGCAGAGAATATACAAGATGTACCTGGAGCATCTCGTAGTCAGATGATAGTCAACATATAATGGGGTTATATCCTGGTAAAGCCATTGTAAGTTGAAAATATGGTTAAGTTGATAATGCGTTTGCTACACCTAACCTACCCAACATCGTAGCTTAGCCTAGCCTACCTTCGACCTGCTCAGAACACTTGCATTAGCCCACAGTTGGGCAAAATCATCTAACACAAAGCCTATTTTATACTACAATATTGAATATCTCAAAATATGAAGTATGGCTTTTACTGTAAGCATATCACTTTCACACCATCATAAAGTTGAAAAATCACCTCAGGGCTCTCTGTACTAGAAAACAAGAGCTCAAAAAATTGTTGGGGTGTTAAAGGAACACAAGAGCCAGCTGAACCCTCACAGCCCAAAACTGGGAGAACTTGGGCAGGAAAGTAAATTTAACAGTATTGGATTATCACACAAGGAATAAAATTAATACACACGAGTCCATTGTGATAGAAATAAGTGATTGAATAAGTAAATAAATGAGGGAGAAGAGATAAATCTGCCCTAGAGAAAAATTTCAAATAATTTTATGTAGATACTCCTGCTTCAAGGAGGTGTGTAGCATGACTGTGTACCCCAAAAGTGTGGGCTGTGCTTAGCGACTTGCTTCCAGGGACTGCAATGTGGAAGGAGGGAGGAGAAGTAACTTTAGTTGGAAACCTACAAATACCACTTTGGTCAGGTGATCGAAGTTATTATCAGTGTGAAGTCAGGTTGATAGCATATGTAGTATTGTCCTCCAAAACCCATAACCCTAGTCTAATTCTGTAAAAAATAGGCAACCCAAACTGAGGGACATTGTACAAATTACCTGACAAGTACTCTTCAAAACCGTCCAGGTCATCAGAATGAAGGAAAGTCTGAGAAAGAGTTACAGCCTAGAGGAGACTAAAGAGACAGACAACAAAATGTACTGTGGTGTCCTGGATAGGATCCTGGAACGGAAAAGGGACATTAGGTAAAACCTAAGGACATTTGAGTAATGTATGCACTTTAGTTGCTAATAATTTATTAGTATTGGTTCATTAGTTGTATGACAGAAACTGTATTAATGTAAGAGGTTAATAAGAAGAAACTGGGTGTGGTTATGTGGGAACTCAGTATTATTTTCTCAATTTTTCTGTAAATCGAAAACTTCTAAAATGAAGAAGTTGATTTAAATAGTTTTTTAAAACAATAATTGTGGGCCGGGCACAGTGGCTCACGCCCGTAATTCCAGCACTTTGGGAGGCTGAGGTGGGTGGATCACTTGAGGTCAGAAGTTCAAGACCAGCCTGGCCAACATGGTGAAACCCCGTCTCTACTAAAAATGCAAAAAGTAGCCGGGTGTGGTGGCAGGCACCTGTAATCCCAGCTACTCAGGAGGATGAGACAGGAGAATCGCTTGAGCCCAGGAGGCAGAGGTTGCTGTGAGCCAAGATCACACCACTGCACTCTAGCCTGGGTGACAGAGCAAGACTCCTTTGTCTCAATAATAATAATAGTTGTAACTGGTTGAAACTCATAAGATACGTTTAAATCTATAAGTTCATAATTATGTATTTTTTTATTTTTTTAGAGGTGGGTCTCACACTCTGAGCCCAGGCCAGGCTCAAGCAATCCTCCTGCCTCAGCCTGCCCAGTAGGTAGGACTACAGCCGTGCACTACCATGCCTGGCAGATTTTAAACGTTCTTTTCTTTTTTTATAATTTTTTGAGCCAATTTAAGTGTCATAATTTTTTTTTTGTAGAGACAGGGTCTCTCCATCTTGCCTAGGATGATCTCGAACTCCTGGGTTCAAGCAGTCCTCCCACCTCAGCCTCTCAAAGTGCAGCGGTTACAGGTGTGAGCCACTGTCCCCGCCTATAATTATATTATAAAACAAGTCCAAATTATTCAACCTCAGAGGCTAATAAGGGAACACATTATCTTGAGAAATGGTAAATAAAGGGAAAAAGTCAAGTATTTTATCTTTTCTACTAGGCAACCAAATAGTAGTTGATGAGGGGAAGGCTCTCTTTGTAAAAGTATTCCAGTTAATTTTCAAAAGTTAAAATTAAGGGCATCACCTTTTTGAAACCCCCCAGGAAATGAATGGGTCTGGGCATTGAGCATCAACAGCTCCTAACATTACAACAAGACAGAGATATTTGCCTGCCTCCTGATGAAGGAATGCAGCACCACCTATAATTATTCACGCTGAAGGGATCAAACTTGAGTCAGATCAAGCCCCTGTATTCAGCTGCCAATCTGCAGAAAATACAGGAGGACATGTTAGACTGCATCATGAGTATGCAATCAGCAAAATCCGGTCTTTGGGAAACAAACTCTACAGGTCATATGCCCCAACTTCTTCAACAGATAACTTGGAAGAAAGGGATGGAGGGGGAACCTATAGATTTAAAAAGATAGCAAAACATTTTTAAATAGGCAAGGCTAACCTCAAAAATACGATGCTAGGCCAGGTGCAGTGGCTCACACCTGTAATCCCAGCACTTTGGGAGGCCAAGGCAGGCAGATCACTTGAGGTCAGGAGTTCGAGACCAGCGTGGCCAACATAGTGAAACCCCATCTCTACTAAAAATACAAAAATTAGCCAAGTGTGGTGGCAGACACCTGTAACCCCAGCTACTTGGGAGACTGAGGCAGGAGTATCACTTGAACCCAGAAGGTGGAGGTTGCAGTGAGCCAAGATCACACCACTGCACTCCAGCCTGGGAGACAGAGCAAGACTGTCTCAACAACAACAACAAAAGATGATGATGCTAAGTGAAAGAAGTCAGCTGCAAAAGATGACACATTACATGATTTTGATTTCATGTATATGAAATGTCCAGAATAGGCACATCTATGGAGACAGTTGATTCATGGTTCTAGGAGCTGGGGGCAGGGAGAGAAGGAATGGGAATTAACTGTAAATGGGCACAAGGGATCTTTTGGGGTTATAGAAGTTTTTAAATTGGATTGTGGTGGTAGTTGTATAACTGTACTTAAAAAATACGTTGAGTAAAAAAATGTACAAATGGACAATTACAGTGTCTAGTGATATATACTTGGGTAATAAAGCTGTAATGAACTCTAGGAAGTTATTACTGTAAAAAGCAGTATAGTGGTTACTTTTGCAGGGGAGGAGAGTTGATTTGTATAACGTACACAGAGAGGCTTTTGGGATGGATACAGGAGATCTGTTTCTTGACCTGAGTGGAGGCTATAAGGCCTCCTTATAAAAATTTGTTTTATATGTACTTGTGTGGTTTCCACCATCTTTTATTTTATAGTAAAGGATTTAAAAGAAAAGAACCAGGCAAGGTGGCCCACACCTGTAACCCCAGCACTTTGGGAGGGCCAAGACCAGCCTGGGCAACATAGGGGAAGACTTTGTGTCTACAAAAAATGTAAAAATTAGCCAAGCGTGGTGGTTCATGCCTGTGGTTCCAGCTACTCGGGAGGCTGAGGCAGGAGGATGACTTGAGCCCAGGAGTTTGAGGCTACAGCGAGCCATGATCACACCACTGCACACCAGCCTAGGCAACAGAGAGAAACCCTATCTCAAAAAAGAAAAGAAAAAATACGAGACTCCTGAGCTGTTAGATGTGGTCCCCACACATTTCATTCATAGTAATGAGACTATTTCTCATGAGCAAACTCAAGAGTAGCCGGGAAAATGCTACTTTACCTCACAAAGGAAAAAAAAATGCAAAAGAGATGCGGCAGTTGGTTTAATTTCTTTTGGGTGTACACTGCATGATAAGTGCCATTTGGACCTCAGAGCCTATTTCAAGTACTGCAAAATAATACGTAGGCATGCTTTTCTTATAGGTCCAACTGCCCTGTGATTTTCAGTTTTATGCACAAAAACTTGTATGTCTGTAGTGAAGGAAATGGATGGAGGAGGAAACGTCAACTGCAATCCACCCCCCTGGCAACTCACAAATCACAAATTCATAAATATTTTTTCTTTCATGTTTTTGGATTGCAGGGGTTGTTTGGTGGTGGTGGTAATGTTTTTGTTTTGGGGCTGGAGGAGGGTGTTGGCCATTTTTGCAAGAATTCTCTTCCAAAATAGAATTCATTCTGAGGGGCACCTTTTATGATTTTTGCCTTCTTGTGGAAACCGCTCAGAGCATCCTTTCGTACTATTTTTTAACATGCGATATATTAGGTAATGCAAGTTCTCTCCCCGCTTCCGCCGGGCCCCGGGTAGGCAGCTGGCTGTATTCCTGTTCTCATTGCATGTGGTTGTGCTCAGAGTGGAACTGAGGCCCCTGACGTTACTTATTAACATTCCCTCAATTTCTCACCTCCCTTTCTAATTTTTCCACTTTAGAGGAATTCAGAAAAGCAGCTCAGCAACAGGAAGAACAAGAAGAAAAGGAGGAAGAGGATGATGAACAAACACTCCACAGAGCCCGGGAGTGGGATGACTGGAAGGACACCCATCCTAGAGGCTATGGCAACCGACAGAACATGGGCTGATCTTCCCACAACACGACAGGACTGCAGGGTGCACAACTCCCCCGCCAAGAAAAACCATGCAGTCCTCCCGTCCCTGGGCTCCCGCTTCAGCTCTGTACAACGAAGGCAAAGATGCTAAATCTTGCTTTGCATTCAATAAAGTGTCAAGTGATTAAGTGTGTATTTGTACCCTAGATGATGTGAGCCAGCAGCCTTGTTTTGGCATCATCTTCATCACGTTGTATTCCAGTTTCTTAAGTGGAGAGAAAAGAGTGCTGAGAAATGGCTCTGTATAATCTATGGCTATCTGAATTCTCTGAAAAAACAATAAAAGCTCCCTCTTCTACATGAGCCTGTACAGAAATATGGCTATCAGCTGCTTTTTTTGACGGGGGAGTGGGGACATTTAGCTGCGGGTCTCTGGGCTTATGGGGAGATGCCCTTTGATGTGGGCAGTGAATTTGTCCAGCATCAGATCTGCCCAGGCATTCTCCTTCCTACTGGGCATATGATACGAAGCCGTATAATAACACCCTGCACCATGAAGCAGTCCAGCACTCTACAAGGGGAGATCATAAAAGCCAGAGCTCGCCCTGCCACGCAGCACTATTCTCAGAAACTACAGCTGTAGGCGAATGGACCGCAGAGGGAGGTAGTCTACTTCCCGGTCCTATCTACCTCGTTCTAGCGTGGCCAGAAGAAATGGGAGATAGAGGAGGTACTCTTAAGAGTCATCCTTGTGTGTATATCTGAGACCAGGGTCTTTACTCTCATGCAGACATTTACCATATATCCCTTGGGGTGAAGAGCAGCCTCAGGCCATAGCCTTTTTTTTGGGGGGAGACGAGTCTCTGTTGCCAGGGCTGGAGTGCAATGGCATGATCTCGGCTTACTACAACTTCCACCTCCCTAGTTCAAGCGATTCTCCTGCCTCAGCCTCACAAGTAGCTGGGATTACAAGCGCCCATCACCACACCCAGCTAATTTTTGTATTTTTAGTAGAGACGGGGTTTTACCGTGTTGGTCAGGCCGGTCTCAAACTCCTGACCCCCTGAGCCACCCACCTCAGCCTCGGAAGTGCTGGGATTACAGGCGTGAGCCACCGTGCCCAGCCAGCCTAACTCTTCAATTGGCCCTTCTTGCCCATGCTGTGAGATACCCGGCACAATCCAAACTAATGGCCTGGGTAAATGTGCCATGGTGGTCGTTTGGCTGCTTAGTGAGGTGCCTGCAGTCACGCAGATAATGGGCGTGGGGGAGGGGGACAGTACAGATGACACTGCAGCGTACCTACTTTCTGGGGAACAGAGAAGACAGTGTCCTCAGCTCTTGCGTTGGTATCCTATAAAAGCAGCCATGTGTTGAAACAAATGATATGCACAGAAAGCATACTTCTGTGGCTTTGTTACACGGGTTTTCTTTTAAGAGGAAGATGACTCAGCCCTCCCAGCTTCTGCAGTCTGGCTTAGGAGAGGTGTTTGAAAAGGAGACTCAGTTCCCTCTTGTTTATAGGGTGGTTAGTGGAGGGCTGTCAGGTGATGAGGGGGAGGTTGTGTTTCGTGGGAGATGACAGAAGACTACCAATAATCTATTTGTATACTGCTTAATGAGGAGTCATCTCACCCTCACAGCGTAAGCTCCTGAAACTGGGAGAGCACAGATTAAATCCCCCAAGGATTTGGAAAGCAACATTTTCCGCTCTCTTCCAATGGTTGCCAGCCTGCCTCTAGCAATGGCCTATTTCCTGTTCTTGAAACTCCACCCTGAATTTATTCCTAAATGGGCCAGGTTGGAGTCACCTCCGTGGTCCAAGTCCGTTTGAGATTGGGCCTTCCAGAAGGCCCAGCTCAATTAAACACCTTCACACATCCTGATATCTAAGAGGCAAACCAGACAAGGTGGGTTTGAATTCTGGCTTTAAAAATTGCAGGCTGACAGAAAGACAAAGTTTGCATGTTCTTGCTTATTTGTGGGAACTAACAAAACAATTGAACTCATGGAGACAGAGAGTAGAAGATGGCTACCAGAGACTGGGAAGGGTACTGGGGTAGGGATGGGGATGGTTAATGGATCCAAAAAACTATAATGAATAGGACCTCCTATTTGACAGCACAACAGGGCGACTATAGTCAATAATAATTTAATTGTACATTTAAAAATAAAAGTATATAATTTGTAACAAAGGAGAAATGCTTAAGGGGATGGATATCCCATTTTTCATGATGTGATTTTTACGCATTGCATGCCTGTATCAAAACATCTCAGGTACCCTATAAATATATGCACCTCTGCACCCCCAAAACTAAAACATAAGAAAATTAAAAATTGCAGGCTGTGTGACGTGACCTTGGGCAATAAAACTCTGAACTGCCTTTCCTTCGGGCATGTAGATAAGCTGTCTCCAGGGGCTGTGAGGATTAAATGAATAATGGCACCTATTATCGTAAACTCAGGCGACTGAAGAGTAAGTGCTTTCTGTGAGCTTAGTGACTGCAGTCTGTCCACTGAGAAGGGAAAGGAAATGGACAGATATTGGGCCCCTAGTATGTGCCAGGCACTTTCCCACACTATTAATACAATGACCCTGCGAAACTTGCTTTCTTCAAGTTCACACTAGTAAGATGTTATGCTGCTGTCATTTTCCATATGCTTCCCAATTGCTTGTGCTTTTAGCTGTGTCTTAAAGCTGCTTCAAAGAGCAGCAGCTTTAGAAATCCAAACTAAAACAACCATGTCTACATCACTGGAGCTCTAGAAATTCCTTCTTAGCTGACTCACCAAAGAAAAGGTTATGTCAGCTCCCCCGCCACTGCCTCCTCAGCTGGGGGATAAGAAGACGGAGGTGGTGAGCAAGCTCATCTTCCTCCATTTTCCTCCCCAGTTCTGTCTGCCTGAATGCCGGAGACACCAAAAAAGCGCCACCTTCTCTACTCCCACCAGAGGCGAGTTCTTTCGGGGTCCTAGAGTGAGCTGGGTTTGGTGGATTCCCGGAAGCAAAGACTCTTAAAGCTCTCAATGATAGTAGTGCTTCATAGTTTGCAAAACACTTTCACATATGCTGCTTATTTCATTCTCACAACCTGTCAAGCAAGATCTGATATCTTCACACAGCTAAGAAGTAGGGCGCGCTAACAGATCGGCTTAGCCAAAGGATTTGCTCTCTGTGGCCCTCACGTGGAGGCCAATTAGATTTGGAAAAGGAGAATGCTAGGCACTATTTCCTTTACTGCCGTTACACACTGATTTGTCCTTTCCACTCTTGTTCCTCTTAACACCCCTGTGAGAAAGGGCAAGGGGAGAAATGAGCTGACCTCAAACCCAAGAATTTGGAGTTGGAGTTCTGAGTCAAAGTCTCAATTCTGGGGGCTCTGCCACTCCTAAACTGGGTGGCCCCAGGCAAAGTCTTCTGTCATTTGAAACAACTTAAAGAGGTGGAAACTTTAGGAAACTGCCTCTCTGTGTCACCCAAACCCCAGAAAGTCCTCCCCTGCTGACCCTGGGCCTGCAGTTTGCTCATTAGCACAACAGGAGCATTGCCACTCATCTCTGTTGGGCACGCTACAGCAATAGAGTATTGTTATCACTGTCCCCTTGCAAAACAGCTGTCCCCAAAACCTGCGCATCATTTCCTCACAGATTCCTTTTAACCCACTCAATCAAAGTGCAAGTCAACAGGGCATGGTTCGTTTCTGTCCGACACAAGGAGGCGTGGGTTCTAGTCCCAGCTCTGTCACTGTCTTAGCCCCTCTGAGATGCAGCCAATATCTGCCCTACTTACCTCACAGGCCAGGGTGGGGAGCAAATGAAATCATATAGGCAAAGGCACTCTGAACAGTTGTAAGACACAACACAAGAGTGACGAGTAAGAGCAACAAGCTGTTGGTAAGCTGGAGGGACGGAGGAGGGGATGCTTTTTTTTTCATTAAAAATTTTGGTAATAGAGATGGGGTCTCCCTGTGTTGCCCAGGCTGGTCTCAAACTCCTGGGTTCAAGCGATCCTCCTGCCTCAGTCTCTCAAGTAGCTGAGATTACAGGTGTGAGCCACCATACTCTGCTGATTTTTGTATTTTTTGTAGAGATGGGGTTTCGCCATGTTGCCCAGGCTGGTCTCGAACTCTTGGGCTCAAGTGATGCTCCTGCTTGGCCTCCCAAAATGCTGGGATTACAGGCACGAGCCACAGCGCCCGGCCTTTTTTTTAATTCAGCAGTTTACGACTTAAACCCTTGCTCCTCCAATGCTTTCTCAGTCTTCTAGATGTCACCACCAGCCAAAAGGTTTGTGACATACTTTTCTTCGTGTGCTGAAATGACCAGCAAAAAAGAGAAATAACTATGCACAGCAAAAACTGAGAACCGGTTTTTACATATCTGCCTGTCAGGCCATCTTTGACAAATGTATGTGAAAAGATGATGGGAAAAGTCTTAGATTTCAGTGTCTTGTTCCAACTGGCAACAAATCCCTCAAAGAGAGTAGAACTGAGCCATGTCTTAGGCTGGCCTAGTCCAGCGCGGTAGCAGGAATAAAAATTATGGCTACTGTGTATTAAGCACCTACTATATACTAGGAGCTTTACATACACTATTTCTAATCCTCACAACACCCAGCGTAGACACTATGATAGTCTCAATCTGTCGATGAGGAAATTGAGGTTTAGAGAAGAGATTTCCCAAAGATCACGAAGCTGTAAGTGGTTGAGCTGGTCCTGGATTCCAGGTTGGCCTGAGGACATATGAAGGTAGGAGATACATCTTGGTAGTACACTGCTCTGAGGATAACCCCTTCCCTTTCTCTGTCCAAGTTTTGAGCAACAATTCTATCAGCTCTGCCTGCTGGCCCCTTCAGGGACAGTCTGAGACCTGCTCACTAGGGGCAAACCCCACTCAGAAATCTTCCCTTCCTGGGGCCCTCACATTGCTCAACCTGCAGTGGAATATTTCTGCCCCCAATGCCAAGCCTACCTACCTTCCCTTTCCCTGTCCAGCCTTACTGAGCTGGTCTTTGTTCAAGTAAGTCTTTTATTTCTATTCTTTTTAGAGACAGAGTCTTGCTCTCTCTCTCCTAGGCTGGAATGCAGTGGTGCAATCATAGCTCACTGTAACTGCGAACTCTGCTCTCTTCACCTGAATGCCATCACCTCATTTTTTAAAAATAGAGACAGTCTTACTATGTCGCCCAGGCTGGAGGGCAGTGGCTATTCACAGGCACAATCATTGCACACTGCAGCCTTGAACTCCTGGGCTCAAGCGATCCTCCTGCTTCAGCCTCCTGAGTAGCTAGGATAATAGATACATGTCCACACCCAGCTATTTTTTCTATGTTTTATTTTGTAGAGATGGGGTCTTGCTATGTTGCCCAGGCTTCAGGTAAATCTTTAAAACCTTTTCTCCCAGTCTCTCATTCAGGGGTTCCTACATAGTTTCTAAGCCAGTCACAGCATCTCTTCATCTACCAGGCCTTTCAGGACAACTAAGACCAGACCCAGGCCACGCGTGCATGGGGTTTAGGAGACAGGGGCTGGGAGGAAGGTTTCTGCCTGAACTATGAGGTGCTTTAACACTCAGTAACAGATACAGCCTCTGCTACCCTGGTGCCCTTGGCCCTGGCTCAGAGGTGTTAAGAGATTTGCGGAACTACTTCCTCACCAGCTTTATTTCATCTGTCTTCCCCTTTCCTTGTCTATCTCCTCCATTCCACTTCCGGCTTCCCTGTCCACAAATATACTGGCGGCTATCACTAGCCCTGGCTGTTTCACTGAGCTCCCAGACCTGGACCCTGCCATCTGCTACACAGCTCCCCTTGATGAACAAACTGAACTCAAACTCCACAGTCTTACAATGAACTCATCACATTCCCCACCCCTCTTTCTCCATCAGAGCTTCTTATATCCTCATCACCTACTTAGTGCTCATCCTCAGAAGCTTACCATTGTTTCTGACTTTTCCTCCTGACAAAGCAAGCATTCAAATGTCTGCTGAATGAATTACTGAATGAATGAGTTCCATCATGAATCACACTTCATCAGGCAGATTCACAAGAATCCAGCCTCTTTCTTTTCATATTCAAACAACTTTGCATAAAAGAAAACTTTGAATCCCTTCACCTTAAAGCAGCAATCATTTCTGTCTCAGGCTGATGGATCAGTTCAGTCTATGACTGAAGAGACCAGTTTTTTTGTTGTTTTTTGGTTTTTTGGTTTTTTTTTTTACCAAGTGCATTCAGTGTGGAGGTCTGCTTTATATTCTGCTTTTAAAGCTTAGCAAGTAATACTACAGAGTCTGCCTTGTAATAATTTTAATAATGTTAATGACTGCGGATGAGTCTATAATGTTGCTATATAATCGTTTACTTAGTCAGCCCCAGATTTTGAACATTTGGAATGATTCCAGGTTTGTACTGTTAGTTTCTTTATTCATTAACAAAGCAAATTACCTTATTTGCCTGTGTATGCAAAAAGAGGTTCCTGGAAGGGCAGGAGTATTGAGTTGTTAGACGCCAGGAGTGGGAAGGCCACTTTTCACTGAGCACGCATAGTTCCTTCTGAATTCTGAGTCATGTAACTATACCAGCTATTCAAAATATACGTACCAAAAGCTTACTGTACACCAAGCATTGCGCCAGAAGCTGACTGTAGAGGTGGGGTTTATACTCCCAACCCAACTCCTTGATATGTGCTCTCCCAAAAGTATGTATAATGTGCCTTGGAAACCCAGAGGAGAGAGCGGGGAATGACATTTTCACTGAATCTTGAAGGGTGGGTAGGAGCCAGTCAGGTTGATCGGATGCTGTGATGGGCAAAGGCTCAGAATAGGAAAGGACACTTCCAGTTGGGGGAACTAGGGTGTATCTGGGTGGTGGGAAAGTGATGGGAAATGAGACTTTCAAGGAGGGTGGAAACCAGTGTAGAAAGGGCTCTGGGTCCAGGTCCTGGGGTGTGAGTTGGATCCCAGAGGCAATGGGGCCTTTGGAGTGTTTGAGACAAAGCAGAGGGACAGTAAGAGCCGTGTTTGACAGCAGCCCCTCTAACTGCAGAATGGAGACCAAAGGAAGGGAGGCGAGCAGGCAGCAACCTGCTGTAGTCCAGGAGACAGTGACAAGGGCCCAAACTAGGGGGACCGACTGTTCCAGTTTGACCAAGGTTATACCAGTTTTAGCCCTGGAAGTCCAGCATCCTGGGAAACTCCTCATTCCACGCAAACCGGGAGGGTTGACCACCCCTCCCCCAAGACCCCGAAGGCCACTGTTCCCTGGGGCCTTGCTGCCATGAGAAGTGATCCAATCACTACTGCTTCCAGGGCATTTCAAACGTCCTCTGTTCTGCCCTACACTCTATCTCCACAGGCCCCTCGTCCCACCACCACTCCTGGGTCTACCTTCACTGGATTCTAGGTGTAGAATCCAGTGAAACATAAATCTCTTTACGTATATCTAGGCCTCCAGATACGTAAGGATAAGCCCTACTTATGCTTTCCATGCTTCTCTTCTTCTACTCCCCTCCACCAACCTGAGGCTCCTATCAAACTAAACCACCCACTGTTGCCAAAGCAAACCTCTGGCCTTTTGTGTATGCTGGGCCACCGTAGGAAATGTCATGCTCCCCACTTCTCAGCCTGTTAGAGCACATTGCAAATACTCCCTCCCCACAGCTGAAGAGTAGCACTAGTGAACAGCTCCTGGATGGTAGACACTGCACGAGAAGCTTTTCAAATACTGCCGCTACATCTTACAGCAAAGAAATGGGATGCACCCTTTTCACCGGATAAAGAAACCGAGACTCAAAGAGAGGAAGTGTCTGGTCCAAGGTCACACAGCTACTAGCGTTCGTCTCTGTCTCCTTTGGCATTATCTGATGGCCCCAATCCTTGTATTGATGACATATGCGCTTCTTTCATTCCCTGTCTGTGCCCCCTGCCCCCTAACCCAACACACATGCAATTGTAAACCTAGAACAATACCAGACTTAGAGTAAGTAGGGCCTCAAGGAAAATTTGGTGAATGAAGGGATTAGGTATACTCCTTCTAGAATATCTAGCCTGGTGCTTGGCATTAAATAGGTTCTCCATTGTTGTTGTTTAAGACAGGGTCTTGCTCTGTCATCCAGGCTAGAGTGCAGTGGTACATTCTTGGCTCACTGCAGTCTCAACCTTCTGGGCTCTAGAGATTCTTCCACCTCAGCCTCTCAAGTGAGTAGCTGGGACTACAGGTCTGCACCACCATGCTCAGCTAATTTTTGTATGTTTAGTAGACACAGGGTTTCACCATGTTGGCCAGGCTAGTCTCAAACTCCTGGACTCAAGTGATGTGCCCACCTCAGCCTCCCAAAGTGCCGGGATTACAGGCGTGAGCCACCACACCTGGGCCTAATGTTTTCAATTGAGCTGAAATTGTAATACCTAACTATAAAAGGGTATGACAGAGGGAGAAGATCAGAAGAAAACAAATTATGGCAAAACCTCAGCTATCCAAAGCTTTCTTTGAGTCATTCCAAAGGTTGAGGGTGAACCTTTGAATCAGAGCTACCCTCCCTTCCACCACTTTCTGAGCTCTCTGGTCCCGGTCCCCTTGATCTGTTTCCTTCCACTTTTCTCCTTTGTTTTTCTGTTGCTCCTTTGAAGTTTCTTTGGGGTCCAGCTTATCCCAGCCCCATTTGGTGAGCTCACGGCAGTCTCTTAGACTGCCCGTCCAGGCCTCTGTCACCTGATCCATTTCTCCTCACTGCAGCGGGCCCTCTTCCACAGAGCCCTCCCTCACCTCCCAGGCCAGGCAGGTGCTTCTCTCGTCTGTGCAACCCACAGCACCCCATGCAGGTGTCTGCTTTTACACCTACTTCCAACACCGGACTGTGAGTTTCTTGAGGGTGGGGATCACGTCAACCTTCAATGTCTACAGATGAAATTGGCAGGCCTTTGTGCTCCTTGGCAACCTTTCCTTCTTTATTGCGTACTCTGAGGCGGCCAAGCTTCTGCTTGTTGGGTGATGAATTGTCATTGGGAAATCACGAGTGCTGGCTGTTCCGGGTTGATCTGCTAGCCTAATTATCTTCTTCTTGCTGTTTCTCTGTTCCCTGATGTTTATGTTACACTTGTCCATTCGGCTCAAGAGAGCTCCAGCTGGGCCAGCGTGCTCTGTCTTTGGGAGTAAAGGGTGGCCAATCCGGGTCAGTCCATCTTGCCTGAGGCAGCAGGAGACCTGGTATCCCTCACAGGTTCCACAGATATTTACTTGAGTGCCTGCTCTGCACCAGACCCTGACCCAGGTGTTAGGGAGACAGAGGTAGAAAACTGTCTGGCCCTGTCTGCCTCTGGTTCCTGCATCACCTTGAGCCCTTTCTAGATCTCCTCCATTTACCCACCTGAAAGTGGAAGGGAGCAGAGACCTGATCTGTAAGGTGCATTGGAGCTCTTGATACTGTGGATCTCGTCTGGCCTAGGTACTCTAAGCCCCTCCATATCTCTGCTTTCCCCCAGCGGAGCCAGGCCTGCCTCTCTTACCTCCCTCCCACCTCCCCTGCAAATTCTGAGCAGATACGCTCCGATACATCTCACCTTCTACGTGGTCTAGCAACCCCAAGAAGCAGCAGGAGAACCCCAGCTAGCCCAAGGGGAAGAAAAGAAAGAGGAGGAAGAGGAAAGCGTCGCATATCAGATGACCATCTAGAGCACACGGGGGAGTGAAAAGCACACCCTGACGTACCAAAAAAGTTCCCCAAGCTCAGCTCTGAAGAGCCACATTGGTCAGTCTAATGAGGGAAGCCCAAAGCAGAGTGGGAGTGGGGAGATGGCAGAGTTCCGCTAATCTCCCTGGAAAAGGGACCAACGCCCCCTTGCACTTGTAGAACCCTTGATACCATTTTTGTATCTGATTTTTCCAGCAACCCCTTCAGTTCTGTTTAAGAGGTGTTTTTGACTTACCTTTTATATTCAAGGCCTTCTGCTGGAAGCACTGGCCTTTTCCTGCAGGACACATCACAACTTCAAGTGTACAGATATTTTATCTTATTTTATTACTTATTTATTTACTTATTTTGTAGAGACGGCATCTCGTTACGTTACCCAGGCTGGTCTTGAACTTCTGGACTCAAGCAACCCTCCCGCCTCAGCCTCCCAAAGTGCCAGGATTACAGGCATGAGCTGCCACACTCAGCCTAACATTTGTGTGATTTTTTTCTGTTTTAATGTCTGTCTCCTCCACCAGACTGTAGACTCAAAGAAGGCAAGAATCATGTCTGTCTTCTTACTTACTGAATCCTCAGCACCTAAAACAGTACCTGGCAAACAGCAGTCACTCAATAGATAGTGACAGAAAAAATATATCCAACATGGTGAAACCCCATCACTACTAACAATAGAAAAACTAGCTGGGTGTGGTGGCGTGCGCCTGTAGTCCCAGCTACTCAGGCTGCTGAGGCAGGAGAATCGCTTGAACCCAGAAGGCAGAGGTTACAGTAAGCCAAGATCACCCCATTGCACTCCAGCCTGAGTGACACAGTGAGACTCTGTCCGGAAAAACAACAACAACAACAACAAAAAGGTCTGAGACCTGGCAACAGTCTTCAATTTTCCAAAGGCTATTGCACAGAAGCAAGCCTCGGCCTGAAACACACATTACTTGTTCAATATATGTTACTTGAACTCAATGAGTAGTAATGACAGGAAACGGTCCCAGGCTGTGTGCTAAGCACTTTATATTCATTCACTCATCTAATCCTCAGAACTATCCTAAGAAGTAGGTACTATTATAGTCCCACTTTTGCAGATGGAGAAACTGGGGCATAGAGGTTCACCACCTTGTAAGTGACAGAGCTGAGATGTGAACCCCAGCTATCTGGCTCTAAAATCTATGCCCCTAACCTACACTGCATTCTAGCAAAGAACGCTCAAACTGAGTTCTAGAGAGGTGGAGCGTTTTCCAAAGGTGTCACAGGAAGAGCATGGCAGGGCAGGGACTGGGAGCCAGGTCTTCCTTCTGTGCAATGCTTCTCCCGCTCTATGATAAGGTGTCTGGCCACTGAGACAGGGCCCTTGGGACTAGAGGCACAAAGAGGGATCTGAGGAGTCTATTAACAGATATCCAGTGCAGAAAAACAGCCCCAGTGGGCTAGGTGACTCAGCAGAAGACAAGAGGAGACAAGGGGGAACCCCTAGGGCAGAAACAAGTGTGGCTGCCAAGTCCCTTTTCTTAAGCAGGGAAAGGGAGTGGGGTGCTCTTCAGAGGTCCTATTTGAGGCCCAAGCTACTCTCTTCCTGCACTGATTTATCAAGAGTGCCCCTCCCTCACAGCTAGAGCCACCCCAGGGCCATTTCTGCTTCATTACAATGGGGCACACGTGGAGAAAGGATACCACTGGCGAGATCAATTATACTGCCTGATCTGCAACCTGATGTGTGGGTAGGAAGTTGGGGCGGAGCAGTGGAGGAAAGGTTTGGTCAAGTTTGACAAAACCCCAGTAGCTAATCTCACTCCACAATAAGAGATTATAGCAAAGCATCTATAATCAACTCAGCTTAAGAAGTTTTGACCTTCTGGTTGGGCTTCTTATCACAACAGAACAGCACCATCACCATGGCCTTCTTCTCCCGACTGGATCTCCAGGAGGGCCTCCAAACCCTCTCTGTTTTGCAATGGATTCCAGTCTATGTATTTTTAGGTGAGTGAACCCCAAGGGCTGGAGAGCACATGGGGAACAAACCAAAAGAGTGTCCAATCTCCAGATGAGGAGGGTTCCAAAGAGATCGTCTGGTTGATCTCCACCCTCTGGGAAGGATCTGCCAGGCACAAAGGCCAGGAGTGAGGCTGCGGCTGTTCTGGTTTAAAGATTACTCCAGGCCAGGCACGGTGGCTCACGCCTATAATCCCAGCACTTTGGGAGGCTGAGGCGGGTGGATCACCTGAGGTCAGGGGTTCGAGACCAGCCTGGCCAACATTGTGAAATCCCGTCTCTACTAAAAAAAAAAAAAAAAGAAAAGAAAAAGAAAAAATACAAAAATTAGCCGGGCATGGTGGCATGCACGGGTAATCCCAGCTACTTGGGAGGCTGAGACAGGAGAATCACTTGAACCCGGGAGGTGGACTTTGCAGTGAGCCGAGATCCTGCCACTGCACTCCAGCTTGGGTAACAGAGCAAGACTCTGTCTCCAGATTAAAAAAAAAAAAAAAAAAATCACTCCAGCCTTCTCAGGAGCTGTCCCCCTATGAACTAGCTGAAAAGAGTCATATTCAGGGACAGGGCAGAAGTGGTGGTGGCTTACGGAGTTGGTGTTACTAGGTAGGTGTTGGGTGATTTTCTAGTCTACAGTTACGGTGAGAGAATTCTGGAAAATCTGAGGGCTGCCTGAGTGACATCTCAGACAGAATTTTGAGAAAGAGCCAGTTGTTCCGTGGACTCACGGCACGGAAGTCAACAGTGTTGGGCCTCTCCCACCTAAGAAGGATCTTCTGAGGCAGCACTTTTTTTTTTTTTTTTTTTTTTTTTTTTTTTTTTTGAGACAGAGTTTCGCTCTTGTCGCCCAGGCTGGAGTGCAAACTGCAAATGGGCTGACAGCTCCAAGATTTTCCTTGCCAGAAACCAGGGATTTGGGGGCGGTCAATTACAGGGGCAAGCTTGAAAACTGGATGAGGAGAAATAATGTCATCCTGAAGGATGAGACAGGTAGGAGATAGCTGGTTCCAACCCATGGGAGGCTATATGATCCTCAGAGCAGAGGCTCTCAACCAGGGTCCTATAGACCAAAAATTCAGGGTGGATGGGGGGGTACTTTGAATTGGGATGAATAAAACTGCCTCTTTCGGCGGGGTGCAGTGGCTCACGCCTATAATCCCAGCACTTTAGGAGTCCGAGGCAGGAGGATCATGAGGTCAGGAGATTGAGACCATCCTGGCTAACACGGTGAAACCCCATCTCTACTAAAAATAACAGAAAATTAGCCAGGCGTGGTGGCGGGCACCTGTAGTCCCCGCTACTCAGGAGGCTGAGGCAGGAGAATGGCGTGAACCCGGGAGGCGGAGCTTGCAGTGAGCCAAGATCGTGCTACTGCACTCCAGCCTGGGCGACAGAGCAAGACTCCGTCTCAAAAAAACAAAAAACAAAAAACAAAAAAAACAAAACAAAACAAAAAAAAAAACTGCCTCTTTCTTTCCACTAACATCTAATTGAAATGTAGTATTTCCTTCAATGATGAATGCAGGCAATAAACCACAAAGTATTAGGAGTACCTGTGAGTGTCAGTAACAGACATCACAGAGATTTGCATTTCATATTACAGTTGTTGCAGGTATCTCGAAATTTCATTTATGTTCACGACTACTTCAAAATACCAGTAGTTATTGGCACTGCTGTTAGATCTGGTTATTTAATGCATACATCAAGAAGCACATATGTTACTATATCACATTGTGGGTAATATTTTGATAACTGAATTTTAATATAATGGGTTTCCTTTGTAAATCTGTGTATTTTATTTTGTGCATTTAAACATATTATTCAGAGAAAGGGTCCATGGCTTCACCAGACTGCCAGAGGGGTCCACAGCCTTCTCAAAATGCAGACTTATTAAGCCTTATTAAAATCAAAACACGCTAAGCCCATTGATGGCTTGACTTTAGCTATATCGAGAGAAGAAAGTGATTTTGTTAGTAAACTTAGTTGTTTCTAGACTTTCATAGTTTCTTTTTGTTTTCCTTTGCATTTCCCCTAACTTCCCCAAAAAGACCCCTTTGATAAGTTCCGGCCCTCAGCCAGGAAAGTGAGGGACACAGGAGTGTCCTAAGACACTTGCTATCAGGGTGGCAGCAACTGTGTCAAATCAGGATCCCAGAAAGAATGGGCAGAGATGGGGCAGAGAGAGCAGGGAAAAGATATCAAGAGAGGATGAGTTTTGTGAGCGGGTCCTTTTAGATGTAGGGCCTCTTCCACCCAGGAAGGCTCTTCTGGGGCAGCTTTTTTTTTTTTTTTTTTTTTGAGACGGAGTTTCGCTCTTGTTGCCCAGGCTGGAGTGCAATGGCACGATCTTGGCTCACTGCAACCTCTGCCTCCCGGGTTCAAGCGATTCTCCTGCTTCAGCTTCCCAAGTAGCTGGGACTACAGGCGCCTGCCACCACGCCGAGCTAATTTTTGTATTTTTAGCAGAGACGGGGTATCGCCATGTTGGCCAAGTTGTTCTCAAACTCCTGACCTCAGGTGATCTGCCCACCTCGGCCTCCCAAAGTGCTGGGATTACAGGCATGAGCCACCGCGCCCGGCCGAGGCAGCTTTTCTAATTAAAATGTACTCATTTTTCTGCCAGAAAATGATACTTTCTCATATATATTTTTCTCTATTTCATTTCCTCTCTCAAAGGACAGTGCGTCCTGCTGGGTATAGGGTAGAGAGTGTATCAGATAACTGGATATGTGAGGGACCAAGAAGGTGAGGATTAGCCTCCAAGTAATGCCCCTTCACCCCCAAATTTCAATGGTTTCTAGTTGTCCCAGAAGAGCTGGAGGCGTGGATTGGGGATGATACCCATGTGTCTTCAGTGGAAACACATAAGAATAAATGGGGCCGGGTGTGGTGGCTCACACCTGTAATCCCAGCACTTCAGGAGGCTGAGGCGGGCGGGTCACAAGATCAAGAGATCGAGACCATCTTGGCCAACATGGTGAAACCCCATCTCTACTAAAAATACAAAAATTAGCTGGGTGTGGTGGCATGCGCCTATAGTCCTAGCTACTCGGGAGGCTGAGGCAGGAGAATCACTTGAACCCGAGAGGCGGAGGTTGCAGTGAGCCAAGATCGCACCCCTGCACTCCAGCCTGGTGACAGAGCAAGACTCTGTCTCAAACAAAATAAAAAATTAAAAAATTTTAAAAATAATTAAAAAAAGAATAAATGGGACTTTTTTCACCTTCATTTTTAAAAGTTATTTTTATTGTGGTACCATACCTAGAACATAAAATTTACCATTTTAACCATTTCTAAGTGTGCTCTGAGTACATGCCATTAAGTACATTCACAATGCATGGCCACCATCCATCTTCAGAATTTTATCTTCCCAAACTGAAATTCTGTATCCGTTAAACAATAACTCCCTAATTTCCCCTCCTTCCAGCCCCTGGAAACCACCATTCTGCTTTCTGTCTCTATGAATTTGCCTATTCTAGGTACCTCATATAATTGGAATTATTATTCCAGTGTTTGTCCTTTCATGATTGGCTTATTTTACTTAGTATAATGGCTTTAAGGCTCACCCATGTGGTATCATGTGTCAGAATTTCTTCCCTTTGAAAGGCTGAGTTATACAGTGCCTTGTGTGGATATGCCACGTATTGTTTTCCATTCATCTACTGATGGACATTTAGGTTGCCTTGACATTTTGGCTATTGTGAGTAACGTTGCTATGAATATAGACGTACGAACATCTCTGAGACTCTGCTTTCAATGCTTTTGATATACACCCAGAAATGGAATTCCTGGATCACACAGTAATTCTGTTTTTACTTTTTTTTTGGAACTGCCATCCTGTTTTCCTTAACGGCTGCACAATTTCACATTCCCACCAACAGTGCACAAGAGTTTCAATTTCCCCACATCCTCACCTATACTTCTTATTTTCTGTTTTTTAAATAATAGCCATCCCAATGAGTGTGAGATGATATCTCATTGTGGTTTTGCTTCACATTTCCCTGATGATCAATAATGCTGAGCATCTTTTCGTGTGCTTGTTGGCCATTTGATTTGACTTCTTTTAGACTGATTAGCTTTACCATTCCATTTGTCCTTCTCTTCTTGTTCAGGTGCTATACGTCCTGTTTCTGTTCTTTTAGTGATTATGCTAGAAATTGCAACATAAATCCTGGGTCTTGAAAGTTACCAAGGTAGCTTCAGTGTCCAACAGGGCGTGATGCCCACACAGGTGCCTAAGACATTCAAATATGTTCAATCCAACAGTTATAGAGTAAATACTAATGATAAGATCTTGGGCTGTCCTTGCTGTGAGATCCTTACAGGCTCTTTACTATCTAGTAACAGAGATAAACCAATCATTCATTCAACCATTGTCCCCATTTTATGTGCCAGTGCTGGACACATACACAGATCACTATAATGTAAGACAGACTGTGGTGAGTGAAAGAGCCATGACAAAGTGATATTAGGGTATCAGAATAAGAAAATATTATACAAGTTGAACAGATCAGGGGAGACAGGAAAGGGAGTCACCGTGGCATGGCAAACAGGACATGAGTTCTGGAGTTCATCAGACTTAGATGGCAATTAGCTGTGTGACTCCAAACAAGTACTGCAATCCCTCTAAGTCTGTGTCCCTATTCTCTCAGCCTGGTTCATGGGAAATGCTCCTACAGAAATGTCTGCCTTCCACCCTTCCTTCTTCCTTTTCTTTCTCACCTTCTTTCCTTCCTTCCTTCTATCTTGCTCAGAGCCTCCCTCAGTGCTTCCCCTCCTTCCCAAATGATGTTCAGAATCATAGCTGATTACGGAGCATTACTGGAAGTAATGGGGAGGAAATAGAGAAAATGGAGAAAAGGCAGAGGGACAAGAAGGAGGGAGGAAGCAAGAAGAGAGGAATGAGAAAATGGCTTGGAGGAG
This sequence comes from Papio anubis, assembly GCF_008728515.1. Taxonomy (NCBI): domain Eukaryota; kingdom Metazoa; phylum Chordata; class Mammalia; order Primates; family Cercopithecidae; genus Papio; species Papio anubis. The sequence goes on along the minus strand of NC_044996.1, from coordinate 81,442,830 downwards.
ATTTGGAATACAAATATTCATGTCCTTAGAATTAGGCTGTGGCTCTGACGGCCCCTCTCAGGGCCAGCTTTCATTCAGAGGATGGCTTTCCCTCATCTCTTCTGGGCTTGTATCACCATCCCCCTAAACTATCTCAATATTCTTTTTCCTGATCGTCTAACCTCTGATCTCCACCCTCTCCAATCTATTCCAGTGCCTGCTTCTGGAGGTCTTTCGAAAGCATCCCTTTTTTTTTTTTTTTTTTTGAGATGGAGTCTTACTCTGTTGCCCAGGCTGGAGTGCAGTGGGGCAGTCTCAGCTCACTGCAACCTCTGCCTCCCAGGTTCAAGCAATTTACCAGCCTCAGCCTCCTAAGTAGCTGGGATTACAGGTATGTGCCACCACACCTGGCTAATTTTTTTTTTTTTTTTTTTTGTATTTTTAGTAGAGACAGGGTTTTGCCATGTTGGCCAGGCTGGTCTCGAATTCCTGACCTCAGGTGATCCACCCGCTTCAGCCTCCCAAAGTGCTGGGATTACAGGCATGAGCCACCGTCTCAAAAGCATCTTTGATTACATCCCTCTCCTGCTCAAAAATAGTCAGTGGTTTCCCATTGCCTGTGTGGTGATGTATAAAGGTGTCAGACTGGGCATTCAAAGTCTTCCTCCACTCTCTGGTGTTAACCCGTTGCCAGCTCATCCTCCTACTCTTCCCTACATGATTGCCTTGCGTTCCAGGTAATCTATTCACTAAACAAACAGGAAATCGACTCTCCCATTCCTTCACCTCTGCTCCCACTACTCCTACTACTCCTGCCACTGGAAAGACGGCATGATAGCTCTTCCTGGACTCTCCAGGGACAGCGCCTCCTTTTAGATATTACTCAAATCATATCTTCTCTGTACATTTTCCAGACAACCCAAGACTACATCGCCTCTGAAAGTCTAGAGCACTTTGTAAGAATAGGCTGGGGAGCAGCCATTATATCTTTTGTGCCCTCTACCCAATAAGCTCCATGAGAACAGGAGCTCTTTCTTATCATCATTATATTTCATGCAAGATCAAGCTTGACACTAACTTGAAGGTCTTCCAGATTTCTTCTTCCTCAGCAGAAATCTTTATTTTCACTCTTACTCTTTCTTTTCTCCCTTGGACATCCTTTTTGGGTGTGTGGGCCTGCCCTCTTTCTCTGGTTTCTGGTACTGTAAAAAATAGAACAGGTTGGGTGCAGTGGCTCATGTCTGTAATCCCAACATTTTGGGAGGCCGAGGTGGGAGGATCACTCGAGCCTGGGAGTTTGAGACCAGCCTGGGCAACAGAGCGAGACTCCATCTCTACAGGAAAAAAAAAAAAAAATCAAAAAATTAGCCAGGCATGGTGGTGCATGCCTGTGGTCCCAGCTATTGTGCTGGCTGAAATGGGGGACTCATTCGAGCCTAAGAGGTAAAGGTTAGAGTGAGTTGTGATCACGTCATTGCACTCTAGCGTGGGTAATAAAGCGAGACCCTGTCTCAAAATAAATAAATAAAAGTAGAACACAGTCTTCAGAGTCAGATAGACCAGTCTGTCACTTACTTGCTATGAGACCTTATGCAAGTAAGTCTCTGTTACTTTCTATGTGACCTTGAGCAAGTAAGTCATTCACCCTGTACCATAACAGAAACAGCATAGTACCTGCCTCTCAAGACTGTTCCAGAGATCTCTGAGGTGAGAAAATCCTCAATACATGTTAATTTTCTTCCTTTCAACTACCAAAATTGACTACTTGGAGCCCAACCACCACACCTGATAAGATACTGCCAACCTTGCCACTTGATCAACAGAGGAGTGACAACCACTTTTTCTTTCTTTTCTTTCTTTCTTTCTTTCTTTCTTTCTTTCTTTCTTTCTTTCTTTCTTTCTTTCTCTCTTTCTCTCTTTCTCTCTTTCTTTCTTTCTTCCTTTCTCTTTCTTTCTTTTTCTTTCTTTCTTCTTTCTTTCTTTTCCGAGACAGAGTCTCTCTCTGTCTCCCAGGTTGGAGTGCAGTGGCATGATCATAACTCACTGCAGCCTCAAACTCCTGAATCAAAGCGATCTCCACCTCGGCTTCCCAGTGGCTGGGACCTGAAGTCAAATGCACCACCGTACTCGGCCTAATTTTAAAATTTTTGTGGTGGTCTCACTATGTTGCCTGGGTTGGTCTCAAACTCCTGGACTCCAGTGCTCCTCCTGCCCTGGCCTCCCAAAATGTTGGCATTACAGGAGTGAACCACCACGCCCGGCCTAGACTTTGATGCATTCCCAGCATTCCCACATACCCCATCACGGCATCTTTCATTAATCCCCTTCCATCACCCCAGCATCAAATCAGCTGTGTTGGGCTGAAAATTCTACCTCCTTGGTGACTTTCAAATTGCTATGTGAAATGGTAGCCTATTTTAGGTTCCCACTGGCTTTCATCTGAATGCCAAAACTCTTAGCTGATCTCTTTGCCTATAGTTTCTCTTGCTCTCACAGTTATTCCAGATTATCTTCCTGAAACAGACACGATCATGCTACTCTTCTGCTCTCTGCTTAATAACCTTTACTGGCTACTCATTCCCTTCAGCATCAGGCCTAATCTTTCCAGTTTCCCTCCCAGCTTCATCTCCTGTACCACGGCTTCCTTAGGCTGCCTGTGTTTTTGCAGGTAATGATGTTACTCACGGGCCTTGGACTCTCCCATCTCTTGGCCTTTGTTCGAGTTCTTCTTTGTGCATGGAGGACCCTTCCTCTACCAAGCCATCTGACAAAAATCCTACCTTTTCTCCAAAATTCAACTCTGAACCTTACCTTTCACAAGAAACCCAGAGCTTCTGGAAGACGGGAATTTTGTTTTCCACATGTATTAATATGAGTTAATACACATGAGGTACTTAAAATAGTTATTGGCACACAATGAAGATGCAACAAATGCTATCTACTTTTTTCCTACAGCTTGGAGTAAAGATACATGATCTCTCTGATTCTCAGTTTCTTCATCTGTAAAATGAGATAATAAAATTATCCGCCTATAAGGATTGCAAGAACATTAAATGAGATAATATACATTAAGTGCTGAATAGAGTGCCTTTCACAACAAATGGTCAATACATGGTATCAAGGACCATGCATGCATTCTTTTCATCATTTCCATATTTACTCCCTTCACCCTCCTCTTTCCAGTTCCCAACCCTGTCCCCATGGCTTTTAACATAGAGATTTCATATGAGGTAGGCTCATCAATGTTTATTGAATTTTTAAATTACCTGTCACTCCTACAAGTTCTTATATTGATAGTTTATTTGGATCCAACAAGTAATCACAAAGCTACAGGATTCCTCTTTGACAAACTACCCTTTTTTTTTTTTTGTTTTGTTTTTTTTTTAAATTTCTGAAGGCATTGAGCCAACTGACTAGATTTGGCAAGCATTGCCAACATTCAGATTTAGGTCATTGCCCCGAAACATGAAACATAATGTTTTCACCCATAAGATTTATAGGCTTTCACCTTACACTGAAAATAATTCGTTGCCTATATCCTTACACACACATGCACACCTTATAACTTCAGAAGGCCTTTCCTTGTTTGGAATAAGGGCATTGGTGGTTTCTCTTCCTATTAACTTTCACCTGCAACTTGGAGAATTTTGAAATCGAACTTCTTCCTTTACTACAATTCAATGTAATGAATAATTATCATAAGCTATCTCTTTGTGCTTGGCACTGTGCTAAAGGCTGTTTTTAAGAAGCTTACTGTCTGATAGGGAGAGAAACAGACATATGAGGTACTAATTACACAATCAAACAAAATGGACCAGAACCAGAAAGAAGCACGAGTAGTGTCTTGGGAGTGTGCAGAAGAGGCAGTCCTTAATTCTGACCAGGAGATGAGCAAAGATATCACAAGGAAGTGTCATTTGAGCTAATCCTTAAAGCCTGAGAGAATTTTGATAAGCAGAAAGTTGGAAACAGAGTAATAAAAATAAGGGAACAGCATCATCAAAGGCACAGAAATGTGAATTACATGGTGAATTGAGGGAATGGGAAGTAGACAAAGGTGGTCGGGCCCCTGTTTCCCATACTTTAGCCATTTGTGTCCCACCTTCTGGCTCTTTCCACAGCTGTGTACCACCCATGCTATTATTACTTAACATACTTTTCCTTCAAATTAAGTCATCTCTGTAGCCTAAATTAATGTATTTTAACAGGAAATTTTATATTGCTACCATGAATTTGCTTTTATTCTCTATGCATTCAAATAACTTTTTATCCATATACCACCTTGGATCATCTAATGTCCCTACAGAGCATGGGAACACTAGGCTGAGAAACACTTTGAGAAATACTAGGCTGCAGCATAAGGAATGTGAGTACAGGCACTGAGAGATGAGGCTGGGAAGATATATGGGGCTAGGCCAGTGAGGGCCTTGAATACCAGGCCAATGTGTTCAGACTTTATTCTGTCAGCAGTTGGAAAATATTGATGGTTTTAGGGAAAGCAAACAACATTATGTGATTGTGCTTTTTAAAAATTTCTGGCAGAGGTGTGGAAAATGGATTGGAGGGGAAGAAACCAGTAGCTGAAGGGCAGACAAAATACTGCAGTCCAGACTAGAAAAAAATCAAGTCCTGGACCATAGCAGTGGCAATGGGGACAGAGACAGGAAGACGGATAGAAGAGGTTTTGTTGTTGTTGTTGTTGTTTGTTTGTTTGTTTTGGGTTTTTTTGGAAAGGGGAAGAAGTCAAAGATGGCCTAAAAATATTGAACCTATGACATTTATCTTGAGGCCTGAAAGATGAATAGGAACTAGCCAGACAAAGGGCTGAAGAGAGAGTTTTCCAGGCAAAGGGGACTGCATGCAGAGAAGCCCTGAAGCTAGAGACCACTTGAAGGAGCTGAAAGAATAGCATGGTGGAATGCAAAGGACAAGGTGGTGGCCAGGGCCTAGATCACCAAGATCTCCTAATCCTTCTAAACCAGGGTTAGGAGACCGGACTTGATCCTAAGGGCCACAGGAAACCACATTAATTGTTGAATTGTTAAATTACCATATACTCCCACAGGTTCTTATATTTATAGTTAACTTAATAGATTATCACAGTTAACAGTAGGTAATCATAAAGCCACAGATATGCCTCTTTGACAAACCAGCCATGTCCTTGGCTACGTGCTATAGAGTGACAGAGACAGACTTGCATTTAATGCACTGGCTGGGTCATGGCTCCAATGGAAGCAGGCAGCCTATTTAGAAGACACTGGTGGTCATCTAGGTGAGAGATAATGGTGGCTTTGAGCAAGTGGTAGCATAGAGGTGGGAAATATAATAATTTGAAAGAGATCTGGAAGGCAGAAGTGGCAAGAATTGGTACCTGACTAAATGGAAGTAACAGCTAGAGCTTGGTGGTTAAGGGTACAGTCTCTGGAGTAAGACAATCTTGGTTCTCAGCCCTGGTTCACTTACCTCCTAGCTGTGTAATTTTGGAACTATTTAACCACTCTGAACCTCAGGTCCTCATCCACAAAATGATAATGATTACTGTTCTCATGGGGTCTTTATGAAGAGTAAATAAACTATGCCACGTGAAACGCTTAGCTTTACATGATAAGTGTACAATAGATATTGGCTATTCATCTATGGGATAAGTGAGCAAGTGAGAGGAATCAGAGATGATTTGAAGAAAGGACCCACTTAGGTCATATTGGTACCATTTTTAACTTAAGCTAGTAATCATTAGCCATTTGAGGCTATACAGATTTAACTTTTTTTAAAGTCAGGATCAGGGATAAAGAGGGACACTATGTAATGATAAATGGGATGATTCACCAAGAAAACAACTATCCTAAATGTGTGTGCCTCAAATGATAGAATTTCAAAATACATGATGCAAAAACTGATGGCTCTAAAAAGAAAAATAGACAAATTAGCAATTATATTTGGAGACCTCCTTGACAACCACAATCAGTCAAAACTCACCTAACATGAAATAAATAACCCATCACTATAATCTTAATTTTAGAAGGTTAAAAACCTTCCAAAAAGAGATTTTCAGACCCAGATGGTTTCAACAGCAAATTCTACAAACATTTTACAGAAGAAATATCACGAATTCTATGAAATCTCTGCTAGAAAACTTAAGAGAAAGGAACATTTCCCAACTCATTTACGAGGCCACATCCTGATACCAAAATCAGACAAAGATAGTACAAAAAAAGGAAAAGAAAACTATAGACTAAGATCCCTCATATATATAAATGAAAAAAAGCAACAAAATATTAACAGATTGAATCCAGCAATACATTACAAAGAATAATGCACCGTGACCAAGTGGCCTTTATCCAAGAAGGCAAGTGTAAATATTTGAAAATAAATCAATGTAAACTACCATATTAACCATCTAAGCATGAAAAAAACCCACGTAATCATATCAATTGACAAACTTCAACACTTAATCATGATAAAATCTCTCAGCAAACTAGGAATAGAAGGGAACTTCCTCAACCTGATAAAGGGCATCTACCAAAAAAAAAAAAAAAAAAAAAAACCCTACAGTTAACATCACACTTGATCATGAAAGACGAAATGCTTTCTCCCTAAGATTAGAAACAAAGCAAGGATGTCCATTCTCACCACTTGTATTCAACGGTATACTAAAAGCCCTAGCAAATGCAATATGGCAAAAAGAAAAAAAAGAAATAAATGCATACAGATAGGAAAAAATGAGAAATAAAACTGTCCTTACTTGTAGATGACATGATAGTCTGTAAGGAAAATCCCAAGGACTCTACTTTAAATAAAACAAAAACCTCCAAGAACTAACAAGTGAGATTAGCCAGTCACAGGATACAAGATCATGCATAAAAAGTAATCACATTTCTATATACTAGCAGAGAAGAATTGAAAACGGAAATTTAAAAAACAATACCATTTCAATATCTTCAAAAATAAAACGTTTGGGAATAAATCTAATAAACCATACAGGATTCATAGGCTAAAAACTGTAAAATGCTGATGAATAAAATAAAAGATCTCAATAATTAGAGACATACCATGTTCACAGATTCGAAGATTCAACAGAGTAAAGACGCCAATTCTCCCCAGACTGATCTATAAGTATAATGCAATTCAAGTAAAAATCACAGCCAGGGTATATTAGGTAATAGTTTTGCAAAAATATTAAATTTCCCAAATTCAGTAATAGCATTGTGGGTGCTATAAGGGAAGAGAATATAGTTTTTCTTGCAAAATACATGCTAAAGTATTTAGAAGCAAAAGGTTATAATTTCTGTGATGTATTCTCAAATACAAACATATGTATATACTTACATTTTTACATTTAAAGATAAATCAAATGTAAAATGTTGACAATGGGTAGATGTAGATGAAGATTATACAAGACTTTATTAAAATAATCTTGTTTTGTCAGAATAAAAAGCTTAATTTAAAAACCTCCATCAAGAATTTTTGGCCGGGCGCGGTGGCTCAAGCCTGTAATCCCAGCACTTTGGGAGGCCGAGACGGGCGGATCATGAGGTCAGGAGATCGAGACCATCCTAGCTAATACGGTGAAACCCCGTCTCTACTAAAAAATACAAAAAACTAGCCGGGCGAAGTGGTGGGTGCCTGTAGTCCCAGCTACTTGGGAGGCTGAGGCAGGACAATGGCGTGAACCCGAGAGGAGGAGCTTGCAGTGAGCTGAGATCCGGCCACTGCACTCCAGCCTGGGTGACAGAGCAAGACTCCGTCTCAAAAAAAAAAAAAAAAAAAAAAAAGAATTTTTGTAGAAATAAACAAGCTGATTCAAAAGTTTATATAGAAAAACAAAGAAACTACAAATAACTAAACAATTTTGAGAAAGAATAAAGTTAAAGGAATTATACCATCTGATTTTGAGACTTAGTATAAGACTACAGCAATCAAGACAGTGACATATTTGTCAAGAAATAGATATATTGATCCACAGAACAGAAAAGAGAGTCAAGAAATAAACACACGAATATGGTCAATTGATTTTTGACAAAGATGAAAAAGCAATTCAATGGAGGATGAATAAGTCTTTTCAAGGAATGGTGTAGGAAAATTTGATGTCCATATGTGGCAAAATGAACTTTGACCCAAACTTCAGGCTCTATAAAAATTGACTCAAGTATGACATCAACAAGATGGTGAATGGGAAGTCCATCACATCTCTCCAGAGCAACAAGAATTTGGCAGCCATCCGTGGACCAAAGTATCTTTGTGGGAATTTTGGACCCAGGTAGGATGCTGCAAAACTCTAGTAGAGTCCAACACCAAGGAAGGCTGTTTTGAGAGGGCAGACCCACACCCAGGGTTGTTGACCGTGATGAAGGTTACAGACCTGGAAATAGTCTCATCCCCCTGTAAACTCAGCTACAATGCCATTTGGCCTTGACTCCGCCACCAAAATCATCTTCCAAGGCGTCCAGGAGGAGTCACAACCATCTGTGCCTCAAGTTACAGGACTGCCTATCTTGGTCCCAGTAGTATACCCTGAAGCAGCCTTATAACTCAGCTCTGGTCACACTCTGCTGTGGTATGGGAGCAATTATGCCTTCCCAGGGGCTTGCTGGGAGTCGTGCCTGTCTGTGCCATAGGAAGCAAGCTTGCTAACCTTGGTACTGCAGCAGATCCTGAAACAGCCCCATAACTTGGCTCCAGCTCCATTGCACTGTCCAGAGCAGTCCTGTCCACCCAGGAACCTGGCAGGAGGCACACCTGTCCATGCCCATGGAGGCAGGCCTGCAGGCCTCAGTCTTGGCTATAGACCTTGAGGCAGCCCTATGACTTGGTTCTATCCCTTCTCAGCCACAGTCCTGGGCCTGTCCTGCCTGCCCAGGGACCCACCCAGTGACCTAGCAGAAGCCCTCCCATAAACCTGCTGAAATCAGTCTATAAAGACTGATTTGCTCCTTGAAATGCACAGACACCAATGAAAGGCTACATAAATAACAAACAATCCAGCAACCATGACACTACCAAAGTAAACTAGTATAGCTCCAGTAACAGCCCAAATAAATGGAGATCTATTAAAGGCTTGATGAAGAATTCAAGATAGTCATCCTGAAGTGCAGTGAGTTGTGAGAGAACACAGACAACTAAACAAAATCAGGAAAACAACACATAAATGAGATGAGAAGTTTAATAAAGAAATAAAAACCATAAAAAGAACCCAAACAGAAATCCTCGAGCTGATGTATACAATGGCAGAACTGAAAACTAAAAGAAAGAGTTTCAATAGCAGACTTGATCCTGCAGAAGAAAGAAATGGGTAACACAAAGATAGGTAATTTGAAATTAGCCAATTAGAGAAACAAAAAAGAAAAAAATGAAAATGAGTGAAGACGGCATAAGGAACCTATGGGACACAATAAGCAAATGAATCTACTAATTATGGGAGTCCCATAATTTAGGAGAAGAAAAAGAGAGAGAAAGAAACAGAAAGCTTATTTTAAGAAATAATGGTTGGAAACTTCACAAATCCTAGGAAAGAAATGGACATCAAGATTCATGAAGCTCAGAGGATCCCAAGCAAGATCAACTCAGAGAAGAATATCCTGAAGCACATTATAATCAAATTGTCAAAAGTCAAAGACAAAAGAGAATATTGAAAGCATTAAGAGAAAAGAGTTGCATCACATACAAGGGAACCTCATCAGCCCACTTCTCAGCAGAAATCTTGCAGGCCAGGAGGGAGTGGGATGATACATTCAAAGTGCTAAAAGATGAAAAACTGCCAATGAAGAATACTATAACCAGCAAAGTGGTCATTCATAAATGAAGGAACAATAAAGACATTCTCAAAGCCAGGCATGGTGGCTCATGTCTGTAATCCCAGCATGTTGGGAGGCTGAGGTGGGAGGATTGCTTAAGGCCAGTTTGAGACCAGCTGGGGCAACATAGTGAGACTCTGTCTCTGCAAAAATAAAACTAATAAAATTAGCCAGGCATGGTGATGTCCAGCTACTTGGACTTCCAGCTACTTGGGAAGCTAAGGCAGGAAGATCGCTTGAGCCCAGGAGTTCAAAGCTTCAGTGAGCTATGAGCATGCCACTGTGCTTCAGCATGGGTAACAAAATGAGACCCCATCTCTAGCAACAAAAAAAGGCATTTCCAGACAAATAAAAGCTAAAGGAGTTCATCACGACTAGACCTACCTTGCAAGAAATGCTAAAGAAAGGTGTTCAAGTTGAAACGAAAGGATACTAAGTAACAATATTAAAACAGATAAAAATATGAAACTCACTGGTAAAGGTAAATATATCATCAAATCCAAAATGGTAGTGTGTAAATCACTTTTAACTTTACATCTTTTTATATCATGTATCCATTAAAAAATTATTGCAGCTGTAGTTATTTTTAATACTTTTGTCTCTTATCTCATGTTAGAGTTAAAAGTGGAAATCAAAGAGTATCTTGAAGCATATGAAAATGGAAACACATCAAACCAAAACTTATAGAATGCAGCAAAAACAGTTCTGAGGGGAAAGTTTATCATGATAAATACCTACATAAAGAAAAAAGAAATATCACAAATCAATAACCTAACTTTACATCCCATGAAACTAGAAAAAAAAGAATAAACTAACCCTAAGATAAACAAAAGTAACAAACCCTTAGCTAAACTAACCAAGGAAAAAAGAGAGATAATATCAAATAAATAAAATCAGAAATAAAAGAGGAGACATTACAACTGATAACACAGAAATACAAAGGTTATAAAAGACTACCATGAACAATCATACGCCAACAAATTGGATAATCTAGAAGAAATGGATATGTTTCTAGACACATACAACCTACCAAGAATACATTATGAAGGAAGAAAATCTAAACAGATCAATGACAGATGAGATTTAATCGATAATCAAAAACCTCCTAACAAAGAAAAGCCCAGGACCAGACAGCTTCATAGGTGGTCAGTAGTTCCAGACCAGCTCGGCCAACGTGATGGGTTTGAGACCAGCCTGGCCAACATGCTGAAAGTACAAAAATTAGCCAGGCATGGTGGCATGCTCCTGTAGTCCCAGCTACTCGGGAGGCTGAGGCACAAGAATTGCTTGAACCAGGGAGCAGTGAGCCGAGATCGCGCCACTGCACTACAGCCTGGGCAACAGAGTGAAACTGTGTGTCAAAAGAAAAAAAAAAGAATTAATGTCATTCCTTCTCAAACTCTTCCAGAAAATTGAAAAGGCAGGAGCACTTCCAAACTCCTTTTACAATGCCAGCACTACCCTGATACCAAAGCTAGGCAAGGATACTGCAAGAAAAGAACATTACAGGCCCATATCCCTGGTGAACATAGATGCAAAAAATCCTCAACAAAATACTAGCAAACCAAGTTCAACAGCACATTAAAAGGATCATACACCATGATCAAGTGGGATTTATCCCTGGGATGCAGGGGTGGTTCAACATGCATATGTCAATAAATGTAATATGCCACATTAACAGAAGAAGAATAAAAATCATAAGATCATCTCAATAGGTGCAGAAAAAGCATTTGACAAAATTTAACATCTTTTCATGATAAAAACTCTCAGCAAGTTAGACATAGAAGGAATGGATCTCAACATAATAAAGGCCATGTATGAAAAGTCCACAGCTAACATCATACACAGTGGTGAAAAGCTGAACGCTTTTCCTCTAAGATTAGAAACAAGGCAAGGGTGCTCATTCTGCCATTTCTACTCAACACAGTACTGGATGTCCTACCAAGAGCAATTACACAAGAAAAAGAAAGAAAAGGCACCTAAATTGGAAAGAAAGAAGTTAAATTGTCTCTGTTAGCAGATGACATAATCTTATATAGAAAACCCTAAAGACTCCACCAAAAAATTGTTAGAACTAATAGATGAATTTGGTAAAATGTCAGGATATAAAATGAACATCCAAAAGTCAGTTGCATTTCTATACACTGACAATAAACTATCCAAAAAAGAAATGAAAGTAAACAATTCAATTTACAATATCATTAAAAGGAATAAAATACTTAGGAACAAATTTAACCTAGGAGGTGAAAGATCTGTATATCAAAAACTGTAAGACATTGAAAAAAATTTGAAGAAGACATAAATAAGTTGAAAGATGTCCTGTGTTCATGGATTGGAAAAATTAATATTATTAACATGTCTATACTACTCAAAGTGATCTATAGATCCAGTACGATCCCTATGAAAATTCCAATGACAGTTTTAGAAGAAACATTTAAAAATCCTAAAATTTGTATGAGACAGCAAAAGACCCTGAATAGCTAAAGTAATCTTGAGAAAAAAACAAAGCTAGAGGCATCACACTTCCTGATTTCAAACTATATTACAAAACCATAGTAATCAAAACACTATGGTACTGACATAAAAACAGACACAGAGGCCGGGCGCGGTGGCTCAAGCCTGTAATCCCAGCACTTTGGGAGGCCGAGATGGGCGGATCACGAGGTCAGGAGATCGAGACCATCCTGGCTAACACGGTGAAACCCCGTCTCTACTAAAAATACAAAAAACTAGCCGGGCGAGGTGGCGGGTGCCTGTAGTCCCAGCTACTCGGGAGGCTGAGGCAGGAGAATGGCGTGAACCCGGGAGGCGGAGCTTGCAGTGAGCTGAGATCCAGCCACTGTACTCCAGCCTGGGCAGCAGAGCAAGACTCCGTCTCAAAAAAAAAAAAACAAAAAAAAAAACAGACACAGAAACCAGTGAAATATGATAGATAGCCCAGAAAAAATCCCATGCATTTATAGCCAACTAATCTTTGAAACAGGTCCCAAGAATACACAATGGGAAAAGGATAGTTTCTTCAATAAATGGTGTTGAACTAGACATCCACATGTAAAATAATGAAACTAGACTCTTACCTTACAACATACACAAACATTAACTCAAAATGGATTAAAGACTTAAATGTAAGACCTGAAATCATTAAACTCCTAAAAGAAAATATAGGGGAAAAGCTCCTTGACATTGGCCTTGGCAATGATTTTTTGGATATGACAACAAAAGCACAGGAAACAAAAGCAAAAATAAACAAGCAGGAATACCTCAAACTAAAAATCTTCTGCCTAGCAAAGGAAACAATCAACTACATGAAAAGGCAACCCACAGAATGGAAGAAAATGTTTGCAAACCACATATCTCACAAGGGGTTAATCTCTAAAATAGATAAAGAACTCATAGGCCAGGCGCGGTGGCTCAAGCCTGTAATCCCAGCACTTTGGGAGGCCGAGACGGGTGGATCACGAGGTCAGGAGATCGAGACCATCCTGGCTAACATGGTGAAACCCCGTCTCTACTAAAATATACAAAAAACTAGCTGGGCGAGGTGGCGGGCTGAGATCCGGCCACTGTATTCCAGCCTGGGCGACAGAGCGAGACTTCGTCTCAAAAAAAAAAAAAAAAGAAAAAGAAAAACGGGCAAAAGATTTGAATGGACACTTCACCAAAGAGGATATGCAGAAAGCAGACAAGCACATGAAAAGTTGTTTCGCATCACTAGCTATTAGAGAAATGCAAGTTAAAATTACGATGAGCTACCAATGCGCATATATTAGTTTTTTCTTCATTTTTTTCCTTTTTTTCTTCCCTCCCCAGTGCGCATATATTAGAATGGCTTGGCCATCTTCACTACAAACTAAATTAGAAGCCTACCTATGTGAACTTCCTCTTTGATAACCCTCTCCAAGACGCCTCACTTGTACGTGACAAGAGAGATTGGAACCATCTTCTGGTGTCAAGGCCATAATAACTAAGGGAGTGTCACACATACATAAATGCTTGTTCTTCATCATTCCTTTCTCAGGTACCCTTGCTTTATGTCACGGAACTCTTTTTCCATGAGACTTAGCTCTTCCACATTTGGCCTCTATTTCTCCTGTATCTTTATTTATTTATTTATTTTTGAGATGGAGTCTTGCTCATCGCCCAGTCTGGAGCGCAGTGGCGCGATCTCGGCTCACTGCATGCTCTCGATTTCCTGACCTCGTGATCCGCCCGCCTCGGCCTCCCAAAGTGTTGGGATTACAGGCGTGAGCCACCGCGCCCGGCCTCTCCTATATCTTTAAATTCCACTTTTGTCACTGTGCACGACTCTAGTGACACTCAGGCTGGGTCTGGAAGCCTTGCTCTGAAAAAACGTTCTTGGTCTCCTGCCGGGTCATACCTGCAGTTCCAATAGGTTCCACAAGGGGGACGGTGTTACCCAGGTAAGGGCTCTTAGACCGCCTTTAGGACTGGTGGATAAATGAGTGAGATGAAAGGCACACAACTAATCCGTCTATGCTATTAAAATAACATCACATTTAAATAACACTACACATGCTGACTAAATAGTAATCATCAAGTTTACTACTGAAAACAGAAAACATTTTCTTATTTCTTTTTCAATCGGTCTACAGATATTTGTTGAACACATACTGTGTGCCAAGCTCTCTTCTAAATACTGGGAATACAAACAAAATGTATTTAAAACAAAATATAAAGGAAATGATATACTTAAGCTAACTTTAATTAGTGATGATTCTTATTTAACTTTATCTGAATTTTCTTCTGAAGCTTAACTGGCAAATTTACTCTCCTCTTTGATGAAGGGCACGGATAGCAAGGCTTTTCTCCATGACAGGCTTCCCATAAAACTCCTCCCACCACTCTTTCCTGTCTAATTCGAATGCTTACAACAACCATCTCGACCAGTGCTTATGAGGGCAATTCAGCTTATTACAAAGGTTTCTTCTACTCCATAACATGACTTTTTTTTTTTTTTTTTTTTTTTTTTTTGAGACGGAGTCTCACTGTGTCTCCCAGGCTAGAGTGCAGTGGCGCGATCTCGGCTCACTGCAAGCTCCACCCCCCGGGTTCACGCCATTCTCCCGCCTCAGCCTCCCAAGTAGCTGGGACTAAAGGCGCCCGCTACCGCGCCCGGCTAGTTTTTTGTATTTTTAGTAGAGACGGGGTTTCACCATGTTAGCCAGGATAGTCTCGATCTCCCGACCTTGTGATCCACCCGCCTCGGCCTCCCAAAGTGCTGGGATTACAGGCTTGAGCCACCGCGCCCGGCCCATAACATGACTTTTTAAAGCACTGTCCACTCAGCCTTTTCCTGCTATTTTCATTTATGTCCAAAATGCAAGAGACAAAGAGCTGGTAGGTAACTCCTGAGTTTCTTCTTCCCTAAACTTTTATCTGCCATGACATGGTACCTGGTCAAAGAAGTCATTCCCTTAGCTAAGTCTTTTTTATTCACCATATGTATACTCAGCCCCTCTTTCTCATGAATGCAGATTTTTTTAATGGAATTCATTCCCACTGCTGTAAGATGTATCATGTTCGCAGTTACAGCCTGCTATGGTCATTTGCTAATACAGACTTCCCCTTCTGAACCTTCGTGACACTTTTGAATGGAACAAAATAAACATAGTAAAGTGGTTTTGTTGTTGTTGTTGTGTTTTTTGTTTTTTTGGTTTTTTAGAGATAGAGTCTTACTTTGTTACCCAGGCTGGTCTCAAACTCCTAGGTTCAAGCAGTCCTCTCGCTTTGGCCTCCCAAATTGCTAAGATTATAGGAGTGAGCCACCGCACCTGGCCTAGTAGAGCAGTTTTGTTGTTGTTGTTGTTTGTTTGTTTCGCTGCTTTTTCTCGCTGAGATCTGGAGTCTTGCTCTGTTGCCCAGGCTGGAGTGCAGTGGTGCTATCTCTGCTCACTGCAACCTCCACCTCCCGGGTTCAAGCGATTCTCCTGCCTCTGCCTCCGAGTAGCTGGGACTACAAGCTCTTGCCCCGCTTAATTTTTTGTATTTTTAGTAGAGACGGGTTTCACCGTGTTGTTGTGGATGGTCTCAATCTCCTGACCTTTGTGATCCACTCCGCCTCGCCTCCCAAAGTGGAGCAGTTTTTTTTTTGAGACTGAGTCTGGCTCTGTCAGCCTAGGTTGAGTGCAGTGGCCGGATCTCAGCTCACTGCAAGCCTGGCCTCCGGTTTCATTTATTCTCCTGCCTTCCCTCAGCCTCCGGAGTAGCTGGGGACAGGGCGCGACGCCACCTCGGGCCTGCTAGTTTTTGTATTTTTGTAGAGACGGGGTTTCACCCAGGCTTGCTGTGGATGGTCTCTGACCTCCTGGACCTTGTGATCCTGGCCTGTCCTGTTCCCAAAGAAGTGGAGCAGTTTTTAATCCATGTTTACTTTTCAGCATCAAACAGCCTGTACACTGGGGGTAACGTCCCTGCTGGAATATGCAGACTTAGCAGTTCAGCACAGGAAAGCGGTTCAAGCTTTTAGAAAGAATATCCAGAGGTCCCAGAATGGGGATTCAGCTACCAGCCCAATGTACTCTTCTTCCCATTCAGCAAGCCATGCTGTCCTTTGACCCCAACTTCGTGGTTCTGCTCTTTCTTCAGTTGAGAGTTTGACCATCAAGGAGACCCAGATCCAGGGGCTCAGAGGCCTGCCTAGACCACAGCAGAGACAAATGGAGGGCGAGGGGTTGGGGAAGAGGGGAGAAGGAGAGAAGGGTCCCACACCAGCCTAGCCCTGCTCCTGTAGTGTAGAGCAGAGGCCGGGGTTATGAGCGGTGTACTAAAACTTGAAGGGAATTGAAAGGCGTGAACCCTTTGTGTCTCCTCAGGAGCTATTCCCATTCTCCTTATACCCTACTTTCTGCTGTTCAGTAAGTTCTGGTCCTTGGCTGTGCTCTCCTTAGCCTGGCTCGCCTATGATTGGAACACCCACAGTCAAGGTAAGAGACAGGGGCACAATGGTCGTCCTGTTTGGGCCAACAGTGGAAGCACAGGGAGAGGGAGGTGGAGGGAGAGAGGGAGAACCAAGGGTAGGGGAGAGGCGAAGGAAGGGGGGGGAGAAGGGAGAGCAAAGCTCAGCAGGGACAGAGGTCTCTACCAGGTAGCTGAGGAAGAATTATGAGGTTGAGGTCTCTGGGCAGGTGCCCCCAGCCTCAGACTATTTTCCTGTCACCTTTCTGGTCAGCTCTAGAGGAGCAGGGGCTTCCTATGTCTTGGGGACTGGATTCAGGGACAGTACTTACAGTTCTGAGGTGTCAGAAGGAGGCCTCTCCTGTGACCTGAGGACTGCAGGCAGAACTCTCCTCCTCTGGGAGAGGTAGAGGGACTACAATGCCCTACGGACTCTTCCCTTCCCTTCTGTATACACAGGCGGCAGGCGTTCAGCTTGGGTACGAAACTGGACCCTATGGACTTATTTCCGAAATTACTTCCCAGTAAAGGTGACTACTCTTCCTCGGGGTGCCTTCAGTTCCTGTTGCCCAGACTCTTGCTCACTACTCAGCTCCATGTCTTCAGAGGCTTTGGTGGTCAGCAGCGAAGGTCAAGGCCCCAAGTCATAATGCAAAGCAAGGGCCCGAGATGGATGGGCAGGTGGGGAGACAGGTGGATGGCAGCCTTTCCTGCACTGGCAAAGCCAGGTCAGCCTCTCTGACCATCGTGAGCCCTGGCTCACGTGAGCCCTGGTCAACCTCTCTGACCATCGTGAGTCCTATGACAATGATGACATCTTAGTGAACAGGGATTTGGGGCTCCCGAAGGGAAACATAGGCTACCTGCTGGGATTTTAGTCCACACGTCATTTCTTCCTTCTTTGTAGCCAATGCTCTGACTCAATCTCCCTCTAACAGCTGGTGAAGACTCATGATCTTTCTCCCAAACACAACTACATCATTGCCAATCACCCCCATGGTGTTCTCTCTTTTGGTGTCTTCATCAACTTTGCCACTGAGGCCACTGGCATTGCTCGGATTTTCCCATCCATCACTCCCTTTGTAGGGACCTTAGAAGGGATATTTTGGATCCCAATTGTGCGAGAATATGTGATGTCAATGGGTGAGTATAAGAAATAATTAATTCTATTTTTTTACCTACTTCAAAGGTGCAACCCCAATAAGTCCTGACAATCATTCCCTGCTTGAAGAGTACGTGATAGAAAATAAGTCCAGCACACCCTGGGCCCGTAACAGGAGTATGTGGCTAAGCATTAGTTTCTGTCCAAGATCTGGGAAGCAGGGTTTGGTTGCACAGCAGGGGAAGTTATAGGCATTCATAAGAGTCACCAGGACTTTTTTCAGAGGGAGAACCAGAAGGCTGGAATTCAGGACCAATGCCAAAGTGCAAATCAGAGGATGAAAGCCAAGAATGAAACACAAATGCAGGGAAAAGCAGGTGTGAATGGGATCCCTCCGGTGAACTTCACCAGGCTCTCTCTAGGATGTCAGTTGGCGTCTTTGGGCTGGTCATTTGTACACCATGGTGTCTTAAAAGCATTTTGAAGTCTATCATACTAGCTAAAACTCTCCTGGTCCATGACTTTTATCTCCTTGGAACCCCTTCACACTTGCATAAAATGCCAAGGGATAAAGGATAGGAGTTCATCAGAGTATCCAGAACAACTTCCCCATGCTCAGCTTCAGGTCAGTGCACTGTGACAAATGTCTCTCTCTCTGAACAAATAGTCATCCTTCTGGACACCAGAAAACAACTGAAGCCAAACATTAAAAGGTAAGATACAGTTCTCTGGAGGGGCCAGGTGGGACCACTAGAGTCCCAGAGAATGCTTCTACTCTGCTCTGAGGTTAGCATGGCCCTGGAGCGGGACTCTTTCTCAATGGCTAGAGCCTGGAGGCAATTTCTGCCATCCCAGTGGAGACTAGATGGTGAGCACAGGGCAAAGATGGGAGACAGAAGTGAGAAAGGCTAGATGATTGTTGTTAAACAACAGGGTGTCATTCACATTCCATCATTCAACTACATTTCAGTTTGGCTTGGGCAGGCTCAGGGGTCTGCCTACTCTCCAGAAACCCCAGCCATTGGCTTCCCTTTGGCAGGTTACTCTTAGGAGGAAGCAGGTTGGTGGTGGCTAGTCTCGATTAGCCCTGGAGGAGAGAACTCTGGAGGATCTCCAGTGTTGTCAGCCTGGGCAGAGTGGAAGATGGCTGTGCTTCATGGGTAGAGAGGGATGAGGTGGGCTTAGATACTATTGATCTGAAATGCAGTAGGCTATGGATGGTAAGAGGCAGAGGAACTCAGTATTGACCCAACTGCAGAAGCACAGACCCCCAAGGCAAACAGCTGACCCTAAGGACCAACCAACCTTAGGCTAGAGCAGTCATAACCCAGGACACGAAGGTCAGAGACAGAAAGGTGGAAACAGCAATCATCAGAAAACAGAAGAACTGTCTCTGACAGGAAGAGCCTGGAAAAACCCCTCATCCCATCCTCAGGCATGAAGTTTTTCTACCACTTGACTCTTTGGTTTCACAGGTGTGTGCCCCGTGAGTAGGTCAGCCTTGAAGTACTTGCTGACCCAGAAAGGCTCAGGCAATGCCGTGGTTATTGTGGTGGGTGGAGCTGCTGAAGCTCTCTTGTGCCAGCCAGGAGCCTCCACTCTCCTCCTCAAGCAGCGTAAAGGTTTTGTGAAGTTGGCACTGAAAACAGGGTAGGTTCCAAGGTTCTAGTGCTTTGTTGTCAGGGTGCCATAGGCCTTCTGTAGCCCTCTCCAGAATGGTGCCCTCCCTGGGCACCTGTTAGAGGGCCCCCATCTTCACTCTAATTCCTTCCATCTACCCCCTCACATTGTGCCTTAGGGATGTTGGGGCCTCCAGATACATTTCAGTGGGCACTTTTCTTACTTGAAGTTGGAGAAAGAACAGCAGAAGAAAACCTTTTACTTTCTGCCCATTGACCTGGTAGGCTGGAGGTCTGGGAAAGCGGGGCTCCACTCTATATCAACCTGTTAACTGAGAGGCCCTGAGAATCTACCAACTGCAAGGGGAGGCACTAGCTTTGATGCTGTGAGGATCAAAAAGATAAGACATGCCCCAAAGAGTATACAATCTGGTTTGAGAAATAGACCTCATTCATTCAGCAGTTACTGAACACCCACTATATGTCAGGCATAGTACTAGGCATTTAGGATTTAAAAGTAAATAAGACCTGGTCCTTGCAAACTCACAGTTCAATATGGAAGAAGACAGGCCCATGCACATATAATTACCAAATAAATACATGCAGAATCCAACCACTTACTACCTAGACTACCACCCCTTGGTTTACTACCATCATCTCTCCCCTTGGATGATTATAACACTTCTAACTGCTCTTCCTGTATCCATTCCCGCCTCCCCCACCCCCAAGAGTCTATTCCCAGCTTCAGCCAGGATGATCCTGTTAAACACAAGTCAGATCATGTCACTTCTCAAAATGCTCCAGTGGCTCCCATGTCACTCAGAGTAAAAACCAAAGTCCTTACAAGGGCTTGCGAGACGTGGAATAATCTGGTCCTTAGCTGTCTCTCTGTTCTCATCACTCACTCCTCTCACTCCTCTCTCATTCCATCACAGCTACACTGGCCTCTTTGCTGTCCCTCAAGCAAGCCACCCACTCCTGCCTTAGGGTCTTTGCTTTAGCTGTTCCCTCTGCCCGCAACACTATTCCTGCAAATGACTGCTTGGCTCATTCCTTTATCTCCTTCAAGTCTTTGTTCAAATGTCTCTTCTCAATACGGTTATCTGACCATCTTGCTCTATTTTTTCCCGGTTACACTTATCTTCTTATAGATCATCCATTTTATTTATTTGTTTACTTACTATTTTCAATGTTTATTGTCTGTCTTCCTCCCAAAAAAAGTAAACTCCATGAAGACAGAATTTTTAAAAATCCATTGTATTCACTGATGCATCTCCAGGGCCTAAAACAGTGCTGGCACATAGAAAGAACTTAATATTTGTTAAACAAATGGAACACTACAATGGAAATGTGTACAAAGTGCTATGTGAGCACCAATTGATGGAAAAATCTTGACCCAGAATAGAGGTTTCATAGGTGGGTAACATCTGAATTGTGACTTGAAATATTAGTAGGAGTTTCCAGGCAGACCAAAAGGGAGAAAGAACTCAGGCATTCAGTGAGGACCTATGGCATGTCAGGCGCTATGCCGGGGCCTAGGGATTCAAAGATGAATACGACCCAGTTCTTGCATTTGATTGGCTTGCTGTCTATGGGGCGAGTCAGGCAAGTAAGGAGATGACTGTAATACACGGTTGGGGCAGTGTTAGTGTAGAAGAGAGGTAAGCACTAGATAAGGTGTACCTAATCCGCAGTGGGGGAATTGAGGTGGTCAAACAAAGTTTCTTTAAGGGGATGAAATTGGGACTGAGCGCAAAACTGAATGAGCCACATGAAGACAGAGGGAAGGCACTTCCGACAGAGGAAGCAAAATGTACAAAGACATAGATGAGAGAATATGAGAATACAAGGCACAATTAATACGGCTAAGCAGATTGCAAGGAAAGAGTGGGGAGAGGAAAAACTAGCCAGGGAGGGAAAGCCAGAGCAAAAAGGCCGTAAGGAAGCAGCATGGTGCAAACTGAGGAGCTCTGCAAGATTTTGAGAGGAGTGGCATGTCCAGATATGCAGTTTACGAAGAACACTCTGGATGCTGGATGCAATGAAGACAGAACTTTTGAGATTAGTTTCTTCCTATACCAGGACAAGGCAGAGCAGCAGCTCCCCTCAGAGAGTTCAGTTGGGAGAGTGGGGCATGGCAGGAATGGGACATGAGGCTGGAGATGTTTGGGTGCTTGGGTTCTTGTCCTATAAGGGGGAGGTTGGAGAGGTTTCCCACCTTGGAGAGGATTTTTCTGGGGATCTTCCTCAGAGAGCTCACACTCCTGCCCCTCTCTTTGCAGGGCATACCTTGTCCCTTCATATTCCTTTGGTGAGAACGAGGTTTTCAATCAGGAGACCTTCCCTGAGGGCACGTGGTTAAGGTTGCTCCAAAAAGCCTTCCAGAACACACTCAAAAAAATCCTGGGACTAAATTTCTGTACCTTCCATGGCCGGGGCTTAACTCACGGATCCTGGGGCTTCCTGCCTTTCAATCGGCCCATTACCACTGTTGGTGAGCTTTCCAGTATCTCCAGATGGCCTGTTTCTTCATTCACTTCCCACCCACTTTAAATCATCCATCAAGTCCAGGGGGACCCAACTCACATCTGAGATGGGCAATGGGTGTGGTTGAGAGCAGGGTGGGTAGGACAGCTAAACAGATAAGAGTTGTGGCCATTCATGGATGTGACATCAGCATCTGCTACAAGAACATCACCATTCACACACATTCTGTCACCACTCTCCTGAGCTTGCTTGCATTCTCTTGAGCATGGGTTTGATTAGATGATCAGAGAACAGGGGCCAGGATGAGACTGGAGCAAAGGGAAAGAATGAAAGAAGGGGAGGAAAGCCAGATACTGAGTTTCAGGACATGGCTCCCAGTGAGGGATGTGTAGTTTGAGTTGAGGAGGGGGGACTCTGATGTTTGTCTCTTGTCTTTTTTCATAGTTGGGGAACCCCTGCCAATTCCCAGGATTAAGAGGCCAGACCAGAAGACAGTGGACAAGTATCACGCACTCTACATCAATGCCCTGCGCAAGCTCTTTGACCAACATAAAGTTGAATATGGCCTCCCTGAGACCCAAGAGCTGACAATTATATAACAGGAGGCACATTCCTCATTAATCTACCCCCTAAGCCATGAGGGATCCAAGTAGAGCCACAGAAAAAGAATTCCAGGAAAGGGGAAGATTGTAAGGATGAGAGAGGAGACCATCCAAACCAGAAATTATTTAATAAATCAGAGTTCTAGCAATAGAGTAGTCTCCTAAGTGGCTGAGGCAGGCTTAGGGGAAAGAACCAGAGGGGCAGGGGAGGACTGGGGAGGGCTGGACCTGCACTGTAGCTGCCTGGTCAAAGCAGACGGGATTCCCTCAGTTGTGATAGAGTTCTAGATTGGCAATGCAGTTACATTGTTTCTTCTTTGAAAATAAAGTTCTAGACATATAAAACAGGATACCACTATTTCCTGATTATTCTGTGGTTCGCTATTGGGCTTCCCTCAAACCTGGGATTTTCCCTTCTAACCAGAAAGTTGCTCTATGGAGAGCCACTTTCCTCTTCTTTATTTACCCTTCATACTTCCCCTGACAGAAAAGGTGGGGGAGTGGAACCATAGCTGCTGCACAGTGTGGGAGACAGGAGCAGAAACATGGGAACTGGCACAGGTACCCGCTGGGTAGCCCACCTCTCCTGATCCCACATAACCACCCTATGTCAGAAGCGAGGGAGCCACAAGACCATGCACCAACGGTAAGTTTGCTTGATGTCAAGTCCCTACTATGTTCCAGGGACCATGACATTGCTTTCATAACCATTGTCTCTTAATACTAAACATAAGCCCAGTGAGATTGAGATTGTCATCACTTCCATTTCACAGTAGCTAAAGCTCCTAGAGGGTTAGTAACTTGCCCAAAGCCACACAACTTGGGATAGAACTAGCATTCAAGCCAAAGTTCTCTCCAATGTACCACTGCATGTCACCATTCCTCATTTTCTGGAGACCCATTTTTCAGCTTCATTTTCCTAAATGAGGCCCCCCGGCACTCCACCAAAATTAGTTCATAAATGTGGGCAAAAAAGGCACTGATTCTACTCACAATGGTCCTATATTAGGCCCCAGGGAAAATAATTGATTAATTTAAAATATCTTTCTATGTCAATAGAAAGGAAATGAGAACACAGAGGGTCAATTGATTTTCACCTAGGGTGCCAAGACAATTCAATGTGGGAAAGAATGGTCTTCAACAAACAATGCTGAGAAAACTGGACATCCACATGCAGAAAAATAAAGTTGGACCTTACCTCATATCGTATACAAAAATTAACTCAAACGGATCAAAGACCTAAAGTGAAAGTTAAAACTATTAAACTCATGGAAGAAAACATAGGTGTAAAGCTTCATAATCTTGGATTAGGCAATGACTTCTTAGATATGACATCAAAAGCACAAACAACAAAATAAAAAATAGATAAGTTGGACTTCATTATAATTAAACACTTTTGTGCTTCAAAGGACACCATTAAGAAAGTGAAAAGACAATCCACAGAATGGGAGAAAATATCTACAAATCACGTATCTCATAAGAGTCTAGGAGCCAGAATAGATAAATAATTCTTACAACTCAACAACTGAAAGACAATTCAATTTTTAAAATAAGCAAAAGATTTAAATAGACATTTCTCCAAAGAAGCTATACAAATGAAAAAGTAAGGGTCGGGTGCAATGGCTAACATCTGTAATCCCAGCACTTTGGGATGCCCAGGAGGGAGGATGGCTCGAGCCCAGGAATTTGAGACCAGCCTGGGCAACATAGTGAGACCCTATCTCTACAAAAAATTAAAAAATTAGCCGGGTGTGGTGATGCATGCCTGTATTCCCAGCTACCGGGAGACTGAGGTGGGAGGACTGCTTGAGCCCAGGAGTTCAAGGCTGCAGTGAGCTACAATCGTCACATCACTGCACTCCAGCCTGGATGACAGGGTGAGACCCTGTCTCTAATAAAACAAAAAAAGAAAAAGTGCCCAAAATCATTAATCATTAGGGAAATGCAAATCAAAACCACTATGACACCATTTTACACTCACTAGGATGACTATAATAAAACAAGATAGACAATAACAAGTATTAGTTAGGATATGGAGAAACTGGAATTCTTCGGCATTGCTGATCGTAAAATGGTGAAGCCACTTTGGAAAACAGTTTGACAGTTCTCAAAGAGTTAAGTGTAGAGTTACCATATGACCCAGCAGTTCTACTTTTAGTTATATACCCTTCAAATTTAAAACATATGGTCACACAAAAACTTGTACATAGATGATCACAGCAGAATTATTCCTAATAGCAAAACAGTGCAAGCAATCCAAAGGTCTACAAGCTGATGAACGGATAAATGTATTGGTGTCTATCCATACAGTGGAATATTATTTGGCAGTAAAAAGGAATGCAGTGATGATACATGCTACAAAACAGATGAACCTTGAAAACATTATGGTAAGTGAAAGAAGCCAGACTCAAAAGGTCATATATTGTATGCTATGAAATGTCCAGAATGAGCAAATATAGAGATAGAAAGAGAGAAGAGAAAGAGAAATTGTGAAGGAAGAAAGGAAAGGAGAATGACATCTAATGGGTAGGGGTTTCTTTTAGGGGTGATGAAATGTTCTGGAATTAGATAATGGTGGTGGTTGCACAACCTTGCAAATATGCTAAAACCACTAAATTGGACACTTTAAAATGGTGAATTTTATGGTATGTGAATTCTATCTCAGTGAAAGAGCAATGTTTAAGAAAACTTAGCCTTTTAATTTAAGGGAAAAAACTGTGAGCTATTTTAAAGTAAAAAATTCACAATAAAAAAATTTAAATGCTTTCTATTTTGAAATGATTGTAGATTTACAGGTGTTGCAAAATTAGAGTCCATTGAGCCCTTTATCCAGCTTTCCACAATGGTGACATCATATGTAACTGTAGTACAATATCAAAACAGTAAATTGACACTGGTACAATACTGTTAAAACTTATTCAGTTTTCACTGTTTTTACACTCACATATGTGTGTTTGTGTGTGTGTGCATGTGTGTCTATGCAATTTGATCCCATAAATAGATTCATGTAACTCCCATGACCACCATGATATAGAACTGTTTTATTACCACAGAGGAACTTCCTCATATTACCCCTGTATAACCACACACCCACACCTTTGTCCCTGTCCCTGGCAATCACTGATCTACTTTCCATCTCTACAGCTTTGTCATTTCAAGGATTATACAAATGGAATCACAGTAGGTAATATTTTGAGATTGTCTTTTTCCACTAAGCATAATGCCCTTAAAGAGCTAAGTTATAATGTATCCATAGTTCGTTCCTTTATGTTGGCTGGGCAGTACTCTATGTTCTGCACACGCCAGAGTTTGTTTAACCACTCACTCATCGAAAGACATCTGGATTGTTTCCAGTTGTTTGGCTATTACAAGTAAAGCTGCTGAAAACATCTAAAACTTCCACCCATCCCAATATATAAGAAAAGAAACGTCAAATCAATAAAATATCAAGAAGAGCTGTGATTTAAAATCAAAAGACAATATTTTGAATTTTGACTCCCTGAACACATAATGAGCCAGGCACAATTTTGGCAAAAATATTGTCTCTCTTAAGAACATATAAAAGTAGGCAGAGTGAGATATCAAAGAAAGACATTTCATTCTGAGCAAAATGTATTTCCAGTGTAACAACTACAGAAAGAGAACTGGTTGCTGTAACCAGTCCCAGAATTGGGACAAAGGGTATCTGCAGGTTCCAGCACAAAAGCATTGAAGTTTCTGGCAAAGGTAACTGAAATCTTGAAAAGGAAAGCTACTATTTGCAAACAAGTGACTCATATCAATGGAACAAGACTTTTTTAATAATCTAATGCTGTCACAAATCCACACTACTGAGAAATACAAATCAAGGCCTGACTGTAAAGCAGAGATGGCTGAATTGCTAGATTCTCCAAAGAATTCAGCCATAAAATGTGATTGAAATAGGAGAGCAAGGGATCATTGTAACAGTTGCTATAGAAATTACCTTGTTCCAAGTATTTACCACGTGTCATTACACACCTCATTGACAACAAAAACTTTCCAGAGAGATGACCCTATTATAAAATACACCTGGAGGGCCTTGAGAGTAATAAAGAATTCCTGTGTTTACTTGAGGAATATTTAGCAGAAAAATATGACATCTTCATTCCAAACTTCGAGGACTTGTATTTCTTTCTTTTTTTTTTTACTTGAGATTTAATATACAGACCATATGATATGGTTTGGCTGCGTTCCCACCCAAATCTCATCTTGAATTGTAGTTACCATAACCCCCACGTGTTGTGGGAGAGACCCAGTGGGAGGTAATTTAATCATGGAGGCAATTACCCTCATGCTGTTCTTGCGACAGTGAGTGAGTTCTCACGAGATCTGATGGTTTTATAAGGGACTTCTTCCCCTTTTTCTTGGGCACTTCTTTCTCCTGCCACCATGTGAAGAAGGATGTATTTGCTTCCCCTTCTGCCATGATCGTAAGTTTCCTGAGGCCTCCCAGCCATGCTGAACCGTGAGTCAATTAAACCTCTCCTTTATAAATTACCCAGTCTCAGGTATGTCTTTATTAGCAGCATGAGAATGAACTAATACAGCAAATTGGCTCCGCAGAGAGTGGGGTGCTGCTGTAAAGATATCCAAAAATGTGGAAGTGATTTTGGCACTGGGTAACAGGCAGAGGTTGGAACAGTTTGGAGGTCTTAGAAGAAGACAGGAAAAGGTGGGAAAGTTTGGAACTTCCTAGAGACTTAGAGAGCTCAGAAGACAGGAAGATGTGGGGAAATTTGGAACTTCCTAGACACTTATTGAACAGCTTTGACCAAAATGCTGACAGTGATATGAACAATGAAGTCCAGGTTGAGGTGGTCTCAGATAGAGATGAGGAACTTGTTGGGAACTGTAGTAAAGGTGATTCTTGCTATGCTTTAGCAAAGAGACTGGTGGCATTTTGCATCTGCCCCAGAGATCTGAGGAACTTTGAACTTGAGAGAGATGATTTGGGGTATCTGGCAGAAGAAATTTCTAAGGGGCAAAGTGTTCAAAAGGAAACAGAGCATAAAGGTTTGAAAAATTTGCAGCCTGACAATGTGACTGAAAAGAAAAAAGCATTTTCTGAGGAGAAATTCAAGCCGGCTGCAGAAATTTGCATAAGTAACAGGGAGCCAAATATTAATCACCAAGATAATGGGGAAAATGTCTCCAAGGCATATCAGAAACCTTAGTGGCAGCCCCTCCCATCACAGGCCTGGAGGCCTAGGAGGAAAAGAGGAAAAAAAGGTTTAGTGGGCTGGGCTCAGGCCCCACCTGCTGTGGGCAGTCTAAGAACTTGGTGC
Organism: Papio anubis; assembly: GCF_008728515.1. Classification (NCBI taxonomy): domain Eukaryota; kingdom Metazoa; phylum Chordata; class Mammalia; order Primates; family Cercopithecidae; genus Papio; species Papio anubis. The sequence continues at coordinate 81,415,029 of NC_044996.1, read as the reverse complement.
CTGGTGTCCCAGCTGCTCCAGTTATGGCTAAAAGGGGCCAAGGTACAGCTGGGGCTGTGCTTCAGAGTATGCAAGCTCCAAGCTTTGGCAGCTTCCACATGGTGTTGGGCCTGTGGGTGCACAGAAGTCAAGAATCAAGGTTTGGGAACCTCCACCTAGATTGCAGAGGATGTATGGAAATGCCTATATGTCCAGGCAGAAGTTTGCTGAAGGGACAGAGCCCTCATGGGGAACCTCAGCTAGGGCAGTGCAGAAGAGAAATGTGGGGTTGAAGCCCCAACACAGAGTCCCCATTGGAGCACTACCTAGTGGAGCTGTGAGAAGAGAGCCGCCATCCTCCAGACTACAGAATGGTAGATCCATCCACAGCTTGCACCATGCACCTAGAAAAGCCACAGACATTCAATGCCAGCCTGTGAAAGAAGCCAGGAGAGGAGTTGTACCCTGCAAATCCACAGGGACAGGGCTGCCCAAGACCATGGGAGCCCACCTCCCAAGTCAGTGTGACCTGGATGTGAGACATGGAGTCAAAAGAGATCATTTTGGAACTTTAAGGTTTAATGACTGCCTAACTGTATTTAGTACTTGCATGGAGTCGGTAGCCCCTTTGTTTTGTCCAATTTCTCCCATTTGGAACAGGTGTATTTACCCAATACCTGTACCCCCATTGTATCTAGGCAGTAACTAACTTGTTTTTGATTTTACAGGCTCATAGGCAGAAGAGACTTGCCTTGTCTCAGATGGGACTTTGGACTTAGACTTTTGAGTTAATGCTGGAATGAGTTAAGACTTTGGAATGGCCAGGTGCAGTGGCTCACCGCTGTAAACCCAACACTTTGGGAGGCCAAGGAAGCTGGATCATCTGAGGTCAGGAGTTCGAGACCAGCCTGGCCAACATGGTAAAATCCATGTCTACTAAAAATACAAAAATTAGCCAGTTGTGGTAGTGGGTGCCTGTAATCCCAGCTAGTCAGGAGGCTAGAGGCACGAGAATCACTTGAACTCAGGAGATAGAGGTTGCAGTAAGCCAAAATCACACCATTGTACTCCAGCCTGGATGACAGAGTGAGACACTGTCTCAAAAAAAAAAAGAATTTGGGGAACTGTTGGAAGGGCATGATTGTGTTTTGAAATGTGAGGACATGAGATTTGGGAGGGGCCAGGGCAGAATGATGGTTTGACTGTGTTCTTACCCAAATCTCATCTTGAATTATAGTTCCCATAATCCCCATGTGTCATGGAAGGGACCTGGTGAGAGGTTTTTTTCGTTTTTTTTTTTTTTTTTTTTTTTTTTTTTTGAGACAGAGTCCTGCTCCGTCTCCCAGGCTGGAGTGCAGTCTTATGCAATCTTGGCTTACTGCAACCTCCGCCTCCTGGGCTCAAACCATTCTCCTGCCTCAGCCTCCTGAGTAGCTGGGATTACAAGCACCTGCCACCATGCCCGGCTAATTTTTGTATTTTTAGTAGAGACAGGGTTTCACCAGGTTGGCCAGACTGGCCTTGAACTCCTGACCTCAGGTGATCCATCTGCCTAGGCCTCCCAAAGTGCTAGGATTACAGGCATGAGCCACTGTGCCTGGCCGAGAGGTAATTTAATCATGGGGGTGGTTACCCTCATGCTGTTCTTGTGATAGTGAGTGAGTTCTCATGAGATCTCATGATTTTATAAGGGGCTTTTCCCCTCTTCACTCATTCTTCTCCTTCCTGCTGCCATGTCAAGAAGGATGTGTTTGCTTCCTCTTCCACCATGATTGTAAGTTCCCTGAGGCTTCCCAAGTCATGCTGAACTGTGAGTTAATTAAACCCTTTTCCTTTATAAACTACCCAGTCTCAGGTATGTCTTTATTAGCAGTATGAGAACAGACTAATACACTATATAATTCATTCTTTTAAAGTGTACAAATTTAGTTTTTCATATGTTCACAATGGATGTCTATTTTAAGGCATCTGAGATAGTCCACTCTCTGAGAAAAAATAATCCTCCAAAGGAAGCATTTCTCTTTTTTTAGGCTAGTCAATCCAAAAGAAGCATTTATGATATAACATTTCTATTGAGTGTTTGGTTTTACATACGTAACAAGAGTTTTTGAAATAATATATTTGGATTTTCTTTTCATTTATTTTCCTGATCAATTTTGGTATTTTTACAGTGTGAGATGAGTCTTCAGGAACAAATTACAATGTATTATTATATTGTGCCAATAGAATTTGAGTTTACCTTATGATAGCCTAATGTCTGAACTTGGCCCAGGAACCACTAAGCTATAAGTTATTCACAAACAATATGGTTGTTTACTTTAAAAACTCAAGAGAAGAAGCTGAGAAATTGTTAGAATTGATCAGAGAGTTCAGCTAAATACAAGATAATATACACAAAAATAAACTTTTCCTATATACCAAAAACAACCAGATTAGAAAACACAATGGGAGAAAGAGCTACAAACATTAATGAGATAGTAAAGGAATGTGGGAATAAACGGAGAGATTTACCATGTTCCTGGATGAGACAATTCAATGTTGTGAAGCTATTATTTCCAAATTATATTGAATGTTTAATGTACATAAAATACTAACAGCGTTTTGTCTGAAATGTAAGAAATTTATTCTAAAATTCATCTGAAAGAATAAAGTCGAAATAACATATATATATATGTCTGTGTGTACACACACACACACACACACACACACACACACACTGAATACAGGACAAAGGAAGCCTCACAAATAAACAAGGAAGAGGTGGATTGTTCAATAAATGCTGCTACAGGGAAAGTAAGCTATTATTTGGAGAAAAGAGCTAAAATGTCATGCCGTATACCTAAGTGTATTGTAATTAAAGAGTTTCATTTAAATCATCAAACCATAAAAATAATAGAAAAAACTGAAGGGACTCCCAGAAGATGGGCTCAGGATTTAGAGTCCCTCTGCTTGCAGTTCTTTTGTGTCTCTTCCCTTAAGGGAAAACAGTGGGGCCCTCCTCAGAGCCTACAAAGGTTTTTCCTTGGCCCTGGTGCTTTCTAGGCAGAAGCAAGACTCCAACCCAATGGCACAACACTATTATCTTCGTGTGCAGCAATATCGGTGGTCAAGGTCCCTTAGCATTCGTGGAGCTGGAAAGAATTGAATGGGGACTCTGCTCAGGCACCCCTCAGGTGCCACAGGCCCAAGCTCACTTCTATCCTGTCGCCACATAACAAGAAAGTATCAAGAGGGACAAGGGAGAGAGGTTGGATGTAAAGTCGATAGGGGAACGGTTCCTTGTTGAGGGAAGGAAACAGACCTTCAGACTCACTGCTGCTACCAGGTCCAAGACTGTCACAGGGAACCCACTCTTTTCAGGCCTCCACAGCATAAACCACCACAGTCTCAAGGCATGATGTCTGAGGAAGAACTAAAAACATTCAGAGCCCACATGCTGGCTCCCAAGACCTGGTGGCACTTTTTCTCAACAACCAGTTTTCCTGTTTTCGCCAGTAACTGGAAGAAAACAGAGCTTAGGGATGGCCTTAGACAGGGAACTGGTGAGTCAGAAAACAGAGCAGTCATGCTGATAGCTGGAGGAGGGCTCCACCCCCTTTACAAACCAACTGCCTGGCGGTGAGCCAGGTAACACAGCCCAAAAGCATCTGTGCAAACAAGTCCTCCCTGAAGACAAGCAGAGTCTGGGAGATGCCTCACTCTTATCTCCGAGATCTCTCACACCATATGACATATACAGGTCATTATAGCACATGGTGTTCGTAGAGGATTAGCAGTTCAGCAAATGTGTCAACCTGACAAATCACTCAGTGCTTTCAAGTGATCACTACCCTCTTCTTTGGTTATTTTAACAAATGCTTATGGAGTTCCTATTATGTGGCAAGAACTGTTCTATTAGGTTGGTGCAACCTAATAGAATTACTTTTGCACTAAGGCCGGGCGCGGTGGCTCACGCCTGTACCAGCACTTTGGGAGGCTGAGGCGGGCAGATCACAAGGTCAGGAGTTCGAGACCAGCCTGGCCAATATGGTGAAACCCTGTCTTTACTAAAAATACAAAAATTAGCCAGACATGGTGGCGCATGCCTGTAGTCCCAGCTACTCGGGAGGCTGAGGCAGAAGAATCGCTTGAACCAGGGAGGTGGATGTTGCAGTGAGCCAAGATCGCACCACTGCATGCCAGCCTGGGTGATAGAGCAAGACTCTGTCTCAAAAAAAAAAGAAAACAGAATTACTTTTGCGCCAACCTAACAGATGCTGGGATTGCAGCACTGAATAAAACAAAGACTCTGCCCTCAGAAAGTTTGTATTCTAGTTTAGGGAAGCAGACAATCAATCAAGTAAGCAAGCCACACCATTAGGTAGTGACAAGTACCATGAAGAAATATCAAGGGCTCAGTGGGAGTCCGACTTTAGCTGGGGTGCTGACAGAGACCCTTCCTGGAAATTTGTTATTTGGATAGAGATCTGAATGAAGTGAGGCAACCAGCTGCCACTGGGGGAAGAACAGTCCAAGCAAAGGGACCAGTAAGGACAAAAACACTGAGAAGGAATCTACTTGGCATGTTTAGGGAACAGCAAGATGGCCTGGTAACTGGCCGGGGTGAAATGAACAGGAGGAGAATGGAAGATGAGGTGAGAGAGGTGATAGGGACTAGATGAAGTAGGACCTCAAGGATCAAGGTGTTGACTTTGGATATTTTTTCTAAGTGAGAAGAGGAATTGTTGGAGGAGTTAAAATGTTTTATTATGAAAGTTTCTAAACAGATACGAAAGTAGAGAGAATAGTATGATGAACCTCCATAAATTCATCACCTAGATTCAACAATTATCAAGATAATGCCACTTTCTTCATCTATTTCAATTTTTCTATTTTTGCTGAAGTATTTTAAAGCAAATTTCACCCTTACATATGTCACATCTGAAAAATATGAATACTTTCTTACATAAAAATAAAGCCATTATCACAACTAACAAAATTAATTCTTTGGTATCATCTAATGCTCAGTCCATAGTCAAATTTCCCTCATTGCCTTAAAAATTGTTTCCAGTTGGTTTATGATGTCCCATAAATTACTTTCATCTAAAGCAGTCCTTCATCTCCTGTCCCTCACTTTTTTCGTACAACTGACTTATTTTTAAGAAAAGGGGTCTCACTGTGTTGCCCAGGATGTAGTGCAGTGGTTATTAATAGGCACGATCCCATGACTGATCAGCATTGGAGTTTTGACCTGCTCCAGTTCCAACCTGGCTCGGTTCACCCCTCCTTAAGCAATCTGGTGGTTCCCTGCTCCCAGGAGGTCACCATATCAATGCCAAACGTGTGCCAAACTTAGTGCAGATACCCCACTGGCATAGCACACTCCAGCCCAGAGCTCCTGGGCTCAAGCAATCTTCCTGCAGCCTTCCGAGTAGCTGGGACTACAGGTACATGTCTCCAAGCCCGGATCCACTGACTTCTTAAAGAAACTAGATTTCCGTCCTGTAAAAAGTCCTGGATTCTGGATTTCTGTTTGCTTCCCTGTGGTATCTTTTCATTTGTTCCTTCATTCCATTTCTTGTAAACTGAAAGTTAGTCCAAGGCTTGTTTAGATTCGGGATTAACTTTAGAGGTAAGAATAAGTATAGGTAGGTCCTTCACATTGGGTTGCCCCACTTTTAGTGACTCTAAGATTGATCAGAAATGCAGGTGGTAACAGCGTGATCTTTTCATTGTGACATTCTACATCAACCTTTCACCTCATGGTTTTAGCAGCCAATGATCATCATTGACTGACACTATTATTTCATCAGAGGTTGTACAATAATGTTTTTCTATTTCTATCACTTCCTGCACACTTATTAGCTGATATGATACAGTATATTCAGAGACATCCCACTTCCATCTCCACCCCCTCTAACCTGTCCCTTCCCTCTCTCTACAGATAACCATTTTTGTTAATCTGGGGTTTGTTTTCCTTCTAGAGTACTTTTTGCAACAAAAAGCATTTCTAGATCTATTATATATAATAGATATATATTATATCTATTATATGTAATAGATAATAATGTATATAATATGATATATAAAATATATATATTTTTATTCCCCCCATCCAGCCCAAAAGGTAGTATTACTATATATGGTGCTCTGTATCTTGCTTTTTTCACTAAAACATATTCTGAAAGTCACTCCACATCAGTGTCTAAAGATTGTCCTCATCATTGGAAGGGTTTTGAGCAGGGAATGGCAAAATCTGGCCTACAGTTTAGAAGCCTTCCTCTAGCTGTCTTGTAGAAAATAGAATTTAAAAGGGCAAACGCCAAAGCAGGGAGGACATTAAGAGGCTATCACAATGGTCTAGGGAGACCTGGTGATGAACCGGCATGGATAATGCAAGTAAGGTCAACACCCCGGGGATGGAGGGGCCCGGGCCCCTAACAACTTCACTGAGCAGAACTGCCACAGTAACGCACATACCTTGTGATGACTGAGAGGAAGAAAGAGATAGATCTTTAACTTACTTAAGCCATATTTTATTTTGGATCTCTGTCACATGCACTGAACCTACATCCCAACTAACAGAAATCATTCTAGTTCTAATATGTTCTTATTGTTACAATTGAGAGTCAAGAAAACTGGCTTCTTGTCTTGACTGGGTTGGTCATGCAACCTTGGGCAAAGAAGAGCTGTGTGGGTATTCCAGGTAGAGGGAACAACATGGGAGAGCTTTCAGAGGCTGTGAAATTTAGCCTTTATCTCCTAAGCAATAGTACCTGAAAGTGACAAGTGCAAAAGGAAATTTCAAAAGATTAAATGGGTAGTGAAGGGAAGAGAAACCAGGGACCAAGAGACCAGAATAGAAATCCGGCCCTAGTCCTTGCTACTACCCAATAGGCAGTCATTGATGACTCAAGATAACTTATGTCCTCAAAGACTTGCCATGGCTAACCCTACCACTACCTCTCTGACCCCACTTCCTACTCCTTTCTCTACTTGTTGCTCGCCACGCTGGCCCACTTGCTGCCCCTTGAACAAGTTAAGCATGCTCCTGCCTCAAGGACTTTGTACCTGCTATTCTGTCTGTCTGCAGTGACTTTTCCCCTAGAGCCACATGCCTTCCTTTGCCAACCTATCTAAAATTGCAACCCATTAACCAGCGCCCTTACTCTGATTTATTTTATTTTGCAGAATGTAGCACAGCTTGGTATTATATTGTATTATATTATATTATATTATATTATATATGTTTGCTGTTGTCTTCTCTCCCTAGAATGTAAGCATCATGAGGACAGAGACTTTGTCTAGTTCACTTCTGTAACCCCAGCACTTAGAACACTGCATGAAACATAACACGCAATAAATATTTGTTGAACAAATGAATGAGATAGATATAAAATAGATTTCGTTTAAGCCTTTTTACTCGTACTTTTCTTCAAGGAATCTTAGCTAGAGAAAATGTGAGGTAGCAGTGGTTGGCAGAGGAGGGCTAAGATGGAAGACTTGGTCCTGAGACTAAAAACATCAAGGAAGGAGCTTGAAGAGGAGCCAAGAGGCTTAGCCCAGCTCCATTTACAGACTGAGAATCACTCGGGTCAATATTTGTGGAGACTCTTTTCTGTAACTATCGAAACCTGCTATTTTTGCAGCCCTTTCTTTTCCCTAAAGTTATGAATAAATTTTTAAGAAAAATAGACTTTAAATTCAGGAAGAACTTTCATAGGAAACTATCTTTAAAACCTCAGATGGGGAAGAATTGATTAAACAACACGCAAAAAGTATAAACCTCAAGAGAAAGGATTGATAAATTCAACCACATTAAAATTAAGAACTTGAAAAAAAATCTCTAAAAAAGGGGAAAAGGGCTGGGCAAAGTAGCTCACGCCTTTAATCCCAACACTTTTGGAGGCTGAGGTGGGCGAACTGCTAGAGTTCAGGAATTTGAGACCAGCCTGGCCAACATGGTGAAACTCCATCTCTACAAAAAACACAAAAATTAGCTGGGCATTGTGGCATGCACCTGTAGTCCCAGCTACTTGGTAGGCTGAGGTACAAGAATTCCTTGAGGCACAAGAATTCCACCCAGGAGGTGGAGGTTGCAGTGAGCTAAAATCGCACCACTGCACTCTAGCCTGGGCCTGGGTGAGAGAGTGAGACTCTCTCACAAATAAATAAATAAATAAATAAATAAATAAATAAATAAGTAAGTGAAAAGACAATCTACCAACTAGGAAAAGGAGAATTCATTCAGCAAATATTATTGAGCACCTACTATGTGCCAAGTGTTGTCAACAGCCCTTCAGATACATCAGTGAACAGATCAAAGCATATTGTTTAGACTTAGGGAGATAATCTCCAGAATTAAAACCAAAATGAGTTAAAATTGTTTATCCTTAGGAAGTGGAGACAGGGTTAGAGAACTGTTCTTTTTCATCATAAACCCTCCATACTATTTTATTTTTTATTACTTGAATTTATTACTTTGTTAGAAATTTAAAAGAGAAAACATTGTAACAAAATAAAAGGTACTTTATAAATTTTTTTTTTAAATGCCCACTCTCAGAGGAGCATTTTATTTAAAACTATGCCTTTGTTCTCACTTATAGGTGGGAGCCATATGATGAGAACGCATGGACACAAACAGACACTGGGGCCTACTTATGGGTGGAGGAAGGGAGGAGGGAGAGGATCAGAGAAAATAATGAATGGGTGCTAGGCTTAGTACCTGGGTGATGAAATAATCTGTACAACGAACCCCTGTAACATGAGTTTACCTATAAAACAAACCTGCACATGTACTTCGGAACCTAAAATAAAAGTTTTTTTTTTTTAAACTATGTCTTGATTACTATGAAACAGACACCATTCTAAGTACTTTACACATATTAATTCAATTAATCATAATTATAACATATGAATTAGGTACTCCACAGATGAGAACAAAGAAGCTCAAAGAGGTTAACGAAGCTGAGGCACAGAGAGGTTAAATTGTGTGAGATCTCACAGTTAGTAAAAAATGGAGCTGGGATTTGAATCCACATGGTCTGGCTCTGGAGGCTATGTCTTCTATACCTCACCGCACATTGGTATGTCAACAGTTCCAGCACCTAACTGACAAAGGATTAATATACGGAACATATCAAGAGCTCCTGAAAATCAATAAGAGAAAAACAACCAATAGAAAAATCAATAAAAACATAAACAAGAATTTTCCGGAAGAAATATTGCTCATAAACATATGAACTGACACACCCAAACTCGTTAGTGATTAAGGAAATGCACATGAAAACCACAGCAAGGTAGCATCTCACACTAAACTGATGGGCAACAATTTTAAAGTTAGTTAAAGCCAAGTGTCACAGAGGATATGGAGCAATGTGAACTGTCACACTCTGGCAAAGGCATATATTGATACAATCATTTTGGAAAACACAATCTAGTAGGCTCTAGTACAAGTGAATACACACAGACCATATGACCCAGCAGTTCCACTCTTAGTTATAGATCCTAGAGAAACTTTTGCACATGAGCACCAGAAGACATAAAATAGAATGTTCTAGAAGCAATGTACATAATAGGAAAAAACAATATAAATGTCCATCAATAAGAACATGGATGAATGAACTGTGGTACATCCATATTCATACAATGGAATACAAAAAACAGAGCTGCTTATGTAAACAAAGATGAGTATCAAAATCATAGTGTTGAGTGAAAACAATCAAGTAACAGAAGAATACTGTGTGTGTGTGTGTGTGTGTGTGTGTAATGTTTCTATGCCAAAAGCAGACAAACCTAAATGTTTTATTGTTTAGGAAGACATACATATGCGATGGAACTGTAAATAAAATCAAGGGAATGATAGACAAACACATCAGTTACTCATGGTAGGGGAGGGTACAGGGGAACGAGAACAGGGAGAGGCACACAGGGGCCTTAGAAACTACTGGCAGCATCTATTTCTTAAGTCAGAGGGCAGACACACATATATTTGCATATTATTCTTTCAACTCTTTTATATGCATGATATATTTCATAATTAACACAAAAAGGAAAAGATAAAAAATCCCTAGTAGATCTGAAAAGCATTACATATTCTTTTCAGAAACAAGAAGATAGGGAAGGAGCTAGAAGGCCATGCCTGTTTCTGCTAATCCACCCGTTGTTGCACGCCAGATCTCTCGGCTATTGATTGCACTACCAGGACTTCCTCTTGGCACCCAACACTTGGTCTATGCACCTCATACCAGCCCTTCCCCAGTGGTAACAAATTAGCAGCCCTTGGGCTAAATCTGTTTGTAGTTGTGTTTTATGTGGACAGCACAGTTATGGTTGTTTTTAAATTTGAAATGGTTCAGAAAAACAAGACACACATACATACATATATGCATGTACACATGTACATATGCATATATGTACAGAGAGATGAAATAAATATGCACAATATTGTTGAATTGGAGAGGTAGATGATATACAGTTGTTTATTATACTATTCTTTCAACCTTCCTGTATGTTTGAAGTTTTTTCTAAGAAAAGTTGGAGAAACTAAATTTGAAGGCCTTTAGAAGGAACACGCCCTCTCTGGGTCAACCAAGTCCCCACCATTCCCTATTACAACTCTCTGCCTGGTTCCCTCATCTCTGTATCTCCGATCCCTAGAGACACTTGAGTTTGCAACCTCTGGCTCAGCTTGTAGGTCTTGACTCCTTCTAGGTCTCCCTGCCTCCTCTCTGTAAACAGGTCACAGCTCTGGGGCATAAAAGATGTTTTTCTCATTCCCAGAGGCTGAATAAACCATACACTAAGTTTAGTTTAGTTTTGAGAACAGGTTAAGGACAATAAAAGTTGATGTAATTCCCCACTACCCTGCAGTGAAGGGCATCCCTCTCCACCCACAGCCCCAGCAGCTACAGTAACTTTGGCAAGTATGCCATCTCTTAGAAGATAAAGATGAGGCCTTGGAAACGTCAAGCCACACCAGCTACTTCTCCCAGAAGGTAAGATGAAAAATTTTATGATTCCCTTTTTTTTTTTTCAGATGGCATTTCTCTCTTGTTACCCAGGCTGGAGTGCAATGGCGCGATCTCAGCTCACTGCAACCTCCATCTCCAGGTTCAAGTGATTCTCCTGCCTCGGCCTCCCAAGTAGCTGGGATTACAGGTGCCCACCACCATATCCGGCTAATTTTTTGTATTTTTAGTAGAGATGGGGTTTCACCATATTGGCCAGGCTGGTCTTGAACTCCTGACCTCAAGTGATCCACCTGCCTCGGCCTCCCAAAGTGCTAGGATTACAGGCACAAGCTCCCACGCCTGGCCCAGTTTTATGATTCTTTATGTCTCCTGTAGTATCTCTGACACCAAAGGTAAAAAGAGTGGGAAACTAAGATCTTCCAGAAACATTAAGGGGCCAATGGGGTTACCTACTTATGAAGGATATAATGTATGAGATAAATGACTGTTACCCAGTGGGCGCAGGCAGCCATTCCTGGACTTGAGAATGAATGAGAGAGAGTCCCTGGTGGGTGCATAAGCCCCGGAGAGTTTGCAGCCAATAAACCATTGCCTTTCAGACTGATGGGTTCTCAGTCCCTCACAGTTCAGTCATGCTGGAGAAATGGAAGCAGCTTCCCAGATAGCATTTGCCTAGGCACATTCTGTGATATGACAGATTCTTTCTTTGCACACCATGGTTTTCACTCCTGCAGCTATCACACTGCATTAAATAAATCCTCAATCTTTGCTGCCCCTACCTTGGCTACTTACACACACACACACACACACACACACACACACCCTACAGCACGAATTCATCCAATTGTTTGCTCCTGCAGCTATCACACTGCATTAAATAAATCCTTGATCTTTGCTGCCCCTACCTTGGCTATTTACAAACACACACACACACCCTACAGCATGAATTCATCCAATTGTTTTGCACCAAAACATGTTTAAAAGGAAAAGGAAGAAAGCCAGAGGCAGGTAGGGTAACTTGGGTATAAGCTGAGGTTAGCCAGTGACACTGCATGACAGCCTGGCCCAGCATGTCAAAGCAGGTGCGAAAATGGCAAGTCTCCTGTCTGATCGTTCTAATCACCCAGACAGAGAGACCAAGATCACTTGCCCTTTCGATATCCACTAACCTTTGACCTAGGACTAGGCCTGGGTGGTTTCCACTGGCTTTGCCACCTTTTGGAATGGCCTTCCCTCTTGGCTTATTTTTGCCTTGACCTCCCCACTTGCTGACCTTCCAGATCTTAGAACATCAAGTTGCGTCTTGATACCTGGATCCTCATATGACCAAACATTGGCTTAGGAGAATGTTGACACCTCTTCATCCTCTGTGACCTATTTTAGCTATTTGCTGCCCACATCCTATTGTGACAGAAATCACTTGAGAGTTTGAATCTGCTCTGATGAATGCTTACAGGCCAAGGACTGAAGATAAGGGAAAGAAGAATTCTACTACCAAAGCTGTAGCATCAAAAAGATGCCTTCAGCTCTCAGAGTAGAAAGAGAAGGCCAAGGCCAGATAACTAGCTGCTAAGTTGTGATCCAGGGGCAAGACAGTACCTTTCATGTGTAGTGCTCCAGAGAGAAATTCCAACTGGAAAAACCTGAATCAATAAAGATAGATAGGTAGGTAGGTAGATAGATAGATAGATAGATAGATAGACAGATACACAGATACATGGATACATAGATAGAAAAGAAGGACATTCATAAAACAATGAAAGTATGTCATCAGTCAAGGATTATTATTACTACAATTTCTTGATGTCATATCAAGAAAACAAAAACAAAAGGAAAGGATCATGTCCTTACTAACAACCAGTTCTCCACATTCCCAGGTTTTCTTTTAGCTATTACTTTTTAAAGAAATATGTAATTCAGGCAAGGTGGCCAGGACCACCCAGATACCAAGAAAATCCCTGGATGCCCCAGACACTCTGGCCTAGGAAGTTGTAAAACACTAATCATTAGTTCAGGTGAGCTGACTGAATGTTTCTCAAAAGGAAAACAAAACAGTAGAAAAGCCTAGAAACCAAGACACTGATGAAACACAGATTTCTTACCTAGTTTATCCTGGGTACAGGCTGACCTCAGTGATGGGATTTATAAATCCCATTTTTCCAGGCGTCACCTCAGCCCTGGACTTAGCTTGCATTTAAACATTTCCTCAGTTTAACTGAGGTGAATCCAAACAACAGCCCTGCTAGGTCTAATAGGATACTGGGGGCCTTCATGAAACGCGCTATCTTAGACAATCTTGTGTTGCCATAACAGAATACTACAGACCGGGTAATTTACAAAGAAAATAAATTTATTTCTTCTAGTTCTGGGGTCTGAGAAGTTCAAACTTAAGGGGCCTGCGTCTGGTGAGGGTCTTCTTACTGCGTCATCCCATGGTAGAAGGCAGAAGAGGAAGAGCGAGAGCGAGAAAGCACCAAACTCGCTTTTATAACGAATTCCCTCTTGTGATAATGAACCCACTCCCATGATAACTAGCCCCTTCCTGTGATACTGACATTCATTATCCCTTAAAGGTCCACCTCTTAACAGCATTGTATTTGGAATTAAGTTTCTAACACATGAACTTTGGGGGACACTTGCAGACCACAGTGCTTGCCTCCTGAGTTGTTTGGAGAAGAAAATCAAGCCCTTTGTTCAGACATGGTCATCTCCTTGGAGAGAGAGGCTGATTCTGCTGACCTGGCTGCCTGATCCCCGGAACATACCCAGGTTGATGGAAGCTTTAGAATGCATTTCACAGGCCGGGCACGGTGGCTCACACCTGTAATCCCAGCACTTTGGGAGGTCAAAGCTGTAGATCTGTTGAGGTCAGGAGTTCGAGACCAGCCTGGTCAACATGGTGAAACCCCATCTCTACTAAAAATACAAAAATTAGCCGGGTGTGGTGGCACACACCCATGATCCCAGCTACTCAGGAGGCTGAGTCAGGAGAATCGCTTGAACCTGGGAGGCAGAGGTTGCAGTGAGCCAAGATCATGCTATTGCACTCCAGCCTGGGCAACAAGAGTGAGACTCTGTCTCAAAAAAAAAAAAAAAAAATGCATTTCACTTTCTGTACCACACTAACTCCTAGAAAGTGCTGCGGGAGAGGACATAGCAGTGCCACTGAGAAGGCTCCAAGTAAGGGAGGGTTTCTGATCAGTGACCTTTCACCTACCATTAAAAGAGCTAAAGATCTGACCAGAGTGTGGAAGAGACAGGTCTAAAAATAAGTGCTTCCTCCATAATAAGAGATTGGTTAAATGAATTACAGCATACCCATACAATGGAATGCTATGTACGATGTTATAGAAGAAGATTGACATGAAAAATGTCCACGATATACTTTTGGGTGAAAAAGCAGGTTACAAAATGGGACATAGAATATAATCCCATTTTGGTTAATATATAAAATAACTAACATGTATCGAGTTTTTAATATGATCATATATATGAGCAAGGTGCTGATCAAAGTGCTTCACATGAATTATTCTAACTACATGACAACCCTGTGATGTGGGTATTATAATTATTGTTTTACTTATGAGGAAACGGAGGCACTAAGAAATTAAATCATCTGCCATAGTTCACTTAAGTGGCAGAGCTGAGATATAGACTTAGATATGTTGGACTCAAGAACCCGAACTCTTAACAGTGACACTATACCTATGCTTATACTTATATAGACAAAAAGTCAAGAAAGATAGATACCAGGATGTTAACAGTTAACAGTGGTCATTTCTGGATAGTGAGATTATGAATTACTTTTGTTCCCTTTATACTTTTCTGAGGGCTCTGAAAATTTTGTGATTTACATGGATTATTTTCATAATCAGAAATAAAAGGAAATAAATTTCCATTTTGGGAAAAAAGCAAGCAAGCCATTGTTTCCAACTTGGAGGTGCAAACCTCTGAGGAGTGGAAGAGTAACTTAATTATACAAGGATTCCAGAAACCTCTACCTGACCCAAGCCTTGTTTAGAATGAATAAATAATATGCTTGCAGCACACTTTTCTTTTTTTTTTTTTTTTTTTTTTTTGAGACGGAATCTCGCTGTGTCACCCAGGCTGGAGTGCAGTGGCGCGATCTCGGCTCACTGCAAGCTCCACCTCCCGGGTTTACGCCATTCTCCTGCCTCAGCCTCCGAGTAGCTGGGACTACAGGCGCCCGCCACCACGCCCGGCTAGTTTTTTGTATTTTTGGTAGAGACGGGGTTTCACCATGTTAGCCAGGATGGTCTCGATCTCCTGACCTCGTGATCCACCCGCCTCGGCCTCCCAAAGTGCTGGGATTACAGGCTTGAGCCACCGCGCCCGGCCTGCAGCACACTTTTCTTTCAAATGCATACAAATACTGTCATTTTGTAATATACACAGTGGCTTTAGTTTGTTACATATTATCATGTGGAGAGCCACGGCATTGTAAACGTTAAAATACTTAGGCGATGGTTGGGATCTAGTGCTAAAAAGAAAAATATATATACAGATCAACTCTCTTAGCTCAAGTGTCTTCTCAACAATTTACTTCCTTTTTTTTCTGGGGGAGGCAGGAGGAAATACAGGAGAAAAACTGAGAATTCACACATTATTAAAAGTTAACCCAGGAGGCTTGCTTCCTGGAGAAGACAATTTACAAGGATGAGAGAGCATGGAGAGGGAGTTGGTGTAGGCCCAGGATATTCTATTCCGGAAAGACAGAGTGCTAATCTCCCCCATATTGTCAGGGGCGAGTCTCCATCCTCAACCACGGGATGTCAACACATCAGTAGGGCAGTGGTGCTGTGAGACCTGAGTGCTAACATTTGCTCTAGGGCCAGGCTGATTTCCAGTAAACAGGAAGACCTGGAGTGGGAGGGCAAAGTAGGCAGAACTTTTTCTTTTGCCAAAGTGCCTCAAAGGTGAGCACCTGCCTTCCTTCCTTTCTCTCATTCTTTCTTCTCCCCTTTTGTAATGTGTTCCTTGTCTTCTGTTTCTGTATGGCCTCTCATCCCCCACTCAAGTCCCCAGGACATATGCCCCCATAGGACTCTAGTGATCTCATTACATGTGAGAAATCATCCAACCATAGACCCCAAACTAAGATCCTCACTTACTGATCCTTCTCTTAACACCAAGGCCCTAGGGCTTTCAGGCATTAAGAGCAGATATACTGACAAATAAGATATGGTCCCAATCTCTTTAGAGGCATGCAATCTTCAGGTGGAAAAAGCAAAAAACAAAACCAAAAACCACATACACACACAACCACATTTGCTTTAATGGGCATAAAGTTACAAGAGTCAAAGAGAGAAGTGAGGGCTTTGCTTCCGCCGTCCCACTTTGGCCTGTATTTGAGACTCACCTAGGAATCACGCTCCACACCCCACCCCTGCTCGTGGAAGCTTGGAAGACTGGCTTACTCCAGAGAAAAACAGTCTTCACTAAGTCAGTGGCAATGGAAAAAAAGGAGGGGAGGAAGGGAGATTGTTCTATATTAAAAGAAAAATAAGATCTTGACAAAGGGATCAAATCTGAATCACTATAGTCTTTGAATCCAGCTATCAATCTGCAAGAAATACAGAGGAACATGCTGAAGCACTGTAAGTATGAGATAAGCAAAATCCAAACTGTGGGAAATTCTACAGGTCAAATCCTGTGAGCTCTTCAACAGCTAAAGCATAAGGAAAGGAAAGGGATGGAGGGGGAACCGACTTAAGCTCTTCAAAAGCACCAAAGTCATGGAAGTCGAGGAAAGACCGAGAAACTAACCCAATCTGAGTATGTGGTTAAAAAATAAAATAAAATAAAATAAAAACAAAGACACTGTCACAGATTGGAGGAGACAAAGGAGAGATGATGATTAAATGCAATGTGAGATTCCAATGGGATCCTGGGACAGAAAATGGACATTTGTGGAAAAAACTGATACAGTACAAATAAAACGTGGTGTTTAGTAAATATAAATGCACCAATATTGGTTTCTTAGTTGTGATAAATATGCCATTGTTAATAAGATGTTAATATAAAGGGGAAGCTACACGAAGGGTGTAGAGAACTCTCTATACTATCTTTGCAACTCTCTCGTAAATCTAAAACTATTCCAAAATAAAAAGTAAAAATGGCCAGGTGTGGTGGCTCATGCTGGTAATCCCAGCACTTTGGGAGGCTGAGGTGGTAGGATTTCTTGAGCTCAAGAGTTCAAGACCAGCCTGGGCAGCATGGTGACACCCCATCTCTACAAAAAATAAAAAATTAGCCAGGCATGATAGTGCATACCTGTAGTCCCAACTACTCAGGAGGCTGAGGCTGGAGGATCACTTAAGCCTCAGAGATTGAGGCTGCAGTGAGCTGTGTTTGCACCACTAAACTCCAGCCTGGGTGACAGGGTGAGATCCTGCCTCAAAAAAATAAAACAAAATAAAATAAAATAAAAAAGAGAGAGAAAACTTCAAGGACAAATCAATATTTAAAATGGGGAAGACTAAACCATAGTCATTAGGGAAGTACAATTAGGTAAGAAAACCATAGAAATGCAAGGAAAAGATGACTCTGAATGTCAAGATGATGGTTACTTTGGGAGGAGGAAGTGGTGGGTTGTGGCTGGAATGGGGCACATGGAGAGCATCCTGGGGTGGATAGAAAAGTTCATCTTCTTCACCAAGTGGTGGTTACAAGGTGTTTGTCTTACAATAATTCATTAACCAATACATTTGTTTTAAGTGGCTTTCTGTATCTGGGTTCTATTTTATCATGACAAACAAAGAGCAAGAGACTGAGACATAAGGCACGTAACATCCAAATATAACCAGTGGACCTTGTTTGGATGTGATTCAAATTGGCCAACTATATAGAAAGATATTTGAATATGGACTGGATATTAGATATTATTAAGGAATTATTAAATTTGTTAAGGGTGATATGAAAGAAAACATCTGTATTTTTTGTAGATGCACAGTGATGCATTTAGGGGTGAAATGACATGCTATCTTAGAATTGCTTTAAAATACTCCAAGGAAAAAAAAGGTGGGGAGATAAATGAAACAAGTATGGAAAAATATTAATAGTTGTTGAAGATGAACATGAAGATAAAAATTTGTTGCATCTTCTCGCTTTTTGTGTGTTTGAAAATTTTTATAATAAAAGTTAAAAGTGGAGCAGCCCCAAAGCAGCCTGCTTCAGGGCAACAAAGGCCAAATCCCAGGTGCTCCCCACACCACAAATCCCCAGAACTCCCTTCTCAGCAGTCATCTCCCTAAGGTCACAATCCCTACAGTTTCTGAGTAGCCTGCGAGGGGGTTTCACCTTCTCTAGGTCCCTGTGTCACTCCGACTACATGGCAGTCATTCTCACCTTTCTCCATCTTGATGTGCTAATAATCCTAGGAAAGACAGTCAAAGGGCAAATGGGCTGGACCAGACCTGACGGGGCAGTCCTTGTACTTCAGAACCTGCCCCTGCAGTGGGTGGGGGGCAGGGAAGGACAAGAGGGAAGAGGGCAGGTACAAGCTCCTCATAGTCATATGCATTCACGATTAAGTGAACTTCCAGAGGCCGGTAGCACCTTTGGTTGGAACACTGTTCTGAGATCTCCGCCTCCCTCAGGCTCCCAAGAATCATGCCTCATTCCAAGCAGCCTAGTCACTTCCAGAGTCTGATGCTTCTGCAGTGGCCTTTGAGCTACCTTGCCATCTGTGAGTATTGACCCAAGAGTGCATAGCAAGAAGCCAGAGTCAGAAGCCAGGGCCAGATCTAGGGTGACTTTCAGGGCCATGTGAAGTCTCATCTCGAGCCTTTCCATCATCTAAGATTGTACTAGAGTGCAAAACCAAGGAGTCTCGAGTTCCATGAGTGCCCTGGAGAAGAATGAGATAGAGCCCCAGGAGACAGTGAGAATATGTAGGGGGAGGGGCGGGGGATGGAACAGGGTCATGATGGATATGAGTAGATCTAGTTAATTTCAGCCACTTCCTAATCCTTACTATCTGGAGAGGAAAAGTGAGGCCCAGGGAATGCTCCCTTATGATCATGGGGAATAGGACAGAGGAAACATTAGCATCCCAGACTTAAAGAAGTATAGCCTGGGTTTGAACCATAGAGTTGTCTATTCTGGGAGTGGGGTGGTGGTAGCATGGGGGAAGACAGTGTCCATGGAAAGAATGGTGAATGAGCAAAAGGACAAGCATCGTGGATAGGAAATAGTAGAAGGATGCAGATGCTGAGTGGGCAGTGTGTAAGAAGATATGGATAGCATAGGGGTGAGGGAGAGTGGGCTAGTGGCTTAATGAGGGATGATGGATAGGGAGGGAGACAGGAGACAAGAGGAAAAAGATGGTTACCAAATGGGGGTAGGAGGGGAAAGAAACTGGTAGGAAGTAGAGAGCAGGAGTACAGAGATAGTGGCTGTACAGGGAAGCAGGTGGACAGGGATGACAGGTAGGCAGAGAAATAAGGCTTGTGTATGGTAGATGATAGAGGAAATGTTTGAAGGACAAGTAGAAGTAGACATGGACGATGATGAACAGGACCTGGACTGTGTTGAGGCCAGGACCAGAGGCTTAGGTAATGTGGAGGGCTGGTGATGGGACTGGGCATAGTCAAGTTCTGCTGGCAGCACAAATTTGGTCTAACCTGGTCCCTCATCAGTTTGGATCTTGCAGCCACTGTTCATCTACTTGCTGTTTACATCCTTGTGGCCGCTACCAGCGCTTTACCTTGCCTGGTTGTTCCTGGACTGGAAGACCCCAGAGCGCGGTAAGACTCACAGACCTAGAAAGAAGAATGTTCCATCAGAACCTGCAGCCAGGGAGTCCCACTTGCCATACCACAGGCTCCTCATCCAAGTTCTCAGAGCCACAGGAGCTGGGCCAAACAGGACCATCCTAGGGTCTCCTCCTTTCCCACCTCTCTAGCAGAGCCATGCCAGGGAATCCCTGAGCCCGTGGAATGTATGGGGTGGCACACACTGACATCATCCCCTACTGCTTTTGTCTCAGGTGGCAGGCGTTCGGCCTGGGTAAGGAACTGGTGTGTCTGGACCCACATCAGGGACTATTTCCCCATTACGGTAAGTATCTCTTCCCCAGTGTCCCCAGAGTTCCCAAAACTCTGAGGCAAAAGTCATTTATGCCACATGACTAGAGTTGTCCATAAGGAAGATAAGTATCCCAGGGAAGTCTCAGTCTATGCTAAATATACTTCAAGATTCAACATTTCTACTGAGCACTCTATACTCTGCTAGGAAACTTTGTACACCCTTGGCATCACCTGCCAGCTGACACAGACGGAAGGCAAGCACCGTTCAGATCAGTTTAATAAGCATGGATTGAAAATCTACTCTGAACCACATGTTAGGAGCACAGGGAAATGAGCAGGATGCAATTCTCTGCCATCAAGGAGCTCACATCTAATGGGGAGGACATTAGTATAAAGTATATTATTTGTTTGGCACAAGGTGCAGAAGTAGTTCAGATGGGGGATAAGGAAAGGCTTCACAGACATGGTGATATCTAAGCAGGATTTTCCCAGTTCAATACAAGTTACTTAGATAGGCACTGGAAGGGGATTGGCGGGAAACAATGCCAGGAAGATGTTCCAGAAATGTACTGCTATGCTGACCCTCAGGGCACTCTTTGGAGTATACAACAAACACTGCCCTGACTTTTAGAGCCAAGCTTCCTGATCTTCTTCACAAAAGTGTTCATAGACAATGATAACTTGCACAAAGCAAGCCTCAGATGGCTGAGGCTACTTCTAGCCGCAGGCAGGAGATCTGGCAGTTCTAGCTGTCCCAGATTGTTGTCCAATGGCCTCAGAGACCAATATCTCAGCCCTCCTGAAACCCATTCAGAAAATCTGTCGGAAAGCTCTGCTTTAGAGAGCGCCCTGATCCCTGAAGTGTCACCACCCTTGTTTCTGCCATGTAATCTCATTCCACCACCTCTGGCATTTCTCTCCACGGCTGCAGATCCTGAAGACAAAGGACCTGTCACCTGAGCACAACTACCTCATGGGGGTTCACCCCCACGGCCTCCTGACCTTTGGTGCCTTCTGCAACTTCTGCACTGAGGCCACAGGCTTCTCGAAGACTTTCCCAGGCATCACTCCTCACTTGGCCACGCTGTCCTGGTTCTTCAAGATCCCCTTTGTTAGGGAGTACCTCATGGCCAAAGGTGTTTCTGACCATACTTACTGGAGCTTCTGGTCCATGTTTCTGCTTGGAAATGCACCCTTTTAAATCCCATCCCCTCCTCCCCACCCCCCGCCCCCATGTCACTGTAGCATACTAGTCAAAAGCATATGTTCTAGAGCTAAGCTGCCTGGGATTGAACCTAGCTCTGCCACTTACGTGGTCTTGAGCAAACTATCCTCAGTTTCCTCATCCATAAAGTGGTGCAGATGAAAACAGTCTGACCTCAGTTGTGGGATGATGACTAAGGGAGATGATGCAAGTAAAGAATTCAACACTGGCCAGGCGCAGTGACTCACGCCTGTAATCCCAGCACTTTGGGAGGCTGAGGTGGGTGGATCACCTGAGGTCAGGAGTTCAAGACCAGCCTAGCCAACATGGGGAAACCCCATCTCTACTAAAAATACAAAAATTAGCCAGGCATGGTGGTGGGCACCTGTAATCCCACCTACTCAGGAGGCTGAGGCAGGAGAATCGTTTGAACCTAGGAGGCAGAGGTTGCAGTGAGCCGAGATCACACCACTGCACTCCAGCCTGGGTGACAGAGCGAAACTCTGTCTTTAAAAAAAAAAAAAAAAAAAGAACTTGACACAATGCCTGCCACAGAGTATATGCTCAATAAATAATAGCTGTTTCTCTTAATGGAAAAAAAAAAAGGGTACCATTATACATGGGATTCAGAAAGTCCTTCTGGTTATCCCACTGAAAACCTTCCTACCAGTTTTGACTCAGTGCCTCCTGCAAAATGAAGATATTGCCTCAACATGAGCTATTCTGTTTGTCAACAACCTTTCTTCTTCACACTCTTTAGTACCATCTCATTGCTCCTCTCCTCCTAGGAACTATGGGAACAAGCCAGTGAAGAGCAGAGAATAGAGTGTTCTCTCTTAGCAATTTTCTCCTCTCCTGATCATTTTGCTCCTTGATTCTCTTTAGGTGTGTGCTCCGTGAGCCAGCCAGCCATCGACTATCTGCTGAGCCATAGCACTGGCAACCTCGTGGGCATTGTAGTGGGAGGTGTGGGTGAGGCCCTGCAAAGTGTGCCCAACACCACCACCCTCATTCTCCAGAAGCGCAAGGGGTTCGTGCGCACAGCCCTCCAGCATGGGTAGGTGCTCCCCCCAGAGGGGCAGTGCATGGTGTTCCCTGAGCAGCATGACCTTGTAGGTGAGGCCAGGATGAATCAGATGTGAATTTTGCCCTCAAGGAACATACTACCAAGTAAGAAAGATGGGTCATCCAGTCCTTCTGAGCTAGCTCGACTAGTTTCTGAGAGGTCAAATCATAAACCCAGGTTCAATATCAAGGGGCTTGGGCCAAAGCTGCGCTGGCATATAGATGACGCCCACATTATCTCTATCAATACTGATATCTACACCAGTCTGCTAACGGTAAGTGCACGGGGCAGTACAGTATAATGAGTGTGTGTGCAGGATTGGGAGTCAGGAGCCTGATTTAAAATCCTGGTTCCATGACTGTGCACTCTGGGACAGGTTCCTTAACCATTCTGAGCCTTGGTGTTTTCCATCTTAATGATGTGGCTAAGAACGGTACCTACTCCATAGGGTAATTGTGGGCTTTAAATGAATGTACCCCACAAAACACTTACCACGTCCCCGGCACACTATAAGAGATCAATAAATGTTAGTCACTGTGATTTAGGGGCCCAGGGCTGGAGCTGTAGAGTGCCCCATTGGGTCAGCAGGCCAGCTCTCTGGACGCAGGGACAATTGTCCTATTGCAGACTTAGAGAAGAGGGGAGTATTTCTTCCAAGGACCTTGCCTGAGGGGCCTGTTCACCAGTTGGAAGTATCATGTAGGGAAGAGCGCTCTGAGTTGGGAGTCCTGGGTTCTAGTCCAGGTCCTGCCACTCACTGACTGCCTGAGTGACCATCCCTTTCTGAACCTGTACTTCTGCATCCTCCACTGTGCCCTCCATGGCCTTTGCTGTGAGGAACCAGTCATGTAACGTATGTCAAAGTGCTGAGAGATTGTTATTAGCAAGTCACCAAGATTTGGGTAAGAGAGATTTACTCTTCTCTCCCTCACGGAATTTGAGCCTGACTACCCAGGGCACTGTTCAGGGTGGATTCTCATGGTCTGTGGAAGGGAAACAACTTTTCTCTGCTCTAATCCTATAACCCAAGGACAGAACACTTTACGCATTGCCCCCTTGGGTGAAGGGCATATCACATAAAGTATGGGCATCTGTGCAAAATTACTGTCATCTTCTCTGTGCTTTCTACTAATACAAACAGAGTTGGATATTCCCCTCCTTGACACCTTCTGGAAACTTTTCATGATATGGGTCTTTCCGGGGATCTCTGCTCAACTTCTCTTGCTTCCCTGACCACCCCCTCCTCCAACCCCGCTATATCTTGCCCTTGTAATCCTGGCCCAGAGACAGCACTCTCACTGGCCTTGAAAATTTCATGACAAGAGACATTAAATAGGAAAACCCTGTTTAGTGCAAGAAAAAAATGCTTTGTGTCACCAGGATTTCACCAAAATAGATGAGGGCCTGGCAAGCAAACAAATGTTCTTCCAGGATGGGTCTCATCCTAGACTGTGTTTAGAAAATAAATTGGAGTTTTCCTACAGGGCTCATCTGGTCCCCACCTTCACTTTTGGGGAAACTGAGGTGTATGATCAGGTGCTGTTCCATAAGGACAGCAGGATGTACAAGTTCCAGAGCTGCTTCCGCCGTATCTTTGGTTTTTACTTTTGTGTCTTCTATGGACAAAGCTTCTGTCAAGGCTCCACTGGGCTCCTGCCATATGCCAGGCCTATTGCCACTGTGGGTGAGTGCCACTCTCAGCCCCAATGCCACCTCAGGTTTCTCAACCTCAACCTCAGCCTGGCCCCACCAAAGAAGACGGCAGCAGAGGGGAAGGTGGGAGCTGATCTGGGATGCAAGAATCAGGCCAAAGGTAGGAGAGGGAGGTTAAAGGAAGAGGAGGTTCTAACACTTTCCTTTTCTCTTTTCCCATCTCTCTTGGCAGTTGGGGAGCCTCTGCCACTGCCCCAAATTGAAAACCCAAGCCAGGAGATGGTGGACAAATACCACGCACTTTATATGGATGCTCTGCACAAACTGTTTGACCAGCATAAGACCCACTATGGCTGCTCAGAGACCCAGAAGCTGTTTTTCCTGTGAATGAAGGTACTGCATGCCCAGGAGCACAGAAGTGCTTGCCTTGAAGAAGAGACTCGCCTGCCACTAACCAAAGAGAGGCAGGAGATGAGGGAGGTTATATGCGGTAGGGGAGGACATGAGGAATTCCTTCTTTGCCTTCTTGCCACAGGGCCCTTACAGGAGTTCTTTCTGAAGAGCTGCACACAGTCATTCCTCAAAGGAAGGCATCCTACTGCCCCTCATGCTGGGGCCTGATGCCTGGTCATCATTTGAGTCCCCTGGGACACATTAGCAGTCACTGCGTATTCCCCCAGCCCCTGGGCAACTATCTACTTTCTGTCTCTGTGGATTTGCCAATTCTGAACATTTTATATAAATGGAATAATACAATATGTGGTCTTTTGTGGCTGGCTTCTTAGCATCACGTTTCCAAGGTTTATCCATGCTGTAGCACGTATTAGTGTTTCATTCCTTCTTATGGCTGGACAACACTCCAGTGTGTATAGGTATACTACATTTGTTTATCCATTCACCACTGGATGGACACTTGGGTCATTTCCACTTTTTAGCTGTTATGAATAGTACTGCTTTAAATACTCATGTATGTACAAGTTTTTGTGTGGTCATCTGCCATCCCCAGATATAAAGGCTTATCTTATGCCCACACCACTGACAAGCATGCCTTTAGGATAGATAAAAGGTACTCAGGATCATTTTTTAGTTGGCACGGGCATTTCCCATAAGTCACCTTGTCATAATGATCCTCTGACTTCATAGTCCCAGGGCACTTGCAACCATCCTCATAGCCTACTGTGGGGAATACACTTGATATCTATGTTTTAAAGCCTTACTAAATTCTGTTTAAAAGTTTTTCTTGCCGGGCGCAGTGGCTCACGCCTGTAATCCCAGCACTTTGGGAGGCCAAGGCAGGTGGATTGCTTGAAGTCACGAGTTAAAGACCAGCCTGACCCCATCTCTACTAAAAATACAAAAATTAGCCAGGCATGGTGGCACATGCCTGTAGTCCCAGCTACTCGGGAGGCTGAGGCAGTAGAATTGCTTAAACCCAAGAGGCGGAGGTTGCAGTGAGCCGAGATGGTACCACTACACTCCAGCCTGGGAGACAGAGTGAGACTCTATCTCAAAATAAATAAATAAATAAATAAATAAATAACAAATAAATAAATAACAAGCCGGGCGCGGTGGCTCACGCCTGTAATCCCTGCACTTTGGGAGGCCGAGGCGGGCGGATCACGAGGTCAGGAGATCGAGACCATCCTGGCTAACACGGTGAAACCCCGTCTCTACTAAAACACAAAAAATTAGCCGGGCGCGGTGGCGGGCGCCTGTAGTCCCAGCTACTTGGGAGGCTGAGGCAGGAGAATGGCGCGGACCCGGGAGGCGGAGCTTGCAGTGAGCCGAGATCGCGCCACTGCACTCCAGCCTGGGCGACAGAGTGAAGACTCCGCCTCAAAAAAAAATAAAAATAAAAATAAATAAATAAATAAATAAATAACAAATAAATAAATAAAAGTTTTTCTTAAAGTTGTATTCTGAGAATCTTAAAAGAGTAAATAAAAACACAGATGTCTCTTCCTTCACGAGGCAGCCAACAAGAGACACTTAAAAACACAGCAAATGACCAAAAGTTAAAAGACCATTTAGACTACTAGCTTTTCTTTCCCTTTGCTTAACCTTTAAATATTGGGTCTTGGTAGAGTCCCATCCTCTTCTGTCACATTCTACTGTTTCAGGTCTGAGACATCTATTTCTAACCCAGATGTTCCTCATAAGCAAAGAGCGCGATATATCCAATTTACCAATCTCCAACAAGCACCTCAACCTCTCAACATACCCAATACCAGTTGAGTCATCGTCCTTCTCCCAACTTCATAACTTATCACCAAATTGTATCAATTTTACCACCTTCATATTAATCCAACCTGTCCCCTTCTCCCCTTCTACAGTCACAATCTAGTCAAAGCCCTCAACATTCCAATACTATTTCCACTCCCTCTAGAAAAGCCCTCTTTAATCAACCCATCCATCATACTATTTCCAGGGCAATCTTGCTAAAACTTATATCTGACTTGTCATTTCCCTGCTTAAATCCTTTACTGTTCCTACAATACCTCCACCAAAAAATCCTAAATTTTACTCTGGGTACCAATAATGTTCCTTAGATGTTAATGACTATTGCACAGAAAAAAATAATTCCGTGGGGGCGCGGTGGCTCATGCCCATAATCCCAGCATTCTGGGAGGCCGAGGCGAGTGGATCACCTGAGGTCAGGAGTTCGAGACCAGCCTGGCCAAAATGGTGAAACCCCATCTCCATCAAAATTACAAAAATTATCCGGGTGTGGTGGTGCATGCCTGTAGTCCCAGCTACTCGGTAGGCTGGGGCAGGAGAATCACTTGAACCTGGGAGGCAGAGGTTGCAGTGAGCCACGATCGCGCTCATCTCTTAAGACTACATCAAATCTCACCTTCCCAGTGAAGCCTTCACCAGACCAAATGAGTTACTCCTTCCTTCATTCTTCTATAGCCTTGTTGGTAGGGATTGATTTGCGATAAGGCTGGAAAGTACAGAGCTGAATAATACAATAAATAATGTAGACTAGGCTTTCAAATGATAAGGACTTAGTGAGCAGGACAGGGAATTACATTGTCTTTACAAGTGTACATGAATCATTCACAGCTATTATTTATGTATTTGAAAATAAAAATACTTTTAACTAGGATGTAAAAGGCAGAAATTCTACCTAGTATAATCACAGGATACAATACAGCAAACTTAGAAATAAGTAATTAAGGTAGAATTAGAGTCCACAGCTGAATTGGAATAAAAAATATTCTCCTGACAACTGGCTCAGAAAATAAATTTAGAGACAATAATAGAATATGTTGGAAGGAATAAATGAAATGTAAATATCGCACATAAAAATGTATGCAAATACCAGATCATCCTGGAGCATCTTCAAGCATCAGAAAGCAAAGAAGTGCTCAGAAAACACCTGAGGCAGGTGTGGTGTGTCAAGGGGACATAGGAGCAACCTGAAAAAGCTCTCAATGGCCAAAGTTGAAACAATTTGAGCAATAAGACAAATAACATAAGTAACATAGTGTTGAATTATAATCTGAAGTATAAATTATATATACATGATTCCATATTGATATAAATGAATGAGTAAACAAATAAATAGTGGGAAAGGGACAAATCTTTACAGAAGAATTACAAATATGTAGATACGTCCCCTCAGGAGGTAGAACTTAATCCCCTCCCCACTCCCAAGTGTGGGCTAGATTTAGCAATTCTATTCCAAAGAATGGAGTGTGGGAAGTGAAAAAACATTCCTTTTAATGGCAAAAATGCAATCACTTTTGCCCCAACCTAATACTACTTTTCAGCAGAGAAACCAGGCAAACACTACCTTAACCCAGCAATCAAGGTTAACATTGAAACCGCCTTTGCAAAATTATGACTGAGACAATGAAAGAGATCTAACTTAACTGACTCCATCTTGCTTCTAACCTCCGAGCTGTCCTTGTTCATTCTTGGGCGTAGGCTGACCTAACTTTGGGAGAAACTTAGTTTATAGTTTAAACAAAGATGGTAACAGCCCTTTCCCAAAGCAGACCTCCTTCTTGCCTTTGTAGGACTAACATTAGCCACAAGATTTGAAATTACAGTTTAGGAGTCATGCAGCTGGAGGCTACAAGATTCTGACCCTCCTAAACTGCTCCTAAGATCTGTGCTTGAGATATTTTGCAGACCCTGCACTTGATGGATCAGCTGGCACCACCCAGATCAATAAATTGGCTCATCTGATCTTGCGGCCCCCACCTAGGAACTGACTCAGTGCAAGAAGACAGCTCCGACTCCCTATGATTTCATCTCTGACCAATCAGCATTCCTGGCTCATTGGCTTCCCTCCACCCACCAAGTTATCCTTAAAAACTCTGCTCCCTGACCAGGTGTGGTGGCTCATGCCTGTAATTCCAGCACTTTGGGAGGCTGAGGCGGGTGAATCACGAGGTCAGGAGTTCAAGACCAGCCTAGCAAATATGGTGAAACCCCATCTCTACTAAAAATACACAAATTAGCTAGGCGTGGTGGCAGGAGCCTGTATTCCCAGCTACTCCGGAGGCTGAGGCAGGAGAATCACTTGAACCTGGGGGGCAGAGGTTGCAGTGAGGTGAGATCGCGCCACTGCACTCCAGCCTGGGTGACAGAGTGAGACTCCATCTCAAAACAAAAACGAAAACAAAACCAAAAAAACTCTGCTCCCTGAATGCTCAGGGAGACTGATTTGAGTAATAATAAAACTCTGACCTCCCGTACAGCTAGCTCTGTGTGAATTACTCTTTCTCTATTGCAGTTCCCCTCTCTTGATGAACTGGCTCTGTCTAGGCAGCAGGCAAGGTGAGCCCCTTGGGCGGTTACAACGTCACAAGTGATAAATCATGTTGGTATCTTGTGATGAGAAGGGTATTTCACTTCTGTGCTATTCTCCAGTCCCAAGAACCTAGTCTAATTATGACAAAAATACCAAAGAGGCCCAAATTGAGGAATATTTCACTAAATACCTGACTAGGACTTCAAAATCATTTAAGTCATGAAAACGAGGAAAGACGTATTGTTAACAGACCAAAGGAGACTAAGGAGACATGATGATTAAATGCAACGTGCTATCCTGAATTGCATCCTGAAACAGAAAAAAGCAATATTAGTGGAAAAACTGGTGAAATTTGAATAAAGTCTGGAGTTTAATTAATAGTAATGTACTAATGTCAATGTCTCAGTTATGAAAAATGTGCCATGATAAGATGTTAACATTAGGGGAAATTGAACGAGAGGTATTTGGGGACTCTGTGCATCACCTTTGCAGTTTTTCTGTAAATGTAAAATTAATCCAAAATAAATAATTTATTTTAAAAATGTGTGGGTTTCTGACAGATTGGTACTGAAAGAAAAACTAATCACTTTTAAATGTTTTTACTAATAAGAAAATAAATTAATTATATTCCTACATGAAAAGCTTTAAAAGTTACAGGAGAGTTAACCAATTAATTAGAACATATACACGATAAAACCCAGGGGTGTGTGTGGGTGTGTGTGTAGATGTAATAAATCCTAGCCAGAGTCACTGAATTTGGCCAATGTACTCTGTACAACTTGGCTTGGGCTGCTATGATAAAATACCACAGACTGGATGGCTTACACAACTAAAATTTATTTTCCCACAGTTCTGGAGGCTGGGAAGTCCAAGATTAAGGTGCCAGCAAGTTTGGTTCCTGGTAAGGGCACTTTTCCTGGCTCATAGATGGCCACCCTTCTTGCTTTTAGGACTTCATATGGTCTTTCCTCGGTGAATGCACTTGGTGAGAAAGTGAGAGGGAGCTCTCTGGTGTCTCTTTCTGTAAGGACACTAATCCTATCAGATAAGAGCCCCATCCTTATGATCTAATTTAACCTCAGTTACTTCCTTAAAGGTCCCATCTCCAAATACTGCCACACTTGAGGGTTAGGATATTAACATAAGAATCATAGGGTGGAGAACACAAATAGTCAGTACATAAGATACTCCACTGTATAAAGGAGACATAAGAAGATCACTTTCATATCATAGGTAATATTCCAGCCAGGTGCAATGGCTCACATCTGTAATCCCAACACTCTGAGAGGCTGAGATGGGAGGATTGCTTGAGCCCAGGAGTTTGAGACCAGCCAGGGCAACATAATGAGACCTTATACTACAAAAATCAGCCCGACATAGTGGTGCACACCTGTGGTCCCAGCTACTTGGGAGGCTGAGGTGGGAGGATGGCTTGAGTTTGAGGCTGCAGTGAGCTGTGATCATGCCTCAGCACTCCAGCCTGAGAGATAGAGTGAGACCTTGCCTCAAAAAAAAAAAAATTAAATTATATCTCAATTCTAATCTTTACAGAATTGTTTGATGTACTAGTCTTAACAACACTAGAAATAACTTCTAAGAACTATATTTAATTTTTAATTAACTAATTCCATTTAGGCCACGAATTGTGCTCTTCCATTGACTTCATCTGAAAGTAAACATTTATTTAACATGGAAAATGTACAAAACAGTGAGCGCAAGAACAATCATGCTGCTCACAATGCTGACACATTATAGTTCCTTCGCTGTAAGGTCAAATTTCTTAAAAATTGCTACCAAAAATTTTAAGTGGTAATAATATTTATTTATTTATTTATTTATTTTTATTTTTTTTTTTTTGAGACTGAGTCTGGCTCTGTCCCCCAGGCTGGAGTGCGGTGGCCGGATCTCAGCTCACTGCAAGCTCCGCCTCCCGGGTTCACGCCATTCTCCTGCCTCAGCCTCCCGAGTAGCTGGGACCACAGGCGCCCGCCACTTCGCCCGGCTAGTTTTTTGTATTTTTTAGTAGAGACGGGGTTTCACCTTGTTAGCCAGGATGGTCTCGATCTCCTGACCTCGTGATCCGCCCGTCTCAGCCTCCCAAAGTGCTGGGATTACAGGCTTGAGCCACCGCGCCCGGTCATAATATTTATTTTTAATAAAGTTTCAGATTTATTCTTATATACCAGGGATTCATGCTAAAATAGATATTGATATTCAACTTCATCCTGAACTTCAGTTGAATATTAACTTTAAAACTTGGCCATTCAGGCTACTATCAAAAACTCAAAAAATAACAGATGCTGGCGAGGTTGCAGATAAAAGGGAACACTTACACACTGTGGGAATGGAAATTCATTCAGCCACTATGGAAAACAGTTTGGAGATTTCTCAAAGGACTTAAAATAGGACTACCATTTTACCCAGCAATCCCACTAATGGGTATATACTCACAGGAATAAAAATTATTCTACCAAAAAGATGCATGTAAGTGTATATTCATCACAGCACTACTCATAATAGGAAAGACATGGAATTGACCTAGATGCCCTTCAATGGTGGATTGGATAAAGAAAATGTGGTATGTATACACCATTGAGTATAATGCAGCCATTAAAAAGAATAAAATCATATCCTTTGCAGCAACATGCATGGAGCTGGAAGCCATTATCCTAAGCGAATTAACACAGGAACAGAAAACCAACTACTGCGTGTTCTTACTTATAAGTGCGAGCTAAACATTAAATACACATGGACACAAAGAAGGGAACAACGGACACCAGGGCCTACTTGAGATTAGAGGGGAGGAGGGTGAGGATCAAGAAACTACCTATTAGGTACTATGCTCACTACCTGGGTGATGAAATAATCTGTACACCAAACCGCAGTGACACATAATTTACCCATGTAACGAACCTGCACGTGTACCCCCTAACCTAAAATAAAAATTGGAAGGAAAACACTTGGCCATTCAGCATTTGGTCAAAGTAAGTTTACAATGCCTCTTGTATCTGTGCATAAGAAAGGATCTGGAAGGATATACATCAAGGTATGAATAGTGACTCTCTAATCTTCTTTATGGTGGACTTTATTTAAGCCATCGGTCGCAGTGTCTCATGCCTGTAATCCCAGCACTTTCAAAAGGCAAGGTGGGAGGGCTGCTTGAGTCCAAAAGTTCAAGATTAGCCTGGCCGACAAAATGAGACCTTATCTCTACAGAAGAAAAATTAGCAAGGTGTGGTGGCAAGCTCCAGTAGTCCCAGCCACTCGAGAGGCTGAGGTGGGAGGATCAATTGACCCCGGGAGGTTGAGGCTGCAGTATGCCATAATCATGCCACTGTGCTCCAGCCTGGGTGACAGAGTGAGACACTGTCTCAAAAAAAAAAAAAGTGAAGCAACTATAAACATCTTTATATGGCCATATATTTGTCTTGGGTAAATACCTAGAAATATAATTCCTGGGTCATAGGATAGGTGTATGTTTACTTATATAAGAAACTAACAGACTCTTTCCAAAAGTCTTTGTACCATTTTACACTCCCATCAACAATGTAGGAAATTTCTGGATGTTTCACACTCTCGCCAACATTTGGCATTATCAGTTCTTTTAGTTTTAGCTGTTCTGGAGAGCGTGTAATAGTATCCCCTGGTGGTTTTAATTTTCAGTTCTTTGATGACTAATAACGTTGATCATATTTTTCACCATGCTTGGCCACTCATAAATATATCTTCTTTTTTGAAGTATCTGTTTATATCTTTTGCCTATTTTGTGGGGCTGTTTGTGTTCTCATTCTTGAGTGTTAGCAGGAATTCTTTATACATCTTAGATACCAGTACTTTGTCAGACAGATGTTTTGCAAATATTTTCTCCCAGTCACTGGTTTGTCTATTCATGTGGTAATGGTCTCTCTCCCTCTCTCTCTCTTTTTTTTTTCTTTGGAGATGGAGCCTTGCTCTGTTGCCCAGGCTGGAAATGCGGTGGCACGATCTTGGCTCACTGCAACCTCCACCCGCTGGGTTCAAGCAATCCTGCCTCAGCCTCCCAAGTAACTGGGACTACAGGATCCCACCACCACACCCAGCTAAGTTTTGTATTTTTAGTAGAGATGGGGTTTTGCCATGTTGGCCAGGCTGGTCTCGAACTCCTGACCTCAGGTGATCCACCTGCCTCGGTCTCCCAAAGTGCTGGGATTACGGGCATGAGCCACTGCGCCCAGCCAGTAATGGTCTCTTTTGATGAGCAAAGTTTTGTTTGTGCTTTCATAGACTTTATTGTTTGGAATAGTGTTAGATTTACTGAAAATTGAGATAGTACAGTTTCCCTATTGTTAACATCTCACACTAGTATGGTATAGTTTTTACAATTAATGAACCAACATTGATACATTATTATTAACTACACTTTATTCAGAGATTTTCTTAGTTTTTACCTAATGTCCTTTTACTGTTTCAGGATCCCATACAGGATATCCTATTACATTAAGGTATTATATGTTTGACTCCCCTTGGCTTTGATGGTTTTTCAGATTTTCCTTGTTTTTAATGACCTTGACTCTTTTGAGGCATGCTGGTCAAGTACATTGTAGGATGTCCTGCTATTGAAATTTGTCTGATGTTTTTTATCATGATGAGACTGAGGTTATGGGTTTTAGGGAAGAAGACCACAGAAGTAAAGTGCCATTTGTCATCACCTTATAACTAAGACACATATATCAACAAGACTTATCAGAGTTGTAGTTGACCTTGATCACCTGGCTGAGGTAGTGTTTGTCAAGTTTCCCCACTGTAAAGTTACTCTTTTTCCCCTTTTCCACTCTGTGCTCTTTGGAAAGAAGTCTCAATAGTTCACCTTTAACGAGTGGGGAATTATGCTGTCTATCCTTGAGGATGAAGCAGCTGTACCAATTATTTGAAATTTTTCTGGTCAGTGCGGTGGCTCAAACCTGTAATCCCAGCCTTTGGGAGGCCAAACCGGGCGGATCACGTGATTTCAAGAGTTTGAGATCAGCCTGGCCACCATGGTGAAACCCCGTGTCTACTAAAAATACAAAAATTAGCCGGGTGTGGTGGCGGGTGTGTGTAATCTCAGTTACTCGGGAGGCTGAGGCAGGAGAATCGGTTGAACCCAGGAGGCGGAGGTTGTCGCGAGCTGACGTTGCACCATTGCACTCCAGCCTAGGTGACAGAGCAAGACTCCATCTCAAAAAAAAAAAAAAATCTGCATTGCAGATTTGTTTCTAGCAATTTTTACAAGTTTTTGATAAAGTCTAATTTATCAAATTATTTCATATGTTTATTGTTTTCTGGGTTCTAATAAATCATTGCCTGCCCCACAGAGTTCTTGCTTGTCTGTATTTTATGATCCTTGTGTAGTGATAATGCATTGCGTTTGTAATAATGTAAGGCAAGTTTAAGTTTAAATTTTTTTTTTTTTTTTTTTTTTTTTGAGACAGAGTCTCACTTCGTCACCAGGCTGGAGTGCAGTGGCGCAATCTCGGCTCACTGCAACCTCTGCCTCCTGGGTTCAAGGGATTCTCCTCCCTCAGGCTCCCAAGGGACTACAGGCGGATGCCACCATGCCCAGCTAATTTTTGTATTCTTAGTAGAGACGGGTTTCACCATGTTGGCCAGGATGGTCTCAATCTCTTGACCTCTGCCTGCCTCGGTCTCCCAAAGTGCTGGGATTACAGGCGTGAGCCACCGCACCCGGCCAAGTTTCAAAAATTTAATAAAACTCCATAACTTTTCAGATGTGGGATTATTACTCCTACATTTTTGGAATTTTATTCCTAATTCATTTTTAGACAGTTATGCCAGCCCTGCTTAATAAATTAAAAATAAATTTATTTTGGCAATGCCTTAATAAATTAAAAATAAAAACTGAAATTTTGAAAACCAAAGATATTTAAAAATGCATAAAAGTTTTCCAAAACCATCTCTGGTGCACCAAAATTAACCGATATATAAAGAATTGCTTTTGAATCAACTGTTGACAGTTCGGTTTTTCTGCTATCTTCTCACCTGGCAGGCTGGTCCTTTCCTACTTAGAGCTAGATCTTCCTTGATAACACAGGGCCCTGACAGGTCTTCCTGGACACTTCAGATATTCATTCATTCACTCACTTCATTCAGCAATATTTATTGACCACCTATTATGTTCTAGGCACTGGGGAAGACAGAGAAGTAAGTCAGACAACTACGTCCTTAAGAACTCGATCTGGCCAAGCGCGGTGGCTCAAGCCTGTAATCCCAGCACTTTGGGAGGCCGAGACGGGCGGATCACGAGGTCAGGAGATCGAGACCATCCTGGCTAACATGGTGAAACCCCGTCTCTACTAAAAAATACAAAAAACTAGCCGGGCGAGGTGGCGGACGCCTGTAGTCCCAGCTACTCGGGAGGCTGAGGCCGGAGAATGGCGTAAACCCGGGAGGCGGAGCTTGCAGTGAGCTGAGATCCGGCCACTGCACTCCAGCCGGGGCGACAGAGCGAGACTCCGTCTCAAAAAAAAAAAAAAATAAAAAAAAAAAAAAAAAAAAAAAAACTCGATCTATTGGATGACTGCTCAAATTCAGTTGACGGTTATTAATGCTGATTTACTACACATTAAGCATTCTCACATGCAGACTGTATAAAACTTTGCATGTGAAATGGAAGTGACAATATCAGACTACAATAGTATGTACACAATGAGTACAAGACAATTTGGAAGAATTTCAATTATTGAATTCAAGATTTATTAGGTTCTTGGTTTTCCGAGAAGTTTGTAACAGATGTGATAGAAGATTGCATACTGTTAATCTTGCTTTTGTTACAGAACTTTCTCAGAAAGGAGTTTGGTTGTATTACAGAACGTTATCAAGGGAAAATCAGTTTTTAAGTCAGAAGAAAAAAAACAAGCAGTATGTAACAGACCCTGCTAGTATCCTACCCAATACCTATTATCCCTGTCTTCTTTACTCAGAGAACACCCTGTTTGGGGCAGCAATGTACAGTTATGTGTATGGGAAGCTGAGTACATTGCCTAGCTCTAACCAGTGAAGTGTAAGCAGAAGACTACTGGGTGGTGTTTCCGGAAAGGTTATTGTTTTCCTGAAAAAGAAAAAGGGCTGCCGGGCGCGGTGGCTCACACCTGTAATCCCAGCACTTTGGAAGGCCGAGGCGGGCGGATCACAAGGTCAGGAGATCGAAACCATCCTGGCTAACATGGTGAAACCCTGTCTCTACTAAAAATACAAAAAATTAGCCCCGTCTCTACTAAAAATACAAAAAATTAGCTGGGCGTGGTGGCGGGCGCCTGCAGTCCCAGCTACTCAGAAGGCTGAGGCAGGAGAATGGCGTGAATCCGGGAGGCGGAGCTTGCAGTGAGCCGCGATCGTGCCACTGCACTCCAGCCTGGGCGACAGAGCAAGACTCCGTCTCAAAAAAAAAAAAAAAAAAAAAAAAAAGGCTTAGTTGACCGGATTATTTAGCCCCTTGCTATATGCCTTTACTCCTTTCCTCCCATGTGTAACACAGACAAGGTGCTTGGAAGTTGAGCAGCCATTTTATAACCACAAAGATGAAAAACATACATTAAAGAGATGGTAAAGCAGGAAGCTGTAAGCATTCTCTTGAACATCTGCACCTACCCTGTACTGCTGACCTGGGGATTTTTGTTAAAACAAACACACACAAGAAACACATAACTTGTTGAGCCCTCCCCATGGGTTCCTGTTACATACAGTCAAATGCATTCCTAATTGATGGACTACCTCAAAAGGGAAAGGTTTCCAGGAAAAGTATTTTACTTATTATTAGGAGAGGGGAAAAACTTTTCCATTGAATCTGAAAAGTCATGTGATTTCCTGGAAAATGTAGAAAAGTATTTTTTACATTTCTACATACGAAAAAAGAAAAGAACTTTTCTTGGTCTGTATCTGCCCATGGTGGAGAGAAGAAATCTAGGAGTGCAGGAGACATAAGCTAACTCCTGCCCTCTGACTAGGTGGTTTCCAGATAGTAGGTTTCTCTTACTAGAACAGTGCTTCCTAAAATGTGTCTTGGCATAGGAGGTCCTTGAGATGTGCCTTGCAGGAAAAAATGGTTCCCTGGTCCATAAGTCTGCTAAGTACTGTATATAGAACCCCTCCTCTTAGAAATTCACAGTGGATATTATGATGTTAAGGGCTCCAGATAAATCCTGTAGTAAAGAAACCTGCTTAACAATATTAAAGCCAGCCCCTTCAAAACTTAGTAGCACCTGGAAAATGTACTTGAGAAAATTTCATTAGAGAAATAAAGACAAAAATGTTAAAAAAAAAAAAAAATCAAACCAGCTTAAATCCTCAAAGAACCAGAACAGCAGCTACCCTCTGGAAAGGGATATAGCAATATTTAGAGTGGGTAAAAAAAACAATGTTTTATTCACATTGCAGATAGAGGGCTGTTGATTTAGTGAAGGGAATGAGATGTACAAAGAGCAGTAAGTTAAACATCAGTGAGAGGTAACACAAATTGGGCAGGTGCCATCAGCGTGGTGATTCCTGAGAGGATATCAGTTGATTCTTCTCTTGAGTTTTCCCAGTACATTTGTTTTCTTTCATTTTTTTGAGTTGGAGTCTCGCTCTGTCGCCCAGGATGGAGTGCAGTGACATGATCTCGGCTCACCGCAATCTCCGCCTCCCAGGTTCAAGCGATTCTCCCGCCTCAGCCTCCCGAGTAGCTGGGATTACAGGCGTGCACCACCATGCCTGGCTAATTTTTGTATTTTTACTAGAGACAAGGTTTCACCATGTTGGCTGGGCTGGTCTTGAACTCTTGACCTCAGGTGATTCACCTGCCTCAGCCTCCCAAAGTGCTGGGATTACAGGCGCGAGCCATCGCACCTGGCCCCAGTACATTTATTTCCTTCTTTCCATCAGTAGATCCAAAAACAGGACTAGAACCCCAAACTGTGGTACAAAATAGACAATAATAACCAGCCCACTTCAAGAAAGATTTCATCTTCCTCTCTCTCTGGGAGAGTTCTTACATTTTAATAATGTATATTTTGACTGAAGAAGGGATAATTTTTCTTCCCATCTTGTGACCCAAATACATTAAGCTCTGGTAATCAAACCTATACCAAGGTACCCTCATAGACAGACTCACTCTTTGGTTCCACTCAGGTATTTCTGCTCTTCGTTTTGATGACAAGCCACATCTCATCTCACATGGGAAATAGCAGCTCTGTAGGTTATGGCAAGTAACCCATTAACTGGGTTATTCTGAAAACTTTGGAAAGAGGTGTGGTCATCAAGAAACTTTGGAAAGAGGTGTGGTCACCAAGAAATGCATGTAAAAAGTTCTTGATTACAAAAGTTATTTAAAATTGTCCTCTTAGTCAATGCCATCGGCTATTATCTATTGTATGCATAAACCCAGTTTTGCAGAGAATCAAGTATTTTTTTTGAGTGTTTCTGACCATCACATCCTCCTTGAATTCTCTTAGGCACTTGGCACTGTTGATTGCTTTCTTAATCTTTCTCTTTTTTTATTCAAAGTTTTTGTTTTTGTTTTTTAAATAACTATCCTAAATCCCTGTTTTTGAAACTCTCTTCTCCCTCATGCAATGCCAGAGTCCCAAACTGTTTCCTCCCAATCCATCGCTATGGCCATCCCTTGGTGATCAGTTCTTAGCCCTCTGCTTCTCACACTCGAAGGTTCTTTCTTTGTCATGATCTTAACTATCACATCTAAGCAGCAGATTCAAATATAGAGTTCTAGTTCCATGATCTATGGCCATACCACCATGAACGTGCCCGATCTCATGATCTCGGAAGCTAAGCAGGGTTGGGCCTGATTAGTACTTGAATGGGAGTTCTTGTTCCATGTCCAGCTATGCTAAAGTTGAAAACCATTGAAAGGAAGTTCCCACCCACAGGAATTGTAAGTGATGTTTCGTCATCCGTTACTCCATTGACTCTTTGCAACAGTCTTCTGAAATGGGTATTCTTATCCCAATTTATCAGTGAGGAAACTGAAGTTCAGTGAGATCAAGTAACTTGCCTGAGATCATGCAGCTAGCAAGTATCAGATCAATGATTCAAAGCCAAATCCAGTTATCTCATGAAAATTGTTCCTTCTCTCTACCACACCTTATCACTTCCTTTACCAAAATGCTGGCTTTCATCACATCAATGAAGGAGAGCAGAGTCCTGAGTGAAGCATTTAACTTAATCAGCTGGGGATTGTTGGATGAAGGAATAGAAAACATAAGCAAAGTGAAAGCTCAGAATGCATCACCTTCCCCTCCTCCCTACATCCAGGTTAGCCTTACAGACAGGCCAAGTAGTGAGTAGCCCACAGAGTGGAATGTGAAAGATGCTGGTTATGTCTACTTCCCCTCAAAACATCTTTCCAATGCCCTCCTACCCCCGTTGTTCCTAAAGTCCCCTAGGCCTTTAATTCCTTGGGGTTCCTGTGGCCTCTCAAAGTGGAAATATACCTGGAAGAAGAAACAATAAACTGAATTACTAACATATAATCATTCAGAAAATATTTAGTAAGCACCAGAATCTGAAGAGGTACTTAGAGCTTCACCAGAATCTGAAGAGGTACTTAAAGCTGAGATTATTATCTTCTTTTTACGGATGATGAAATTGTGGCTCAGAGTGTCTGAGTGACTCATTCCAGATGACACACCTGAGCCCCATTTTCTGAACCAGAGCTCAGACTTGGGTCTTCCGATTTTGTGTTCTATGCTCTTTCCTTTCTATCACAGTAACTCAAGGGGTTTATAGGTGGGAACTCAAGACAAAAGTACATGAATAGTTAAATAACAATTCAAGATAACAGTAGAAGTAATGTTAGAAGACAATAAAAGTGTCCAATGACTGACAGAGACAATAATTGCTCTAGGAGTGACCTGTAAGGTCACTGTGGGTAAGAGTCAACAGAGAAGGCCTCGAACAGGAAGCAGGACTAAAGCCTGGCCTTGGAAACTGAATAGAAAAAGGGCAGCCCAAGAAGAAAGGGAGGGCATTCCAGTGTGGGGGACAGGAAAAATAAAGACAGAGGTGAGAAAACCCAAGTCTTGTTTGGAGAGAGAATGAAAAGACAAATTTAGCTAGATCTGGAAGAGAGACTTTTACTGGGGGATAATGGAAAATAAGATTCAAAAGACCCTCTTGAATTTCTGACAAAAGGATTTTGACTTGTCTTGTGGACAATAGTGAACTATGAAAGAATTTTGAGTCAGACAGTGAAACTCTGAAAGCAGTGTGTGGGTAGACTAATCTGGCAATATGCATTTTGGAGGATGCCTTTCGATGGGAAGAGATTGGAGATAAGGAAGACTAGTTAGGAGCCTATGACAGTCAGGGATAAGGTGACAAAAGCCAGTATTAGAATGGTAGTGCTGAGACTAAAAGGAAGGCCAATTGTAATTGGCAAGATGAAGAAAGAAATGTCAGAACCTGTGAAATAGGGAGAGACAAGAGTTGAACTTGCCTGAGAGTTTTCAAGCCTAGCTGACTTGAAAGAAGAGGCCATGAACAGAAATTAGCAAGACAGGTAGACAAACTGGTTCAGGGAGTTTTGCTTTTGACATCTCGGGGTGGAATTAACAATGGAAGGTCCAAGTGAAACTGTCTAGTAGGCAATTGAAGATGTAGAGGTGGAGGTTGGGAGAAGGGAAGGCCTAGAATTGAGTTGGCTTGAAGTAATGGTATACAAGGAGCCCTGGGAGTCAGGAGACCTGGGACTTTGCCTCTTCTCTGCCACTAACTTACTGAGTCATGGGCAAGCCACCTCTCTGGGCCTATTTCCTTCAATGTAAAGTGAGGGAGTGCGCAGACCCTATATGATCTCTGAGGTACTCTCAAGGACTATGAGTCACCTGCATGTATGTTCTCTCCAAGGCAAAATCAACAGTCCAATGAACAAAGGGCATTAAATAATCCCCAAATGCTATGACTCTGTGACCGATCTCAGGAATGTTATTTACTTAAGGAGCAAAAGAGAAGTCAGCAAAGGAGATAGAAAGCAATCAGAGAGATAAAAGCATGAGGAGAGAAATTCCAAAGCGAGAGGATAAAATAAGGAACTAAAATTAAAAGTATCACAATAAATAAGATAAATATTTACATCAAATAATGACAAAGGGATAGCATGTATATTAAGTAAAGAATACATGGGCCGGGCGTGGTGGCTCAAGCTTGTAATCCCAGCACTTTGGGAGGCCGAGACGGGCGGATCACGAGGTCAGGAGATCAAGACCATCCTGGCTAACACGGTGAAACCCCGTCTCTACTAAAAAATACAAAAAAACTAGCCGGGCGAGGTGGCGGGCGCCTGTAGTCCCAGCTACTCGGGAGGCTGAGGCAGGAGAATGGCGTAAACCCAGGAGGCAGAGCTTGCAGTGAGCTGAGATTCGGCCACTGCACTCCAGCCCAGGCAACAGAGCGAGACTCCATCTCAAAAAAAAAAAAAAAAAAAAAGAATACATTTAGATATATCAGAATACCACTAGGGTGCCAACTGAAGAAAGATGCAAAGAGTAAACATATGGGAAAGAGTTCAATCCCATGAGTAATCAAAGAAATGAAAAAATATGAAAATAATATTTAACCATCTAAAGAGATTTCTTCTAAAGTCCAATGCTAGCACTGCAAGGGAACTGGAACAACTCATATGTCATTGTGGTGTGGAAAATTTTTGCAGTCCTTTTGGCAATCATGATCCATAAAAACGTTCATGCTCTTTGGTCTGGTAATCCCGCTTCTGGGAACTTATCCTAGAGACAGAATTACAAAGGAGAAAAAATCTATACACATTAAGATGTTCAAAGCACAGAAAAATTGAAATATATCTAAATATTCAATAATAGGAGAATAGTCAAATAAAATGTAATCTACTGACAGGTATAATTTTATGAGGCAATTGAAATAATAGACATGAAAGACTATAGCAACCAGGGAGAATATTTACAATAAAAGGTTTCTAGGCCAGGCGTGTAATCACGCCTGTAATCCCAGCACTTTGGGAGGCTGAGGAGGGCAGATCACTTGAGGTCGGTAGGTAGTTCGAGATCAGCCTGGCCAACATGGTGCAACCCCGTCTCTACTAAACATACAAAAATTAGCCGGGCGTGGTGGTGCATGCCTGTAATCCCAGCTACTCGGGAGGCTGAGGCAGGAGAATCACTTGAACCCGGGAAGTGAAGGTTGCAGTGAGCCGAGAATTGTGCCACTGCACTCCACCCTGGGCGACAGAGCAAGACTCTGTCTCAAAAACAAAAAAGAAAAGAAAAGACAAACGACAGCAGGGTTAAGGTGTCAGTGGTAATGCTTTGTTTTTTTGTTTGTTTGTTTGTTTTTAAGGTGGGATAAAATGGGTGATGGAAGAGACTTGAAATAATGAAGAGAGGTAAACAAAGGAATAAGAAAGGGGACCACCTCTTATTCTGGGAACTTCAGGGAAGAAAGGGAGAAAGACAGGGCAAATATAGAGTAGTTATCATGAATGATAACTGGAAGTTGAAGCGTTAGAGCTTCTCAGTTTTGCAGGAGGCAAGGTAACTCTCTTAAGAGATCACAAGAAGGAGATGAATTTGGGGCTTTGTGGAGGTGGAAAAGACAGGAAACAGCTGCTGTGGAATGTTCTCTAGGAACACACCAGGCTAAGAGGAATGAGAGCTTAGACGTAGCTCCAGGATGTGAAGTTTTAGTGAGTCAAGCCAGCCTTGTCCTCTGGTTTCATCTGCAATTTCCTCCAGTCCTAGAAGAAAGGAGATTGGCCCAAGGTGAAAGTCAAGGTGTTCAAAGCTAAAGTGCAAGGGAAGACAGCCCTAAAGTAACAGATGAGAAAATTGGCCTGAGTCAGTTGGGATGGAAAGAGCAGCTTTACTGGGTGGGGACAGCAGGTTAGGGGAGGTGATGGGCAAAGAGGCCATGGTCATAGGAATAAAAGGAAGAGAGTGCAGATGAGGAACAGTGTATGTAACAGTGGCTGTGAGACTGGGAGAACCAGTAAGAAGAGGAGAAAAAAGTTGGTTCATTTACTCCTAATGGCAGGAGTCCTGCGTAGCAAGAAGGTCCTGGATATCTAGGGAGAAAGTGGGAGCCTTTCAAAAAACAAAAAGGGAAATTTAGGAAAACTGAAGTCATTTTTTTCTGCAGTCCAGCCCCAGCCCTACTCTACGGAGAGAGACCCCTTAGAAGCCAATAAGAAGTTGGTATCATTAGATAAGTAAGAGATCAGAGACAGGTCAGCAAGGGTGGGAAAAAACGAAAGGCAAGGCTGGGATCTGACTCAGGAGACCAACAGGCTGGAAGGTGATTTCAAAGGGAGAAGGCCTGTAAGTGTGAGCCCACCTTTCTCAAGTATACATATGTAACAAACCTGCACGTTATGCACATGTACCCTACAACTTACAGTATAATAATAATAAATAAATTTAAAAAAAAAATAAAAATAAAATAAAATAAAATTAAATTAAATTAAATGCAAGCAAAAAAAAAAAAAAAAGAATGCCTGCCAAGAAATTCTTACTTCCCAAGGCTTAGGGGTTAGCTTCTCAATTTCCAATGCACCCCGCTCCCCTCCGCAACTTGATCCTATAAGCCTGTAAGTGCTAAGATGGCACTGGAAGAGAGAAGCAATGAATGGGTGGGAAACTTTAAAAGGAACCTTCCCAGTCCTAGTGCTCCACCCTGGCCTCAAAGTCCTGAAGCCTGATCTGAAAGAGCTGGTGACAGATTTATCATTTATTTGGGGCAGGAGCTAGAGAAAGGGGAGAGATCAGTGAAACGCTAGTTCTGGGCGTCAATTCCTGTCACCACCATCCTCTGCACAAATCTGCTCTACTCCTCAATGCCGGAACTTACAGCCATAGACATGAGAGCTCCACCCCCTCAGTCTGAGCCATCCACTTGTCCTTTCGTTAAGTACAGGAGAGCTGTCATATACATGTTCTGAGCAAACATCATAAAGAAGGTCCAGTCCCATTCCTGTCCTAAAGGCTGTTATCAGCTAAGGTCCCCACCCCATCACAGGACTTTAATTCATGCTGCGCACTAGTTCAACAGTGTCAGGCCCCCAGCTATATGCGGGGACCCTGGCATGCAGGCTCCCTGGGATCACACCCTATTGCAGTGCCTCGGTAAGCAAGACTATGCTGTCTTTGAGGGAGAACCAGGAAGTTGGTGTGGGTGCTGCATATGGCACATCCTTGGCATCTGTGATATGGAAGTTGC
Organism: Papio anubis; assembly: GCF_008728515.1. Lineage (NCBI taxonomy): Eukaryota > Metazoa > Chordata > Mammalia > Primates > Cercopithecidae > Papio > Papio anubis. The sequence goes on along the minus strand of NC_044996.1, from coordinate 81,371,147 downwards.
CTCCACTTCCTGATTCTGGTTATCACCATCAGATACGTCAGGCCAATCCTGAGATGACTCTGCCTGATCCACCCCTTCAGCTGAATGCTCTGGTCTGGCTGGAGAAACACATGCTATAGGAGGCTGTGGGGGAAATGGGACAGGGAAAGAGGACTGGGGAAGATTTTCAGGAAGACTTGTAGGATCAATGGCCCCAGGAAGGGACAGAAACAATGAGAAAGGAGTAGAAGACTGGCATTGGCTAAAAAAGAGTGGGCAACTGAAGGGGTTATGAGAGATGAGATCACCCATAATGTCCCTGTCTCCCTGCAACCCTCAGGGCGAGGGCTTCTATCCAGAGCCTGGAAAACAGGAGGAAGCGCCTTACCAGGTATCACTATTGGGTTCCCTCACCTCTGCCCTGCACTCACCCCCTTTTCTCTCACTTCCCGGCTTCCCGTGTTACAATCTATCTGCCCTAGGAGTAGAGAAGCTACTGTCCTGGGGGGTGGCTGCCCACCTGCAGCTGCTATCCTCAGGCAGGGACACTAGTGCCAGGGAAGAGGCAGCCGTGCGGGGCTGGGGCTTGCCACCACCACAGAGCTGATGGAGCTGACGTCGATATTTGTCCCCAGTGAGCAAGTAGAGCACAGGATCCAGGCAGCTGTTGGCACTGGCCAGGGGCCGAGTCACTTTATAGACCACGTTGACGATGTTCAGCACTCGGCAGTCAGCTTCCAACAGCCTTGCCAGGTAGTAAATGGTGCGGGTGATGTGGAAAGGCACGAAGCAGACAGCGAAGACGGTCAGCACCACAGCTATGGTGCGAAGAGATCGGAGACGAGAAGAAGACTGTGCAGCGCCTGGCAAGGGCTGATACAGGCGACGGGCCATGAGCCCATAGCAAACAAGAGTGACCAGGCAGGGCACGCCAAAGAGCAGCCCCATGACCGCCGAGCTGAAGTGCACATAGTGGTCAAACTCTTCAGGCCGAGTGGTGTCATGGCACAGGACGGTGTTCCCTCTGGTGCTGGTTGTGACGAAGAACAGGTTGGGCACGAGGCAGCCGGCTACGACCAACCAAACTGCCAGGCAGATAAGGCCTGCGAGGCGAGGGCGGCCCCAGCGTAGTGCCCGAAGTGGGTGGCAGATGCCCAGGTAGCGGTGCACGCTAATGCAAGTGAGGAAGAGGACGCTGCAGTAGAGGTTCCAATAGAAAAGAAAGCGGACGAACTTGCAGATCTCAGTGCCAAAGGGCCAGTGGTTGCGGGCTGCATAATAGTAGATGAGGGTGGGCAGCGACAGCACATACAAGGTGTCTGACAATGCCAGGTGGAACATGTAGGTGGCAGTTGCATCCCAGGGTCGGAGGCGGAAGATGAAGAGCCATAGGGTTGGGGCGTTAAGGCCCAAGCCCAGCACAAAGACAACTGCATAGCTCACAGGAAGCAGGATGAACTTGAAATCCTCATCAAACCAACAGTCCAGCTCCACCTCACTGCTGCCAGGACCTAGGCTGAGGCCTATGGATCTCAACAGCGAGGACTCTGTACTGGCCATGGCCCCCCTGGAGATGGAAAGGGGAGAAGTGAGGGTGGCAGGATTTCCCTGCCCACCCCTATCCCTGAGCTGGGGCAAAAAACGCAGAGAGCAGGGAGAGCAGTGGTTGAAGCACTAGAGAGAGCTGACAGGAGTGCATCTGGGTGCACTCAGGCTAGCCAGGCCCCTACCCAAGCTCCCTTGGTCCAGCTTGGGGAGTGGTGGGCAGCAGGCAGTGCTGGGGCTCAGGCAGGCAGCCCGTGGGTTTGGGTTGTTCTCACTCTGCAGCTCACTCTGTCCCTAAGAGCCTGGCTAGCTTAAGAGGGTGGAGGCCTCCCAGCACTATCCAAAGTGGGAAGATACCCAGACACAAAGTGTCTCCTGACTCCTCATCACAGCTGTGTCCCTGGAAGAGGAGTGTCTCTCCCCACAGTGCCTTCGCCTCTCCTAGTGCCCTGGTCACAGTGTCTCCAGATGACATTTACCTATGACACCTTCCCCACTGCCCGCCTACAGCCCAGGAGCCCCATTGCCACCCTTGCCCAAGAACCTTGGCACGTCTCCTACCTGGTCCCCTTGAAGCTGAGCTCAGCTGACTCTGTCACCTTTCCCCTTGGCAGCCAGAGGGCATATCCAAGGAGGTGGAGTTGGAGGTGGGGCCTGTCCTCCTCCCATCTGGGAGATCCAAAGAGTTAGAAAGGCCCTTTACAATGACCTAGTCCAACCCTACTCATTGTACAGATTGGGAAACTGGGGCCCAGCGAGATTACTATTTAACAGCTTTGAAATGACTGCAGGAGGAAGCACACGAGGAAACATCCAAGTTTACCGATGAAGAGCCAGGCCCCTGGAGATAGATTACAGGGGGATCATACAAGTCTGTGTAAGTGAGCAGAAACATGGGAAATGAATTTTCACATGGGCAAATGCAGGACAACACATTGAAAGATTTTAGAAAATCTAAACTACTGATATTTAATACAAATCTCAATCTCATATGCATATCATTACAACGAATGCTTATATAGCACTTAGTATGTGACAGGCATTTTTCTAAGTGCTTTATACTTATTAATGACTCCATAGGTTCTCTGTGAACTAGGTACTATTATTGTCTCTGCTCTGCTGATGAAAAAATGAAGGCACAGAAAGTTTAGGTGTCTTGCTAGTTAGTGGTAGAGTCAAGATTTGAACCAAGGCAGGCCTGCCTTTGGATCAGGCTCTAGCATCCATGACTTAATTGCTGTGCTTAAGTTGCCTCTCTAAGCCACTAGCTATGATCCAGGAAAGAATCAACAAATATTTATGGGAGACAAAGGCAGGCAGATCTCTTGAACTCAGGAGTTCAAGACAAGCCTGGACAACGTGGCAAAACCCTGTCTCCACAAAAAATACAAAAAATTAGTCGGGCGTGGTGGCATGCACCTGAAGTCCCAGCTATATGGGGGGCTAAGGCAGGAGGAGTGCTTGAACCTGGGACGTTGAGGCTGCAGTGAGCTGTGATCGCGCCACTGCACTCCAATCTGG